>NC_134312.1:152939000-153270500 GCF_964195595.1 Calonectris borealis | reverse complement strand
GAGAGATAGGTGCAGTGCAGTGACTTCACACCACCAAGCACCGGCTTTAAATTCAGCACCTCGGGAAGCTTGAGGTGAGCCTGTTCCTTGGGTCTGTCCTCAGTGGATGGTTTTCCAAGGAGATCAGAAGCAATGGACGTGTCCTCCCAACTACGCTTCCTGCACTCATTAGCTGACTTCTTCAGTGTTTTCAGCTGAAGAGATACAGCTTACAAAAATTAAAGACAAAACTATATTACTAATTCCATCTGAAATTATGCAGAAGTTGTTAATCATTGTGTTTCCATTTTTGCCCCGCATGCAGTGCCATGTGCCAGAAATGGAGTGCGCTCATCATTTCTGTTTTTTCTCATAAATGTTGCTGGAATAAGAACTGATACCTGATAGACCAGTTACACACCTCAACTGAAAGTGACTCTTGTGGGAATCCAAACTGAGCTGTCAGGTCTGCAGTTTGAATTGAAGCCAAAATGTCATGCCAGTTTGCTTTAGGGCTCAGGAGGTCTGCTAGGTAGCCAAAGAGCTTCATCTGGGTGTTTGTAAATGTTATGTTCATAAATGTTACCCTTGTTAGGAACAATTCCGTTCTCAGATGTGTGCAATACTCTTTGACCTCAGTTAGTCATACATCTGTGGCAGAATTTGGCACCAAACTGCTATTTTCTGTCCAACCAATTAAATGTCATGATGGGATCATGCAACTGTATGTACAACCATCTTTTGGGAATAGGTTTTCATTCTATTTATTTTCTTGGCAGATTGTTTCTTTGCCATTGATATCTCAATACCAATGCAAACTTCAAATTTTCTGTCATAAAAATAGAAAATATAATTTCAAAGTTTGCTAACTTAGGGCAAGTGTAGTTCGTGGGAATGTATTACTGTCCAGCGTCCAGAACACTTCCAACTTGTCTTAGGTGTGTAATCACTTTATGATTTGTACATTTACATTGCAAATTTGGAATATTATTTGTAACATTGGTGTTATAAAGGATTATAAGATTTTTTATTTTCCAGGCTATTCTTCAGTTGAATGCTTTTAAGTACTAGTTTAAGTGCAGGTTTCTAGAAAACACATAAGTAAGCTCTGACATAGCAGCAGCTTTACAAAGCAGTATTCAGCTTAGATACTGTGTTAAAACCTACAGGCTCCCTTAGCAATTGAAACTAGAAAGTTCATTGTCCCATGTAGAGCTCAAATAATGTCTGGTTTATAGGTTTTTTTCAGTTCCTGCTATTTCTAAATTGATTTGATAGGCACCTTTTACAGTGAGGCTGGGTATTATGGGCTATAAAAGCCTGTGATACCTGAAGCTTTTGAACTGGAGCTTTGTGGAGTGTGATACATCCTCTTATTTCCATCATTTACTCAAGAAAGCACAAGACTGCTTTCTTCTCCTTAGAGACTGTGGTTTCCAACATTGAGAAGTCCTTCATCTTTGTCTCACTTTGGATAGTGAGAAAGAAGCTGTCATAAGATCAAAATACTTAATGACCAATCAAGTACAAAAATATTTTAAAATTAATAAGTTTTTTAAAAGTTTTTAAAATAGTTTTTAAATAGTTTTTAAAATTAACACCTTTTAAAATGAGGGTTGTAATGCCAAATATGATAATTATTTTGTTTCTTTTTTAAAATACCCAGCTGGTGGATTTGTTTTGGAATTAAGTGGATAAATTGGCCAGTTTTGAAACAAAGTAGGCTTTATGATAATGAGCAATCAAGAATTGTAAGAAAATGAAATTGCTGTAGGTCTGATTACTGTTTAGTGCCTGGGTACTAGATTTGGTTAATGTTATAGTTCAACTTTTTTTCCTTTGTCAAATTAATAAACCATTAAATTCTTCTGCTCTAGGAAAAACTGCATCCTCTAGGACTTACCTAGTGATCAAATAGAAGAACTCTTGGTTATCCTACATAAGGGACACAAGGAGGGGAGATGTGGGGCAAGACTATGCCAGGTGAATTGTTCCTGCCCTTTTCCTTGCTGGGAAACCAGCATAAAACTGGTAATGTGAAATGTCAGCATAGGGCTTAGCTGAATTATATTCTTTCATAGTTGCTGTACTGGAGATTTCTATCTTGATTTGTTAATACCATTAATACCATGTTCTTCACCGTATTATCTGGTTGTCTTCTAGAGCATATAAAGGCCACTAGGAGATGGCTCTTACCTGCCTTCATTCATTGCCAGGGCATTAGTGATTTCATTTTTTTAATGTATGAAACACTTATGATTAAGAAAGAGTTCTTGTCTCCCCTTCACCCCGCAAGAAGTCATTCCTAGCAGCAGCAGGAGAGATGGAGAAGTGGTCTTTGAAGTGGCCCAGGTTCAGTCAGTTGAAATGCCTCTGAAAATGTAGGATGCAAAGTTTCTCTTGGAAAACAATAACCTCGCTAGTTAGTGTCTGGTTTCCAATAGCCTGTTCCTAAGCAAAGTAACAGAGAATGCTGTTCTTGATGACCCTAGCTTGTTTGCTGATGACTGAATATAGGATGACTTCTGACCTCAAAGAGTCGTAGCTGCTGGAAGCATTTTTATCATTGGGGGCATGATGGGAATGCTTGGTGTTCAAAGTGTTTGTTACCCCTATGCTCAAGCTACTGGACTGTCTCCTTGTAGATGCTGAACCTGTTTGAGCTCCAGCTTGTCTTTTTCTGCACTGGATACAATTCTACCTTTGGGATTTTTTTTTTTTTTTTTTTTTTTTTTAAAGAGCTGGTCTGCATAACCCTTGTGGCATGCCCAAGCATAAACCTAACTGCTGTATAGACAGGATGGACAATGCCATTCCTGAGATGATCTGTCACTGTGTCTTGTATGTTTGCCCTTTCGTGGTACAGTAGCATGGCCAATGATGGGTGGATGGGCCAATTCCACAGTCCTTCCTGCATAGGCCTACACGTTGCATGCCAAAAAAGATCAGGATTTGCGAGTAGCCTGAGACCGTGCATCTCTTCAAGCAGTGTGTGCATATCGCTGATGCACATTGATGGTCAGTGATGAGCTACAGACGGTGAGTAAGCTTTAAGAACGGGTAGTACCAGGGATCTAAAGACAGCTTCTGCTGCTTATCATGCAGATTGCTGCAGACATTACCTTGGTGCTCTGCTCAATGCAGTAATTCTTCACTGAATATTACTGAAGTCCTACTATCAAAATAGCTGTTCAGCCGTTGAGAGCAAGAATTTCTAGTCAGTTTGTATGTATAGGCAGAGGTAGTCAAGGTAGGGAACAATCCTGAGTGTAATGTAAGCCAACTGTTTAATAATAAGGCTTTAAGACTGAAATTCACTTTTATTAAACTGGAATAATTTAACCTAAAATGCTGTACAGAATTTCAAACATCCAAAAGGTTGATGTTATTGAGTCGCTGCGATGAACCTGAAGATTTGCTTTTTTATTATTTGTAATAGAGAGCAATGTATGCAAGCAGTTTTCATACAGCAGCGTAAAAGCAATTTGTGTAGCAGTTGTCACCACCCATACCTTGGAGAAATGCGAGGATCTTTCAGATGATGACTATGTAATTGCTTCCACACACCCCAGAGGGAAGTTTCTTTCTGCAGTCCTATGTACTACAAGCTTTCCCACCCTTTCCCCCAAGTGCATGAGCTCATAAGTCTTGCAAACAAGACAAAGAGGGAGATGTCCCCATAATCTAAAGCTGAGGAGTCGCTAAGTGGAAAATTCAGTTCCTGCTCTCCAGTCTACATGGAGAACTCGGTGCTTGTTGGGCAGGTACTTCAACCTCACTCTCTCACCATCTCCAAATAGTGTTACACTGGCTCCCCAAGATGGAGGGAGAGGACTGAGCAGAAAGTCTACCCTCTGCTGCATTTTTTCCCATTATCTGTCCTCTGTGACCCCTTCCCCTGCTTTCTACCTTTCTGACCTGGCCTTTGCGAGTTTGCCGGACGTATTTCCTGCAGAGCAGGGATGGTTTCTCTGCCTTTCTAAAAATGTTCTGTTCTTTGTGCTGGTGAATAAACAGAAGAACAGAGCTTATCTCATGATGTTGGGGGTTTTTTTGTGTTAGGAGGGAAACAAAGGAAGGAAATACTAACTTTGAATTACAAGCTTATATAAATTATGTTTCAGAAAGTACACCGGATACGAGTTAATGCATTAAAGAAAACAGAAGTTGTAAGGGAAATGTCAAGAATCCTTAATAGGCAGGTGCTTCTGCTAAGGTTGTCTGCTGTTTCTCACCGTAAGAGTTGGTTTCCAGTCATTTACAACTCTGCCAAATTTTCTTTCCATTCGTGAGGTCTCACCTGAGTTTTTGGTTTAAAGTTCGGCCAGAGTAGCTGAGTTGTTCCCAAGAAGCCAGGGAACAAATCCACTCTGCTTTTCAAACATTGAAACAGCTTTTTGTTTGAGAAGCTCAAGTGTCTTCATCCTTTGATCAAGGACTCGGACTTGACACTTTGAAGAATGATGGCCTTTGTGTCAAGGAAATACCTTGAGAAAAATCTCCCTAAATCCCAGGTCACAGATGCTCAGTAGCTACTCGAATCTGTTGTCAGAAATGCCCCACGTCATCCTGGGGCTGATCAGGAGCTTCTCCGTGGTTGCGGAATGAGCTGCCCTAGAGCCAGGTCCGCTACCAGGGCTGAGAGCAGGAAGAGTGTCTGATGGGATGCGAGTGCCGCCTGTTGACAGGCAGGCAGTGCAGGCAAGCTGCCTGACTCAACAGGCGGGACCACGGCCAAGGGAAGCGTCCACCCGAGGGAAGATACTGAAAGATTGAGTAGGGTAAGGGAGACTCAGGTTGGAGGATGAGGGGATTGCGATATTCAGGTAGGGGTGGGGTAAGAACTGATTTGGTCATTTGTCCTGACAGTATAAAATAAAAAAAAATAAAGTGCCAAGACTTTTTGAGCTGTTCTTGACAGCAAGGAATGACAGTGGTTGAAGTGATGAATGGGAGAGACAAATGTGGGTGGTGGTGACAAGTTTATTGGAGAGTGATAGAGAGACGTGAGAAGACCTGGGCTAAGCTGATGAGTACAATGCAACTGGAGCAAGGCAGGGGGTAAAGCCTGATGAGCAGGACAGGCCGTATCCATCAGAGACACAGCGCAGAAGCCAAAATGCTTCACTCTCAAGCACATGGAGGGGGGGGAGGAAATCAGTATTTGGATACAATCTAATAAATATCGCTGAGGGAAAGAGGGACAGCTGGCACTCACAGTTAAATCAGGAGCCACAGGAAAATTGAATACCTGCTTCTTCCCAGAGCACCATTCATCCTGTGCCCTGAAAGAGAGGGGGGGTCTTGCAAACTGTCTTGTAACTACGTACGCAGGTGTTTGTGGCAGCAAAGAGAGGTCAGTAGAGCAAGGGTGGACTGGCAAACAGACCTGTTTCCAATATTTACTTTTCTTGAATACGTGACTTTGTTGTCTTCATAATGTTCTCAACTTTGTTGTACACAATGTCTTAGTTTGGTTTGTTGCTTCCTGCCTACGAGTTGCTGGAGCTGGATCCCAGACTCAATAGCCAGCCCTTTGCAACAAGACACTGTTGTCAAGATAACAAATGTTTTTCCCACCGTGATCGGTTCAGAACAGAGCATTTAATTTTTTTTAAGCAATCTGTGTTAATGGAGTGTTAACAATTTGAAGTCAGATGCTCAAGACTTTGCCCCTGGGTCTCTTCTAGCCAGCAGTGGGGAATCCTGGCTTTTATTTCTGAGCCTGGAAGGGGGACGCATTCTGAATCATGCAACCACCTGACGTATTTGATCCAGTGGAAAAAGAAGGCTGGCTAAAGACATCTTTTGGGCTACCTTAGAGATGTGCTTTCCTCTGTCAACTCTTCCACTTAAGTAAGCCTTGTCTTTTTTTCTAGGAGAATGGTACTAAGCTCTGCTTATTGCTAGGTGTTGAGGCAGATCATTAAGTGTGTGGAGCTGCCTCTTGATCTTCTCTGGGATCCCAGCTGAGCCTGTCTTTCCCCGTGCTCCTGGAGAGAAATCTGATTGATGCTCTGTCAGAGGCTTTGATTTTATTCCTGTTATGCAGAAATGTCAATAGTTTCTTGAAATATGATACAGATGTTGCATTTAGATACTATGTGGGATGTGAGATTATGCTTCCACTGAGGAAGTACGCAAAAATTTCAGGACTCCCAAGGACTTCAACTGAACAAGGGAAATAGCTCTTCAAAATCCACGTAAACTGCTGGGGGAACAGCTGTAGCACCTTTTTGCCTCCATTCATCCATGTTTAGGCTGTGTGACCCAAGGAGTTTGTTTTGCTACCTGATTATTGTGGAACATGGTTGCTATTAGCATTTTAATTTGCTCAGTGACTAAAGATTAAAATGGTGGGAACTTTAAACGGGGAACAGGAAGATGCTAAAATCAATCTGGATCTCTCTCCTCCTCTTGCCCTTCAAATAAAGAAAGAGAAGGAAGAGGGGAAGCTTTAGTAAATCATGGAAATTTACTGTAGTGGGAAGCATATTGCTAGTATAAAGCCCTGTTTGTCTGCAAGGGTTATTTAGGCTTACAAGGCAAGTACTCAGATGTTGTTTATCAGTGTTGTCCTAACCCAGAGGCAAGAGTTAAGTAACATGTGCTGAATGTGGGCAGTGAGGGGTCATTTCTAATATTCTCCAATGTTAAAATGACTGCTTAGCTTCTTTTGAAAGAAAGCAAGTGTTTCTTTGCATTTTTTATGATTATTCATGTTTGCCCTAAATATTTAGTCTGTAAATTTGAGAGATATTATGGTTTTTAAAAGAGAGGGGACAGACTGTGAGTCATGTTTAAATTTGTAATTTTGAGGAATAGCTTAAGATGACACATCTGGGTACCTGTGTTCTTCATCCTCCTCAACATCCTATTATTATTATTATTATTATTATGCTACCAACATAATTTTATAAAGCAGAGCTGGTCTTTTCATGATTCAGCAATCTTGAATAAGGGATCCTGACATTCTGTTGTGTTGATTTTTATATTGTCTCTTAAGGTATGATGATAACAAATCGATGCACAGTGTTTCTAAATGTCACACAGTGCAGACAGTAGGCCTTGCACTAAATTATTATCTGGACTGAAAATACAGCCCATATATTAAAAATAGATGAGAAAATAACAAATCCGAGCCTGTCTGCCTTGTATTTGCCTGTCATTTCCATTTTGATTGCGATTGGCTGGCAAGGGCTGCTGCTGGCATTGCACAATTGGCTTAGATGGGGAATTACAAAACAGGAGCAGATCCCTTGATTGGGACTCGGTAGCACATGCAGCTGAGCACAGGCGAAAAAGAAAGGTCACCCGTACGCAAGGATTTGAGCGGGATCTCTCTCACAGATGTTTCCATTCCAGAGAAGCGCATCTGATCTCATTTTTCTCATCTCTGACTTGGAGTGTTTAAATGCCGTAGGGATTTTTTGTTTCAGTGAATGTAAAAATGCACCTGGGAACAAGTTTGCAACCTGGAATGAGAATTTCAGATGCGCAGAGCAATACCGTGGAATGATCTGAAGGACCTGCGTTTTTAAGGAGTTTTAAATATCAGTGAGGAGGAAGACAATTCAAGCAGAAGGTTAAAAGCAGATGCAAAAGGAAAATAGCTTTGTTTTGATCCTGAAATTATACTGAAAACAGCATGAAGGAGGGATTATATCAGCACCAAAACAATGGAGGAGGCTTTCATTTTCGTCTGAAATAATCTCAGTACAAGAAATGTAAAAACTTTCTTTCGTGAAAAAGAAGAATTCATTATTTGAATATGGTTTGAGGCTCCACGGAACATATTTGGGACTGCTGCTTCTTTCTAATGGTGTATAATATAGTATATCTTTCTTTAAGATGTTTAGATGAAGAAGATTCTGCACAAAAAGGTCAAGCTACTTCTTTTTTTTTTTTAACTAGTTTTTTAACTGCTTTTTTGAATGAGAGAACCAGAGGAGTTTCATTTGTTTTTTTAACTAAACTTTCTCTTTTTCTTCTTTCCTCCTCCAAACTTAGTTTACGAGATGCTGGAATTGGATTTATTCTTGTCATAGATCGCAGACAAGACAAATGGACCTCTGTGAAAGCTTCCATACTGCGGATAGCAGTGAGTACTGTTTTAAATTAACTCCTTAGAAACATTTTTTTTTTCCATGTTGAACCTCCCTCTCTCTTATGAGTAGAAAAGCAGCAATTACTTTATTTCTTCAACAAAATATTAGCTGATATATGACACAAAAAGTATCCAGTAGTGTGTTTGTGTCCCAGCTCACTGGGACTGAGCATCATGTATCTGTGATGTGCTTTTAATGTGGTTTGCAGCTCAGGACATCAGCCTGAGAATGCACTTGGAGAGCGCGTATGTGTGTGTGCGGCATGCAGCTCTCTGAAGTGGGAACTAATATTTGCATGGGAAGCCTGTGCATCTCATAGAGCTTTGGGTCCACCTTTCACTATTCAAGTGAGCTTCCTTTTTAGGAGAGTTGAGGATGAGGGTCCTCATTTAGTTTACCACTTGTGAAAGGAATTCAGGTGTAAAAGCTAATCTTGTGGTGTTCGAATTAAAACAAAGGTTGCTTATAAGCAAGAAAATCTTACATACCTACTATGATCAATCAACAGCACATGTGGTTACTTTCAGTCTCTTTTTTAATTCATTTTTTTTTTAAATATGAAAACGAAGCTTATTAGAGGTGCTTTTTTTTTTGTTACACAAGTAGGAAAAGACAGATTCATGTTTATCCTGTGCTTACATACTGTTTGTTTACTTTTTGAGGTTTTTTTCTTGTTATCCTTGCTTGAGTTGTTAGTGTTGATAATCTTTCCAGTAAGTGCTGAAAAACAGAACTGCAAGCATCTTTTCTTTAATTTTTCATGACTGAAAATTTTAAGCTCTGTAAAATAAAACCCAAATCAGAACAGCAAATGTCATTTTTGTGTAGTCCCATTTTGACCAAAGAACTTTTTCTTTATTGTAAATTAAAAAGTATTTATTTAAATGTAATGTAATTACCATTCCCACTATGTGACTTTTTGTGAATATATAATGAAATAATATTCCCACAAAACAACTTTTTCCACAATAAGTATGTTTAGGAATAATATTAGCAAAACTTGCTTTTGCAGCTCACTTTGAAATTTTGAGATGCAGCATTGAATGGATTCCAGTAGTGGAAACTGAAAGCAGCACAATTTGGGGTGATTAAAGAAAAAGGATTATATCTCTGGAGTTTTTGAATCTCTTTCAAAATTCAGTGCTGTAGTTTCTGTTTAAAGACAAACAAGTATTCCACACATGACAGTCCTTTTATTTACGTGACTGAGGTGGTAGGAGGTGGGGGGCAGCTACAGACATGTTGCTTATAGCTATAATATTAACGTTTATGGTAACGTTCCTCCAGTGTGGGTTATTTTGCCTAGAAGCACAATATACAGAACCTGAGTATCTATTCCCCATGATATGGGATCCATCATTGTAGTGATGGTGTTGGTGCCTAAGGGATTTGCCTGGAGAATGGTGTTAAGTGCAGCGACCTCTGTGGGTTGCAGCGCTGTTGATGGTGGGTTATCTTTTTTTTTCTTCTTTTCTCATTCTTCTGTGAGCTTTGTTTAAAAGAGAAATCATGCTTCCTGTCCGAAGTCTAATCTGTTAGAGGCACGATCTTTTTTTTGATATCTGTTTCTTTTCACTGAACTGGCTCAGCGTTGGCTTTATATTGCGTCCATGGATGCGTGTGCCAGTACTCTTCTTGGGCTTCTGCAATAGCCACGTCATCCCTGAACACTTGAAAATTTTACCTTCCCATTCCAAAAAAAGATGTAGCGACAAATCCTTATTTACCGTCTCCACCATTTCTTTACTATATTTGCCATAAGTGAACTCTACATAGGTTTCTGCTGTCCGTTACTTAAAAAAAAATAAAGCCAAGTATACACGATTCGTATCTTGCACTAAAGTCATGAGGATTTCTCTGAGTCCTGCTGATGGACAAGGAGTTTTAAATGGCTCAAGGGTAACTAGAGGCTTAACTTCCACTTCTTTGGTTTTCCTAACAGTTGTCTTTTGATGGCGATGAAGCATCTGAGTGTCATTTGGGCTGTCTAGAATGAACCTTATGTCTGAAAGCCTGGTATCTCTAGCAGTTTTGATTGCTTAAGCTTATTGCTGTGTGTGAGGATGAGAGTCTCACATCATTCGAAGAGAGTTTTGGCTGTTGGCTCATTTGTACTGGGTTCCTCCAGCGTCTTCCCAGCCATCTTTCCCGATTTTTCTCTAATCATCCCAAGGGGGTTGACCCTTTCTATTTGTGAAATCAGAGATGCCAGCGCAGGGTGCTGTGGCTGGAGCACTGCCCAGCAGGAATATCCTGGCTGGAGCATCTGCCCATCACTAATATCCTAACAACTGTAGGAAATATATTTGTAAGCACTGAGCAGCTGCTAACCAGAAACTCATACTAATGTGTGTTTTTTAATAATTACTATTTTATGTTATTTGCAAGACTTCACACATAAATGTTTGGTTTGTACTAGTAGGTGTTAGAAGTAAGTTTTGAAACAAAACTAACGAAGAAAGAATTTTTGTTTCAGGCTGAAACCAATGTGGAAAATCTTTCTATATTATGAAAAATTTCTAGGTTTCATTTTTCCTTCTTTGTTGTTAGGGATCATTTTCTTTGCTGGGAAAGAAAATCAGCAATGACGAGCTGAATCTTTATTTCATGCTGATACTTTAGGGTTGCTATAGAGAGTCAAGGCTGTGAAGACAAGGTAAAGCTATTTTTGCAGACATAGTGGAAGGGCAGTGGCTGCACCGTTCACCCAGGATGACTGCTGCTGACGCACGTGCAGTGACAGCAGAACTGAAACCAAAGCCAGAGGCACTGGGCTGAAAGATGGCCCCTCTTTTCCTGGGATGTGACAGAGAGATTGTGGCAAGCATATGCCCAGGCATACGGGATTTGCTATTGTTATACTCTACTTGACAAGGTTGCAATGAGCAGGCAACCTAGGAGGTTGTCCTTAGCCAGTGCAAGACTGCAGTCTCTGTGGTTTAAGAGACACTGCAAACAAGATTTTTTTTTTTTTTATTTTTGCCCTGATTTAGCTAAAGTGATTAGCCTAGTGCAGTCAAGAATGGCATGTGTTTGGAGGGTGACTCATCCGATCTAAGATAGGTGGGATGGATAGCCTAGAGATACTGTTGACTATATAAAAAGCTTAGCTTTTAGATGGCTGTAAGTTGGACAGAATTCATCTCTACTGTTGAGTCTGTAGGAAGAATCTGTCTGACTGGGATAGCCAGGCTGAGAGGTGGAGTTCTGGTAGAGACGCCAAAAGCCAAGCTTTATGTTCTTAAGTGTGAAGTCTTGGCAGTAAATTGTCATTTTCCTAGAGAGGCCATAGAAAACTGAAAGGTATTATATCGAAATTAGCCATTGCAAATTGTTCGCTATTATTACATTGTTGTTTGAAGATACAAAAATTCTTAAGTTTTTGCCCCGTCAGCTGCTGAGATTCTTCTAAATTTGTGTTATAATGTCCTGTTTTCAGTTAAACGTGGTATACAGAGACACACAAGACCTTGCTGAACTTTTTAGCTCCTGTGGCTGAGCAAGTGGGTACGCCTATGGAAATAAGGCATGGTTCCTGAATGAGGGTGCAAGGAGGAGCCATCGCATGGCTTGGTAAAACGGCTCCATATTGTCCCAGCTGAAGTTGGGTGAATGACAAACACCAGACAAATTGATCCCCTTTTCCTTTCCATGCAGTCAAAAAGGACTTTTTTCCTTCTTTTTTTCTTTTCTCTCCTAGTGTTATCATACCCAAACAAGCAATATTCAATCCGCAATTGTAGGAGCAAGGCACATTACTAATCAATGTGTTCTGAGGTTTCACACTGCTCTGTTCATAGTTCCAGTGTGTTTCCTTAAAAAAATGAAGCCTGTGTCATTACACTGTCTTTGTCTCCGTTGTCCTGTTATCATTGTCTTCCTCCATCTTGAGGGAAAGGTTGAAGTGTGAACTCAGCCTTTTAGACAAACAAAAAACTGCACTCAACATCATGAAGAGTTCGCTCATAGTCATCCATCAGCCTCATATTAAAAGTCCAGAGAAAATAAACGTTCTTACACTTGGTGCTTAAGGAGTAACATGCGTGTGGGCAACTGCTCTTGAGGAAGCAGTTGGTATGGAGGTCACTCAAGTGGTAGTGAGAAAGGTTTATCCAGTTACAAAACTTCACAGCCCTTTCTAAATGTGACAAGAGTTGGGTTTTATCCAACCTCCCGGGGAAGTTCGCTTCCTGATTTGCCACCTTTGACTAAGGATGTGGTACATGCAGGTTTCATGCCTTCTGTTTCAGACTGCATTGTCCAGGGCACTCTTTTTCTTAGCTTTTCATAAATCAAAATGCAGTCTTCACTGTAACAGAGGCTTAGCCCATTAATTGCTTTGAAGATTAGGGCCAAGACCTTTAGCTGGCAGGAGGAGACCAAAGCCAATGGAGAGACTGGAGTGCTAATACCAGCCTAAACCTTGCAGGAGCCAGGCAGTCCCGTTTTTGTGCCATCTGGAGTCTTATCGTTGGTTTTACATCCAAGGTGAGAAACAGTGAACTACAGTAATCCGACCTTGAGTTCTCTGACCTTGTTTGTAGAGAGACGTTGAGTTTCTTAGTGAGTTGTTGATGGAGGAAAGATGCGTTTAGTGACTGATGCTCCATGAAAGGCACTATTTTGTATTATGGATAGGTATTTCCTGCTAGCCCAGTTTCTAGCTAGCTCTTTGTGACATGTGCTGAAAACTGTAATGACACTTAACAATTTGTATGGGTTAAGTTTGAAAAAACTGCTCTTTTTTCAACCCCCAGTCACATTTCTCATTTTTTCTTGGATTCAGAACAAGACCAAGAACTTGGCAGTATGATGAAGCTAGAACAGTATTTGTATAATTTTGTAGCTATTGTTATGAATTATTCCAGTAAATGATAAACTAAAAAGGTTATTGTGAGATGCTGTATGGTTTTGTCTTATCACTTTGTGTATTTTGAGAATATTACATGTGCAGGCACATTCGCAGTTATCCTTGTGTAGTCAGCCATTTTCCCTTTTTATTACATGTTTTTTTAATACGTGAAAAGAGAGAAGTGAATCACTTAAACTCTGAACACAAGATCATAACATCACAAGCATTAAACCCAGATCTAATGCAAAACAGCTCAATGTTTTTAAAACTAGATTTCAAACTGCACCTTTTATGAATTGATTTAATTCAAGATTCTTTCTTGACAAGAAGCCTGTGTAAGAGACTTCATTCTAGCCAGGAATAAACAGTCTGGCAAAAAAAAAAAAAAGTACTTATTAGCTCCTTTATATACAGAGGTATTTTGGAAAGAAGTGCCCTGTGGCTTACGGCATACTAGTAAGTGCAGAAGGGAAAACACCACCGCAGAGTTTGGTAATGTGGGTATATTGAAGCTCTTCATGAAATGAAAAATAGTGTTGTTCCAAGTATTTTAAGACAGAACTACTAAAACTGAGTAAAGCGTTAGGTCTTTGATGGCTCGCATGATTCAGGTATTTCTGAAAGCTGGCTGTTTACTTGGGAAGCAGAAGAAAAGGGGTTGTAGGTTCACTGTTTATCAGAATAGCTTTCTTTTGCTGCGTAGGAGTATAAAAGACTTCTGAGCACTGGGGCAGCTGAGTGAATTGCTCTGTGGGATTGAACAGCAGGCTGCAACTTTATTTAAGTGCATCTCTGTCTAAAAGGTATACATATCTAGCTATATAATTCCTTTGTATACTAAATAAGCCCTAGGAGAAAACCTGACATATGAAAAGTCAAATGTGTTGGTTTTCTTTTCCAAAAGTTCAATTTCTGGTATTCACTGCTGAAAGCTGTAGTGGCTCCTGGCTGTAGACCCCAGCCACCACTCTGCTCCTGCGCTGCCTCTTCCGGGGAGCGGCAGCCTGGCAGCGCTGCATCCTGTCTCAGTGAATATTGTGACTATTGTAAAGTATGCGATTTCATGAGACTTATTCCTCCGTTGAAAATGCCATCTGCCCAATAGCCTGTAGCACATGTGTGCTGTTTACAATTGCTGTCAGGCAAGAGTGCATGGGATTGCTGCTCTGCCTGACTGGTGCAAGTAAAATTGTTGAGTGACTTAAATAGTTCCCTGTTGGCACCAACAGAGCAAGACCACATTACACAGTGGAAACCGAAGATAGAAAGAATCTCAGTACCTGTCTTTGGGGAAACGCTGTCCTTCCTTCCCCTCAAATAAGCTGCCACCACCCCGTACCGAGCATCAGGCAGGGGTTGTTTCCTGCTCAGCTTTTGTGGTTCCTTACCAGGCATTCAGCATCGTATCATCTTCATTCATGAGATGGCCTGCCTCTCCTTACTTCCCCCTGTTAGCAGCTGCTTAACTTCAGGGTCAGTACTGGTGCTACAGCCAGCCTCTCTGTCATTAATATTCTGTGAAGGAAAGGGACAATTAAGATTATATGCAACTAAGTTAATTTTACATTTTGCCCAAAACCCAGCTGGGTTCGGTCTCTGTAAGTTCCCCCTTCCAGAGGCCTGGAGCATGCAGTGGAAAGCTCCCCATCCCTGAGAAGTGGAGGCCTGAAAGCAGGCAGGTCAACTTGCTCCTAAGTATTTATTAACTGATTTTCCGGAGGATTTAAGGTAGCTCCTGTTTTGTCCAGCCAGTGAAAGTTCTTCCCATGTTCCAGGTTTGGGGTACTCATAGGGCAGCAAAGATCTCAGTGTATTGGAAAGCTTTGAGTTAAGGGCTGTGCTGTATATAAATCCCTGATGTGGTCAAATTTATTTCAAAACTAATAACTACATGCACATCTACATCTTCTTCTGTATCTTTGGAATGGGCACTGGCCTGACTGGATGGGGAAGTGAAGGAGATAAGCAGATAGAAAACTAATCCTACAAGTGTCACAAAGTATCAAACAAGTGCCAGCGCTGATGCAAGTGAGACAAAGGAATACATGGGTTGGGGCTACCCTAATTTTCATAGAGGATACCAAAAATACGACAGTGTTTTTTTCTCCACTGGTCTCTTTTGCATAGGCATTAAATGAGTTGAAGTTCAATATTTGAGACAAGATGTTGGGTGAGCAGTTAATATTAATTAATCTAGTAAAGAAAGACACTTTTGGAAAAAACAGTTTTCAAGCACACAGACCCTTCTTCAAGACACAATGATGTTCGGTGACTTCACTAAAACAGTCCTTGAAGGGACTTTATTTTATGACACTACTAAGCATACATGAATATTTATTTTGGTGCTTAACACTAGACACAGCATTGTTGAGAAGTCTTTGTTTGTTCTGCCTGCTTAGCATGCAACGGCTTCAAACAAATATGCTGCTGGACTGGAACGGAGATTGTTGTTGTTGTTGTTGTTCTCTTTTGTTCAGGGTGAAGTTGATTGGTTGATAAAGTTCAAAAGCATCTAAGGAGTGTCTCTTGCATCATATCATCGTTTCTGCAAGTCACCAGGGCTTTAGAAAGAAAAAGAAGTTGGGAAAATAGTAATATTTGGGCACTGAAGATATAAGCTCAGATAAACCGGAATAGTTGGCACTGGTACAGCTTTGTTTACTGTAGCAATCCTCCCTTTTTTTGTTGTTATTTCACAAAGGTCAATTTGCAGATTTGACTCCTAGCCACAACAAGCAGAGGAGGCGTTATTTTTTGAGACTGGGGGTTTTTTTTACTTTTTTTGAGGGGCAAAAAAAAACTGAGAAGCATATGAGACAGACTAGTGGAGGCAGAACAGTGTTGTAGACAGAGTAATCTAGAATTTGAGCTTTTGCTGAGAGGTTGAGAAAACTTCTGGCAAGTCTTGAATGGGAACTAGTCTAGATGATACAAGACTCTAGTGATTTCAACAGCATCGTTTTGGGTAGACACACTGAAATGGAGAAAAATTGTAATGTGTATTCTCTATCTGTTTGCTTTGAATTGAACATTAAAGAGAGACCCTACTTAATTTTGTCATGCAGTTGAACTCTGTATCTCGTAAGAGTTAATACACAGTTTAGAAAAATTTACTACTGCACTGCATTTGGCTACTAGTGTTTGCTTCAGTAATAGTCTAAATATCATAAAATCATAGAATAATAGCCTGGGTTCATAGAATCATAGAATATCTTTAGTTGGAAGGGACCCATAAGGATCATTGAGTCCAACTCCCTGCTCCTCACACAACTACCTACAACTAAACTATATGACTAAGAGCATCGTCCAGGTGCTCCTTGAACTCTGACAGGCTTTCACTTTCCTGGTCCAGTGACCGACTACCCTCTCAGTGAAGAATCTTTTCCTAATGTCCAATCTGAACTTCCCCTGATGCAGCTTCATTCCACTTCCTCATGTCCTATCGCTGGTCACCAGAGAGAGGAGATCAGCACCTCCCCCTCAGTTGCCCCCTTGAGGAAGATGTAGATGGCGATGAGGTCATCCCTCAGCCTTGTCTTCTCCAAACTGAACAAACCAAGTGCTCCTTGTAAGTCTTGCCCTCGAGGCCTTTCACCATTTTGGTCGCCCTCCTCTGGACACACTCTAATAGTTTAATGTGCTTCTTATATTGAGGCGCTCAAAACTGCACACAGTACTCGAGGTGGGGCCGCACCAGTGCAGTGTAGAGTGGGACTGTCGCCTCCCTGGGAGGATTGGGAGGGACCTCGAAAGATCATCTGGCCCAACCTTTCATGGGCAAAGGGAGCCTGAATGAGCTTATCTAGCACCCTGTCCAATCACATCTTGAAAACCTCCAGCAACGGGCACTCTACGCTGGCCGTTAGGAGGTTGTTCCAGTGAATGATTGTTCTCACTGTAAAACAATTTCTTTCTTATATCGAGATGAAACCTCTCCTGGTACAACTTGTTCTCGTTGCCCCTTGTCTTCTCCACATGGCTCCTCGTGAAGAGAGAGTCTCTGCCCTCTTTGTAGCCACCCTTTAAGTGGTGGCTGGAATACTGTGATGAGGTCTCCCCTGAGCCTTCTCTTCTCCCTGGAGAAGAGACCTAATATCTTCAGTCTTTCCTGATAGGGCAGGTTCTCCAGCCCATTGATCATCTTTGTGGCCCTCCTTCAGACCCTCTCCAGTCTGTCCATGTCTTGAATTCTGGGGACCAGAACTGGACACAGTACTCCAGGTGCAACCAGACAAGTGCTGAGTATTTTGCGATGATCGCGTCTCTATCCCCGCTAGTCATGGCCCTATGGATGCAGCCTAGGATCTCATTTGCCTTGGTTGTTGCAGCGGGGCACTGCTGACTCGTGTTTAGCCTGTTGTCCACCAGGATCCCAGGTCCCTTTCAGGATATTTTCTCTAAAACTCTGAAGTAAAAATCTAGGCTACAGTCACAAAGTGGAAAAGTGAGAATTTAAAGTTAGAATGAAGAAATTTATTACTCATACGTGTAACTTAAATTTTACTTTTACTGTTCAGTGTCTTTCACGCTGCTTCATTTCATGCCATGGTGTTTCTAATGTATCTACTCAACTTAAAGCTAACAGGACAGGCATTTCCCATGTTCTGGGTAAGGCTAAATGGGTAACAAACATGCCCTGCCAAAGACAGTACGTCTGGATGTCATCTGCTGGGATGGATATCTCACATGAAGACCCATTATTGTGTCAAAATGTGTTATCTAAAAGATATTTCTTTTTAGATCTTTTTCTTCTGAAATGTTGTTATTGCCATTGAATAAATTTCACATTTTGTAAGTTGAAGGTGAAAATTAACAGCTCAGTCAGAGCGTGCACACTGCTGTTACAGTGTTGTTTTGTAATAAATGGACACGTGCCTAAATGAACAGACTACATAGCTATCATTCTAAAAAGATTATTCAGGAGATTTAATTAAAAAAAAATTGTTTTGTCCATTCTTCCAATGTTTCTTAGTATGAGTTAAATAATTTCTTAAATAAATTTGCAGTTGGATAATTCAGGAAAAAATGGTTAAAATAATCTTTGGTTAACTTTTGCTTCTGAATACAGTCAGGAAAAGTTTCCTGTGTTTGATAACTGTTGGTTAGTAAGTCCACAGGGTGTACTACTTTTAATACACATAGAAAGATTGTTTACAGTGCAAGGATGGGGAGCTGGTGTGGACGCTCAGAATTACCTGGATTCCATTCCCAGCCCTCAGACAGACTCCTTTGGGACTGAACCACCGTGCTTTCTAGAAAATTTGGACATTGCCGAAGTGGAGACAGATTCTGAAGCTCAAGTCTTTAAGGTTCCTCAGTCAATTGGAGAGCTCAGTTGTACACTGAATATCTGGGGAACCACAATGAATCTGTGAAGTCTTCCAGAAAAGTTTTTAACTACTTTTCTCTTTAAAAGTTTGTCATTTCCAATGCTGGAAGCCTTGGAAACCTTAAAATGAATATTAAACCACTCTCCAACCAGACATGGAAACAGAGCATAGCTTAACTTCTTCAGCCAGTGTTTGTTTTTTGGTTGACTTTTTTTTGGAATTCAATTTGCTAGAAGTGTGACATAATTTCCAACAGTATAATGAATAAAAGTGCATACTTAATCATTATAATGATAAGTTCTTTAGTGAGCTTCACTGCCTCCCTGCACTGGAAATACTGAATAGAGGAGCGACTTGCGTGATTTCAAGAATGGCTAAATGCCAAGTATGCAAACCTCTGCCACGGCAGTGGTTGATTTTTAGTAATTTAATGCTATTTCTTTGCTTTGCTTTCCTTCTCTCTTCTGTTTTCCCTCTATCACTTGTAGAACGAGGAAAGATCCATCATACTACTAGTTGGAAGATGATGAGAAAAACCACAGCTGAGAATTACTGTTTGATTTTTATTTTTGTCTGCAAAATTAAAGCTTATTTCTAAGCTACTGCCTGAGAAATTCAGTCTCAGTGGCAATAGTTTGTGTAGGCAACTGGCAAGGTAGTATATGCGCAAATTATAAATATGTTGTTAGGTGTTCAGACAATAATGGAGGTTTCTCTTGGCACCCTCTATTAAAGAGAAGATAAGGTAACTGTGAAACTACTGCTGTTGAAAAGGTACTAAGCCACCACTGTTTGTTCATTAGCCTCCTTGGCTAGGATGTAATCTTAGCTGAAGAGCAGTACAAGCCAGTCCTGACAAACTCGATTCCAGGAGAATAGTCATTCTGTTCCCAAAGATTAGCAAATGTCTCTTTGAATGAAGCTCTCTGTGCAAGCCTTGCTAGGTTTATAATTGGTCACCCCATTATGGGGAGGCCTTTGATACGGTTAGTTTGTGGTTTAACAGGGGCTTCTCCTTCTTCAAAAATACTTTCTGGAGCTGAGACACAGAAAATAATGGACTAAATTTGTTTTGCAGGCATCTTTCCCAGGAAACCTGCAACTAGTCCTCGTTCTGCGCCCAACAGGATTTTTTCATCGAGCTCTCTCGGACATTGCTTTCAAGTTCAACAAAGATGAGTTTAAAATGAAAGTACCTGTAAGTAATCCTTTGTTTTCACTTTATTATCAGAGATCTGTTTAAGTACTTAATATAGCCAGTGAGGATCAAAAAAAACCCAACAACAAACCCAACAAAAAAACCATGCTTAAAGGTAGTTCTTGAATTCTTGAATTAAAGGTTCCTCTTAGAAAATAGCCATGTATGGTTTATCAAGATAAGAAACCCCAATGGAGTCATTTACGTTGTATAATTCATAAGCTTTATTTTAATCTGCATTTAAGCGTGGTGCTTATGCTCATTTGCTGTTATTTAAATTTACATCATCTTCAACTGAAACAACTATTAAGTTTGTTTATTCTATACCCAAAGGAAATAGTTCCATTAGTTGCTTCTGTATTAACTTGAAATTTCTCTATCAGAGGCTGAAGGATGGGGCTTAGAATCCTTAATAAGGAATTTCTCACCACTGTTTGCATTCACTTTTTTTCATTGCTGCTGTAGATCATAATGCTGGGCTCAGTATCAGAACTACAGGGTTACATTGATAAAACACAATTAACAGAAGATCTTGGTGGCACCCTGGATTACTGCCATAACAGATGGCTGTCCCGTCGCACTGTAAGTCTTAAGTTTTTGTTTCAACTTTTCAGCTTAACGAACCCTTCTGTTTTATACCCTGTCATTTATAAAACAGATTCCAAGTGATGCAAATTTACTTGCTTGGAGTGAGAAGATGTTCCCAATGGTACTTAGTCATCTTAGAGAAAAAAATATGAGTAATAATTTGGGAGTGGTTTTCTGAACACTTGGAGCAAAGGAACTACAGTGTATTATTGTGTTGAGGTTTATTGTTTTTGCTACGAGAAAGAAAAAGCTCAAGTTGTAGAATAACTCCAGATTATAAAAATATGAGGAAGATATACCTGATACGAGCCTAGGAAAAACATACAATTAAGGAATTAATGGTGACGGTATCTGTTGCTTGCAAAGTTATACTTTGACCATTTTTCAGTCTCGTAATTCATCTGCTCGGGTTTGTTTTGAGAGTTATATTGTGTGTGTATATGTCTGTTTGTACATATGTATGTGATGATCATGAAACATCATTAATGGTTTTTATTCCAAAAGGCTATAGAAGGTTTCGCTCAAAAGGTTAAGCAAACAGCTCAGATTCTTCAGTCCTTTGGGACTGAGCTGGCTGAAACAGAACTACCAAATGATGTGCAATCAACCAGCTCCCTTCTTGCAACACACACAGAAAAGAAGGACAAAATGAAGGTATGTAATTTTTGTAAAGATGCTGTCTTCTAGTTAAACTGTGTTTTAATTTATAGCTAATAATGTTAATAGAAAATCTGGAGGATGTTAATAGACAATAATAATGCGAAACATTGAAATCTTATTGAACTTGTTTTGCTTGGTTTGATGTTAAAAATCCTTCTTGCATTCAAAAATGACAATTCTTGAGGCTAAGTTTACTAATGTACAAATGCATAATGATTTGTATGTGGAAACAGGAATTCCTTTGTAAGTAGTGGTGTGTTTAATTTGTAGTTTTGTTTGCAACAAGAAATTTGATTGTATTTGCACGCATATGAAAATATATGACCTTTTGAAGAACGGACAAATGTTCTTTCAAATTGGCTTAAATGAAAACTATTTGGGGGTTTCAAAATTATACATCTAAAACTTTTGAGATATTTGTAGCCTAAGAGGACACTAGAAGGCTATCTTTCATGGAAATTCAACTCAGTTACTCTGGGGTCTTAAGATGGTAAACATAGAAAAAGGTGACATTGAGCATTTACTGTCTGTATTTGTTGTCAAACACTGCTTTTAATCAAACTGTGCTTGCTCTATTGCTATTAAAACAAAATCCTTTTTCCAGTTCGGTGCCTTATGAAGTCTGCTTAAAAAAACCAACAACACACAACTACAGTGTGTGGGTTTCTTGTTTTGTTTTGTAGGAGGATATCAGGTTAGCAGTAGAACAGGGAGATGATATCCTTGGAAGTATTACAAAACCGGTTACTGAGAATCCTGAATACAAACTGAATCAAGATCAGCTAGACAATCAAACAACGGTAGAAAGGTGAGAGGAGTAAATACTGAACATGTTGCTTTTCTGGGTTTTTTGACCCCTCCCCAGCTCTTTTACATAATTCCATATGCATGCTTAGCAAATAAGCAAAGGTTACAATGTGAACATATAAAAGGTACTTTCAGACACAACTCCTCTGTTGTCAGATCTGTCCTAAGCAAAGAAATCCCGATGTTCATTACTGGGTTACCTGGATGTAGGGAAATAGGGGATGCGGTTTGAGTTCCAGTACCAACAAAGTAACGCTGGGGTTTTTTTCCCTTTTTGTCAGATTTGGACTATATAGTTGAGCAGGTTTTCCTTATTTTAAAGAATATTGATGCTTTGTGCAAACTAAAGTGCAATCCAAGGAAATTTCGCTGCTGTAGGGAAAGCAGGAAGGGAAGACAGAAGTGATATATCCCTTTTTTTCAATAGATTAGTCCACTTTCATTAAGTCCTTTTGAATTGAAGTGGGAGGTTTCTTTTTCTTTAAACCTGCCTGAAGGAGCTTTTAACATTGCTGATATCTTATCAGTGTCATTAGTAGCATTTAAAGGGCTACTAGGGAGTACACCGCTCTTGAAGTATCTATGCACAAACTTCCTATATGCTTCCTTTGGGCATATAAGTAATAGATGTTGTTTTCCGTTGCTCCCCACCCCCCCCCTAAAATTACTGCCAGTTTTGGAGACATTATATCATCATAGCACAGATGTAAATTTGCACAAAGCTATGAAAGCATAGCTCATTTCCCCCAGGCAATATTCTGCATTCTTTTTTTGTCTGTCATTCCATGTTTCTGTTACACTCGGGCTGACTCTTCTTTCCAAATAACTGTCCATTCCAATCCACAAAGCTTGGCAGAAGTCACTTTCTTTGGTCGTCGTTGCTATCAGCTATCCGAAGGACAATTGGGGTGGGAGTTGCTAATTTATCCAAAATGTTCCCACTCCATACAATGTCTGAAGGAAGTTGGAACAAACTCTGTGTGTGTGTGTGTGTGTGTGTGTCCCCACCTTTTTTCTAATCAGTTTTAACTTGTAAATTCAGGCTTTGTTTCTGTGCTATTAAAGACAAAAATGCATTAAAATTCTGATGTATGGCCTTCCCTGGATGTAGCCTAAGTACAGCAAAGCATACTGAAAAGATAAGTCCATAGGATACCATACTGTCAAATGCAATATTGGAAGATAAGTTGAAAAGTAAAAGTCTTAATACATTGGCCAGAACTATAATTGAAAAAGATTCTTTTCATCGCAATGTTGCTGTACTTGCCTGTAATATTTAAGTAGTAACTCTGCTCAGAAGAGGAGGATCAATGACCTTCAGGTTTATTATGAAACGTAAGGAATGAAATGTAAGGGCAGCTGTCTGGTCACAGCAGTACGGATTTTTGCCTTCTTTTTTCCTTATTGCCCAAGGCTTGGGTTCCTCTGGGTCCTAGCCCACACACATTTGCATGTTTTATTTATGTTTGCTAGCCCCAAGTCACCATGTCCCCAGGCCAGAGCTGAGAAGTCGTATATGCAGCAGCTAGCTTCAAATCAGCACTTGCCAATTTTTCAGAACTTGATGTTTGTGTTGGGTTTCAGTTTTACATCAATGTTATTCTAGGAAACAATTCTGTGCAATGCTCAGAAAGTTTCCTGTATCCAGTTTATTTCTTCTGGAAAATATTGCTTTGGGGAGGCTTTTTGTTTACTGTGGAAGATTGTATTGTCCCTTGAAGGTTGCACCCATCATTCTTACAGTATTTCTTTTTTTTTTTTTTTTAAAGGCTTCTGGCTCAATTACATGAAACGGAGGCTGCCTTTGATGAGTTTTGGATTAAGCATCAGCAAAAACTTGAGCAGTGTCTGCGCCTTCGGAATTTTGAACAGAATTTTAGAGAGGTGAGAACTTCTTGGTGGCAGTCAATATTTGGTAATATAAAAATGATTCAGAAGAAAATACTTCCCCCTCTTGTTTTTGCAGCTCTTGTGTGTGCTTGAAAGCTTTCTCTGACCTTTTTCTTGTACATGTCCTTACTTGACATCCTGCTATCTTTACTACCTTGAATACTTGCCTATAGAGACATCATAATTCTCTTCTGCAGTCTTATGATTTTTTTTCCATGGGCCCAACGGTGTATAAGCATTCAAAAACTCCTTTGAAACCTCTTTTCTACCGCAGAAGCATAATATGCTGGCTGCAAACCTTTCATCTTGCCAATAGGCCCTTTTATGGAACCAAGACTTACCTAAACCTTCTGGCTGAAATTTTATAAAAGTCTCCAGCACTGTGGGTGGGAAGTTGCAACCACAATGTTAGAAGCTGGGTGGAGGCTGAACTAAAATTTTTACAGCCAGTTTCTGATCTCATGTTAGTTTAACTCATATGCTTGATGGCACCTACAGTCACTTTATGCTGGTGTAGCTGATCTCAGAGCACGGCCCCTGTGTCTCCATGGGAGCAATGCTCAGAAGCCCTCTTACAATTGTGTGCGTGTGTCTGTCTGTATATGTCTGTCTCTCAACCAGTTGTTAGGGTGAGGACCTCTCTCTCATGTTTTGCTGTTTATGTTAATGTCGCTTTGTATTATTGTCATTTGGTAAAAGCAAGATCATAAATCTTTTCCTGAGCATTAGTTTTTCCTGCATTTTTTTTTTCAGTACTAGGAAACAGGATTACTTTCTTTGTATTTGTTTTCATTTTGAATTGGGACTAAAGGTAGACTGACAAAAAAGTGATTAGTCTCTGTGCCCCAGTAACCTCATAAGGTGGGTCACTTGACTGGAAATAGTGGCTATCAGCTGTTTAACTGATGGGTCTCCAGAGAGGTGGAATCATCTTCATTGATACATAGCTATGTCTCATTTCAGGTCAAAGCAGCTTTGGATATTGTGTCGGAGAGACTGTCTGCTTTCACAGATGTGGGAAACAGCTGTTCGCATGTGGAGCACATTTTGAAAGATCTTGCCAACTTTGAAGAAAAATCATGTGTAAGAACTCTGCAAGTCTCCTTAATTTCTAGTATGACCATGCATATGCGGAGGGGAACAGTATTTGGTTATTGAGTATATCTTATGAGCAGAGCTTAAGCTGACAGGGCAGAATCAGTGTCTCAGGTAATGTGCAGAAGGAATTTGGAATAAAGTCTTTAACCATTGGAGCAGCCCAGTTCTTAGGCATCCCTCAATAAAAAGCAGAGTGACCAGTCACAAAGTCGGTGTGATCGGTTCGTGGAAGAATTGCATGAAGTGTCTACATAGCCAAGTTCTGCACTTAGTGATCAAGGGGCCGCTTCCATTCCTATTAAAGCCACTTATTTCATTAAATCTCAGAAATGAGAAAGCTGTGTATTGAATGTACAATATGTTAAAAGATGACCAACAGAAACATACACTCTGAACAATGTAGAAAGGGAACATTATTATCATCTGTGTTTCACAATAAAATATATAGCTCTATAAGTGAGGTCATTGCTCTTGAGGCTGAGGTGCCAGAGTTAGGTATTTTTTAATTTGGGTTCATATTGCTGCTGTACTCCAAATTGCATACATACACACACAAACATGCTGCTGAATAACTAAGGCATAGAAAGACAATAGTGGTTCTTTCACAGGAAGGCATATGATTAAACTCATTAATGTTTCTGAAGTATTCTGGTATAATAAAGAAGAAGGTATAAAAGTTCTTGGGCATCTGGGAAGACAGGAAATCACTTTGATATATTAAACAAGGCAGCTGTTAACTGAAGATGTATTCTTTATCAACATGTGTATTTTACTGCGTATAAACAAATGGTGTAATTTTTAATTTTTTTCATTGATGTTGATCCAAGGAAAGATATACCTAAATCAATGCTTGCTTTCTTAGGAAACTATAGCAAAAGCCAGAATGCTAGCCTCAGAGGGTGATGCTTTTATTCAAAGCAATCATTATGCTGTGGACTCCATTATTCCAAAATGCAGTGAACTTCATCATCTCTGTGATGGCTTCACTACTGAGACAGAACGGAGGAGGAATCTTCTTAACAAATCTCTAGAATTGCATGGCTTACTAGAAAAGGTAAATTTTGTATGGAACAGTTCTGTTTCCCATCTTGTTTGCTAAAACCTCAGTCAACCAGTTGTCATAACGGCAGGTAAAAATATCTGGGTGTGCTGAAGTTTTCTCCTTAAATACATCACAAGTAGAGGTATGAAATGTTTTAGACCTCTTAGTGTTTGCTGCTGACATCGGTGCATTCTGAGCCTGTTCTTTTCTCGTTTCTAGTCTATGAGGTGGTGCGATGAAGGAATTTATCTGCTAGCTTCGCAGCCAGTAGATAAATGTCAGTCTCAGGATGGTGCAGAATCAGCATTACACGAGATTGAGAAATTCCTGGACACTGGTGCAGGCAATAAGATCAAGGAGTTGAATAAAATTTACAGAGAGTATGCACACATCCTCAATGAGGACCTAAAGGTACGAGAAGATGTTTATGTGTATCTATGCATCCATTTGTTAATTTTAGAATTGTTCTCTTGCATGGGCATTGATAAAGCTAAATAATCAGTACTAGGAGCTATACCTGGGAACTGAAAAGCCAACACATTTCACTGCCTGAGGTGCTAGTCCTGTCATATCTTTGGATAAGCATCAGGGGCTTCATAGCCTTTTAATAACTACTTCAATTTTTCAGCTAGCAGGATTGCTTTTAAAAAAAATTCTCCCAAATGAGTATTTGAAATATCTTTTTTATGTAGCAAAAATGTGCCTGTCCTTGATATTTGTATGATTTCTGCTTTGTAACTGCTCTTTTTTTACAACTTGAGAATATGTCCCATTTCCTCTTCGTTGATCTCTTCATGTAACAGAACCATTAGACACTGTGAAGAAAACTTTTCCCTATTTTTTTTTTTTAAATTGAAACCTGAACCCCATTGGTTTCTCTACCGCAAGCACAGAAAATGTTTTATGAAGTGATGTTACAATTTTTAAGTGTACTAAATGACTGTAAATTATACCTTGTTAAGAGTGAAGAGTAGAGTAATATTTTTATACGTGGTATAAAAGCAATTACAATTTCAAATCACTGTGCTGTAAATGGCAGTGTAGCTTGTTGATAAGGCTCTGACAGGGCTTTTTTTTTTTTTCTTTTTTTTTTTTTTATTTCTGTGGCAACGGCAGGAGCATGTGCAAAAGGTTTTCCAGAAGCAAGAAAGTATGGAAGAAATGTTTCAAAAGAGACAAGTAAGTCTTAAGAAACTGGCAGCTAAGCAGACACGTCCTGTTCAGCCAGTTGCACCAAGACCTGAAGCCTTTGTAAAATCTCCTTGTCCATCTCCAGGTAAGTAACTGTAATAGCCTTTAATTAATTCTTTAACTAATTTTTTGCACTATGCGGAGAAACTTAGAGAAACTTTCAGCTGTAATTTGTGGTTGCACAAACATCTGTGTCAGATCTGCTCAAGTTCTAACTGCTGTTTGATTCTGCTTTATGGGCTTAGGTCTTCAAAGAGAATACGTATCCAACTCAGAAAGCAGTGCGCTTCGGAGGGTAAACTGCAGAAGAGGAAAGGTAATTTTTTTTCTTTGCACTTTTCATGCACGTACTGCTTAAGAAAGTCATAATACAATGGAATATTCAGGAACTTCAAGAAGAATGAGGCAGTTCCACTGAAGAAGTGGTGGTATTGCCGCTATCAAAGTAACTCTGGTGAAGCAGTCATGTGGTTTAAATAGAGGCTGCTTTGTCACTGGGCTGGGTATGAGGGAACGTAAAGTAAATAGTTGCCTATATTAGGAAAAATGTTAGGGGCAGCAAAATATAAAATCTATGAACAGGAAACATTTATTATTTGCCAGTAGTAATTGGCTACTCTTAAAACTGGCGAAAGTGAAGAGGTAGTTGTAGTTGGCTCCCAGACAGCTTCACCTGACCTAATGGGTTGCCATTCCCAAGTGGGGATGGTCTTCCTGCCCCGCCTCCGGCAAGGAAAGTAACCTGACGGCAGCAACAGAAAAAAGTAGTTTCCCACTGGGTTAGAGAGTTGAATCAACTCGGCAAAGGTTCAGCAAGAGGCAATGCAAGGAGGAAGGCAGGACCACATGACCAGTAGGGACAACAGTTGGAGAAAAGGGTTGGTTCAAGGGGGGATTGAAAGCAGAACCTCTCACTTTTTTCAGCAAACCGTAATTAGGTCAGCCATTACAGTAGAAGTTGTAAGAGTGAACTTCTGTGTCAAGTTAGGAAGTTACCAGAAAGTTAGTACAGTACTTCATTTTTAGCTTGGAAAACAGACTAAAGCCAGTGTTGCCTCCAAGATTATGCTGATGCTCTGATGTTGTCTTCCTGGAACGGGGCCTCGAACCACGGTCTTTTCTAAGCTGGCCTTTCACGGAGAACTCTCCGTGTCTAAATGTTCTTGTGTGCTTCAAGACCTTCAGGTTGACTTGGATTTTTTTGCTGCATTCTTGCAAATTGCCTTCATTTTTAATGGAGTACAGTCTTTCCTGTGAAAACGCATGCAAGTAGAGCTGAGTGCAAAGCTCCGTATTTTCAAGTGTTATTCCCCCATCTGTGATGACATGATGATTTTTTTTGTTGTTTGTTTGTTTGTTTCCTTCTTTAGAGTGAAATGACTGAACTCCATCAAAGCAGAGGAGGATCTACAATGGATGATGAAGAAAACCTAGCTGTGTTACGGCAGTAAGTATATTTTGATAAACAAAAAATGCTTTTTCTCTGATTTGGTTCCAGCAAAGGCTGAGTTTGGCTAAGGATTTGATAAGACAAGTATGCTTCTTTGAATTAAGCCTCGGTGCTTTCTGAAATGCGTTGGCTATGCTCTGTACACCGAGGAAGATATTTCAGTCTGTCTGCAGCATTGTTTATAGTTTATATACTACCAGACTCTAGCTTTGCTGCAGCGAGGTAATGATATGGCAGGATAACTACATATTTTCATTTCAGAGATGACATCGTTTTGAGTAATAAGCCTCCTGTAAATCTGTCAGAGGTTTTGGTCCCCATGCTTCAGAAGACTTTGTCTTTTTATTTGAGTCATTTTAGTCCCTGTTTTGATAAATGTTATGAAAAATCACCTTCTTATACAAAAACTAAACAGCATCACTTATATTCAAAAAGTAACTTAGTACCACCTGCAATGTGTATAGCAGAGCTTGCATTTCTACCTGTAAACTGGATACTTTACTGTCTTTTCACTGTTACAACCATGTGTTAAATTGTACAAAATCACAAGGGGAGGGTGTTGGGGGGAAGCATGCTTGCTTGACCATTAGGAAAATTAAACTTAAAGCAGCATTGTGATATTTAAAGTGTGCCCTAAATGCCTCTAATTTAAAATGACCGGTGTAACCTTAAGTCTGTTTTTGATAATCCTATGCAGCTCTAACTCCAGCTCCTGTAATACTTGCAAACACAACCAGATTTTGTATGTACAATGATAAAATATTTCATTGCTTCAATTCAGTTACTACAGCACTTAAAATGCTAGATTTTACTTTTTTCCTGTTTAAACACATTTTCAAAGATTGTAAAATGTTTTAAAAATACGTGCTTCTCAATAAGGATATATAAACTATTGACAGAAATATCCATGAAACATCACATTTTCCATTATCTGGAAATTGTTCTTTTATTGTCTGAAGTATGAATGTTGCCTCATTACTTTGCGTAAGCGAATAGGCCTGCCTTAATTGTCATTCTTTGTCTACAGGCATGTAATTAATGAACTTATTGAGACTGAACGAGCATATGTAGAAGAACTTCTCTGCGTTCTTGAGGTAAAGATTAAATTTCACTGCGACTCTTAGTGAATCTATTTATCTCTTCCATTTCACGGATGCTCTTATGCTTTCCTTATCACTGTAATGCCTCTGCTTGTCCCGTCAAGCAGTGTAATCATTACATCTCTCCTTTCTCATCGTATTTTCACAGAGGCAGGAATGTGCAATTTTTTTCTAGGAAATATTCATGCAACTAGGATTTTGTACTAGAAAACACAAATTGGGCAGAAAATAAGATATGCCTACCTATTTAGGTGGAACATAGTGAGATTTGTAATGATCATTAATTCCTGCAAAAGTTCATTTCAGAGTCTTGGGTCGACTCCAGGAAGGTCATGTGTCGCACAGGAATGTAAATCTGCATCACGAGAGTCTTGTGTCAGAGGAGAAAATTTGTTTCTTGATCCCTCTTTGCATATCTTTACGTGATCTTCCAAATGTCTTGGGTACAACTGTGGCAACAGAGTGCCTTGTAATAATATCTTCATTCGAAATTGTAAAGGAAACAAAGGTGTTCCCTTTGCTCCACACTTGTGGAGGCACAATTGCAGTACTGCTGAGTTGCTTGTAGAAATACGCTGCAGTATTCTGTGTTGTTCCTCAAGTTTGTTAAGTCTTCAGACATGGATGTGTCATTTTGTGGTAGTCCGATTTGACTGTAGGAGATGATGAAGTTGCAGATAACTGAGGTTGAATTATTTTAATCAGGATGAATTGGAATTGAGCCAAGTGGGTATTCTTGGTGTCCATGCCAATGTTAAGCTCCTAAATAGGAGTTGTCGTAAGTTATGGACTGGGACTGATAATTTCTGAGTACATACCTTCAAGTAAGAGTAGTGTATGAGGGTTTTGAACTCTGGTCTTGCTTTTGCCTAGTTTGTGCTCAGCTTCCCATAGCATTTATGTCCTGGGTCCAGTCCAAGTGCTAGGAAGTGTTGATGACAGTAGGATGGTTGCATCTGATGTGTGGTAATAAAGCTAGGTAGGTCTGGAATGGACCTTAAGGATCACTTCATTCTCTGCTTTCGTATGCAATGCTATCTGTACAGTTCTGTTCATAAAATCAAGACTCGAATAGTTGGAGGATTTTTGGTCCTTACTGTTGTTACTGGAGGGTTGTTGCAGAATCTTTCTATTCCTCTGGTATTATTGTTTTGCGTAGAGTATAGTGCAACCCTTGTCTTGTTAGGCCAAGCTGTCTTGGTTTTCTGCCAATGTGATAGACTCTCCAGTACTCTGACCATGCCAGGCATACTTCTCTGTGCCTCCTTGCAGTTTGGGATTCATCTCCCTTGAACTTGGGTGATTGGGACTGCCAACGGTAATTCTGGATCAGATCCTTGCTTGAGGTATGGTTCAATGACAGTCTTCCAGCTTTTGAGTAATTCTAGTTATTAATCCATAGTTCTGGTTATTCTCCCAATTTCTTTGTTTCTCCTATTCTGTTAATCTTCCTGTTTTTCCTGTAAAGTAACCTGATACTCCTTTGTATGGACAGTGTCTCCTATTATTATGTCATATTTAATTGCCATGCATTTTCTCTCTGCCAAGGATTCCAACAGAAAAAACCAAGGTACTTCCCAAGATTGATTATTGGGAAACTGCTATAGCTGCTTTTATCTGAGCTTGATAGTTTTCCTTTCATTAATAACCATGGTCATCCCACTTTAGTCTGTGAAATCCAGTAATTTTTATCAGGGAAAAATATTGGTCTAGTCTATTTTTAGGTATTGTATTCTACTTCTTTTTCCATTTACTTCAAGGCTTTTAGAACAGCTTTCAAATGGAAGACTAAGCAAAGCCTTATATATTCTTAAAGTAAGATTAAATGATCCCTGTGGCTGCATGGAGTAGCTTTCCCTCTCCTTTCTTAAAACACAAGTACTACATAGTACTACTGCACAGTAGTAAAACATGAAGGGCTTTTTATATTAAATTATTAAAATAAGTACTATGTCAGCCTGAAGTGAAAAAAAAAGGTTAAAAGCTTTTTGTCAATGTATGGATTTCATGCTTTTGTTCTTTCAGAATTCCAAAGTACTGAGCTCTGTTAGGTTTGTTTTCACCTCTGCTGGGTTAGGTACCCCTTCTTTATGCCAGTGATGGCTTTGCTGCTATGTTCAGCATCATCTTTACTTCAAGTGGAAATGAATCATTGTCTTCATGCATCTCTTCACTGTATCTAAACTTGCATGGTGGCCACAGTTCTTCTTTCCCTGTTAATTTTTTTTAACTCCATTTTATGTAAATGATTTTCATCTTTTTTAGTGGTGTACCACCTTTTTTTTCCTCTTTCAGATGCTACATTTTCCTATTTGGGGGGAGAGATATGGGAGAGGGACCAACGGTTAGCAATCTGTGAGCTCCAGCATCTTTGCTTGTACCGTTGTGGTTTTTTTTTCTTTTTTGTGGTGTTTGAGGAAAAAATACCCAGATTTTTAAAGGAATGTTTCTGATTTAAAAAAAAAAATCTAATCAGTATCCTATCCAAATGCTTGAGTTCTTCAGGGTAGCTGACTTTACCAGCTAGTTCTCCTACTTTTTGTAGTTTGGGCATCACTTTGAAATTGAAAATCTTGGTTGCAGGTGCACGTCTGCTTATCCTTTCATTTAATTTTTCAGTTTGTTATAATTCCGTGCAATTTATTATAATCAATGTCACTAATGCAGTGACCACCTTGTCCGCGATAATTGTGTTTTTTAAAAAATAAAAGAAAAAAAAGAGAGAGATAAATCTAATCCAAATCTAAAGTAGGTCGTATCATCTTCCTTCAGTGCCTTTACACTAAGAAATCTGCTTAAATTAAGAAACCTATTTACAATACAGGTACTAGAGTATTCTTGCAGTTTTCCTGATTGATTGGTTGGGGGTGTTTTGTTTGGGTTTGGGATTTTTGGGGAGGGTTGTTTGGTGGGGTTTTTTTTAGTGTTTCGGGAGATCACTTAATCACAGATTAGTGACCTTGGGACCAGAGGAGAACAGTCCTGGGCTAAAGCCACCTGTGTGCTCTCTTTTCCTTACCCGTGCCAGATATACAGACAAGAGAATGTGGCCTTACATGACGAATGGAAGATGTCAGAATCTAAAGTTATGACTTTTGGTACCAAAGCTAATGAAAATGTCTTAAAGATAGAATTTGCAGCTTAATGATTTCTGTTACTTGCAGAAATAACTACAGTCAGCTTGTTCCCTCATACTAATAGCTAAGATGAGCATGAAAGTTTGCGTGTGTACTGGAATTGTGGCTTTAAACTCAGATGTGTAAAGTCTTAACAGAAAACGTACGAACTACAGTTTGTAAGCAGTATAGGAATGCATAGCCTTTGCTTGGTGGAAATGATTGCAAACTTTGTTTCATCCTTGCTTAACTAAAATTGCAGTAATTATTCAAGTGTCTTTCTAATATATAGGTGTCTCTTACCGGACTGATGGAAAAACAGAATTTGTATACTTTTTTCATGATTAATACTGAGCTCTTTTTTGCTGTCTATCAGCCTGCCCGCAGACTGGCTTGTCAGAGAGAGATAAGTACTGCAAGTAAAGGGAGATAATCAGTGTGTCTCTCATGTGTTGCAGGGTTATGCTGCAGAGATGGACAACCCCTTAATGGCTCATCTCATTTCACCAGAACTCCAAAATAAGAAGGATATCTTGTTTGGGAACATGGAAGAAATTTATCATTTTCACAACAGGTGAGGATTTGCATTCAGATCTAAAAATAGCATTTGGATGGGATTTTTTAGTCTTTCTTTTAATCTGATTTAAATTACTGAAAGATCCTTACTGAGTCCCACTTGGCTATCTGACATGTCAAAATTCATATTGCATAGAACAGGAAAAGCAAAATATCTATGAAAGATGAGCAAAGCTGTGTGAAACTTAATTCAAATGTTTGCAGTACACAGGTAAAATTTTGCATTGTGGTCCTCTTCCTGAAGGGATTTGGGATCTGGTTACAAGCTAATTAAAGCAAGGTTTGTTTGGGTTTCTTTTATTTTTTATGAAATTTGCTATGGAAAGTAAATTATTATTCTAAACCAAAAATTCTCAACTCTTACGTCTGGTTGAGGATGGTTAATTTTACACTTGAGTGACCTCACTCTGAAGTTTGAATCCTTGCTGCTAGAGAGGTATTTCTTCACAGGATTATATTTAAATTGGTAGAAAAGAGAAGTATTTTCAAGAGAAGTTAAGCATATTAAATAGTTGTTTCTTATTCAGGCAAAACTAGACTGGAAGTTTTGCCACTCATTTTTTTGGGTGGGTTTTTTTGGTCTGGAGAGGTGAAGTTTGGTTCGGTTTTTTGCTTTGTAGAGTTTGGTAGTATTTGGAAAGAAAAACCAAACACTTTAAACTGTACAGATCCTGCTGCTGAATATATAGGGCAGGGAATCAAAATACCCCTTCCCTTCTGTCGTGGTTTAACCCCAGCCAGCAATTAAGCACCACACAGCCACTCATCCATTCACCCCCCTGCTGGGATGGGGGAGAGAATCGGAAAAGTGAGAAAACTCGTGGGTTGAGACAAAGACAGTTTAATAGGGAAAGCAAAAGCCATGCACGCAAGCAAAGCAAAACAAGGAATTCATTCACTTCTTCCCATCGGCAGGCAGGTGTTCAGCCATCTCCAGGAAAGCAGGGCTCCATCACGCGTAACAGTTACTTGGGAAGACAAACGCCATGACTCTGAACGTCCCCCCTTTCCTTCTTCTTCCCCCAGCTTTATATGCTGAGCATGACGTCATATGGTATGGGATGTCCCTTTGGTCAGATGGGGTCAGCTGTCCCAGCTGTGTCCCCTCCCAACTTCTTGTGCACCCTCAGCCTCCTCACTGGTGGGGTGGGGTGAGGAGCAGAAAAGGCCTTGGCTCTGTGTAAGCACTGCTCAGCAGTAATGAAAACATCCCTGCGTTATCAACGCTGTTTCCAGCACAAATCCAAAACACAGCCCCATCCTAGCTACTGTGAAGAAAATTAACTCTACCCCAGCCAAACCCAGCACACCTTCCCAATCTTATATTTGATTTCAGTTGTAGCAACAATAAGCTAAAAGAAATTGGTCAGAATGTTTGTTTATTTTAATTTGCTATCCCTTTTTAAGTACATGGTCTGGAAGAGTTTTGTTTAGTTTTGTAGTACAGAATTACAACTCTCTTTCCAAAAGTTTAGAAAACGAATTCCAAGAATGTGAAGATTTTCTACAACTTTTTTAACATGTGCTCTAAGAAAATCTTCTTCCTCGTAGAATATTCTTGAGAGAACTAGAAAACTACGTAGAATACCCAGAACTAGTAGGACGGTGCTTTCTGGATCAGGTATGTGTCATCTTTTGCTGGCATTTCATTTATAAGCCCCTCTAAGACTATAACATATGAGAGTGATTTTCATGTAGCAGTTGCCACCACAGCCCCTTTGTCTTGAACAGGTAACAGGTTGAAAATGTACGTGTTAATTGAGAGTTGGGGATATTTTCTGCTGTGCGGGGTAATTAATTTTGTTAGAAAGAGCTACTACCTTATTGAAAGAAAACTGCTTTATTAAAGTTGCAGTTAGGAAAACATTAAGAGGAGTCATGCACTGCATCATTTCACATCACTATAAATGATTGGTTTAGTTGGTTAGATTTCTTTACTGGATTTTTTTTGTTGTCGTTGTTGTTCTTTTCTGTTTTCTTTAAAGAGTACACCTAAACAGAGTAAGTCCAAAATATTTTTATTCTGAAAATAGAAAGCTATGACAGAATTAAACCTTTTTAATCTGGGATTTATTAAACAATGAGTCTCACCCATAGTATACCAAAGGCTGAATAGGAATCTGTTTATGGAAATCAGTCTCCTGTTTTTTGCTACCCGTTGATGTTCTAAAACTCCTGGGAGGAGCCATCCCTCCCCCTCCTATTTACTGACTACATCCATGGAGATGTTGTTTCCTAAAACTGAGGGACAGGGGTACTTCTGTGCCTGCTGATTTCCTACCTGGTCTTCCCTTTATATCTATAGTTACTATGACATTTTCAGCAGTCTTATTTCCTTTTGCTTTCAGCAAGTGCTGAAGTCACGCTATTTAGTTGCTGAAGTGATAAGGGGCCACAAACTGCTTGGTGTACCTTAGTGCAACTCCCAGTGAAAAACACATTCATAAAATGAAAATGTATGAAGAAAAAAGGGCAAAGACTTTTAAATAAGTTGCACAGAGGGACTCATGGTTGGGCATTCATAGAAGTATTTTTCATATTGTAATAGAAATATATTTGTAAATATAATATATGCTTCTTCGTAAGGTACTTAACATTCAATTGAGGCAAAAATTAACAGGAACATTTTATTCTGATGTTCCAAGTACAGAATTAGTAGCTGTTACAAAATCAGTGATTTTTAATAATCATTTTTTGCTTGGGATGCCTCAAGGAATTGCATTTTTTTCTTGTTGTTTTTTCTTAGCCTTATTGATCATGAAAAAAATTCTTATAAATTTTGTCTGTTAAAGTCACAAGAATTTATTAACTTTTTGCTTGTCTACCCAATGTCAGATGGAAGATTTCCAGATTTATGAAAAATACTGTCAAAATAAACCTCGATCTGAAAGTTTGTGGAGGCAGTTTTCAGATTCTGTATTCTTTCAGGTATGCTTGGTTGAGTATCTAAAATATTTGTGGGGGGTGTTTGTTGTTTATTTTGGTTGGTTTTTTTAAACTTCATCATTTATGTCAAGAACAAATAACAGAAATACTGATTAGTGTACTGATGAAATCCAACACTGATTTCAGGAGTGTCAAAGAAAACTCGATCACAAGCTCAGTTTGGACTCATACTTGCTGAAACCTGTTCAAAGAATAACGAAATACCAATTATTGCTAAAGGTATGTGTTACTCCATTATAACACTAAGTATATTTTGTGCATTTGTTTAAATGCTGCTTCTCTCACCCTGCTGGAGAGAAACCTAAAAATTAGCAGACAGACGTATGAATCAAAACAGAGACAAATCCCAGTCTATCAACCTTCAGCTTGGTTCTTTTCTCTTTCAGCCAAAAAGCTGCTAGTAGACAGGCAAATGTTACACAGAGACACCTTGTACAACTGCTTTTGCCCTTGTATTTCTGCCAAAGAGAAGAATGAAAAGTTGATTAGGGGAAACAGAAGGCCCAAGAAACCTTTGCAACAAAGAAAAAGAGAGTATCTGAAGTACTTGTTATGCGTCAGTTATAGTCACCTCATCCGTATTGCAGGAATTTGCCTTGCTGGGTTCTAGGAAATGCGTTCTAGGAAATGTACTTAACTGAGAGCACTGTATGGTGTTTTTAGGAAGGTTGCTGTTGTGATTCACTTAACCATGCTATACTGAGAGAGCAAAATGAGCAATATACTATCATAAATTTTTAAATTAATGTTTAAGGTTTTGCCATGTTTGAAGCTGGCTTGTTTTAAGAAAAATTTCCCACATAGACACACGTTTCAATAATTGTATTTTACAGTAGTTTAAAAAAATTACCTCAGACCAAATTTATTCCTGAGTTAAAACTGAGCTGAAGTTAACAGCTTTTAAAGAATTAATTACATTAAGCTTGCGTAAAGAGAGGAGTATTAGAAAGGTTTTTGATTAAAAGTATCTTTACTGCCTGCAGTCCATGAGTAAATGCTTATGCTCATACTATGAAGTCTGGGGGCTTCCACGTGAACTTGCAGCTATGTTTATCTGGATCAAATTGGAAGATGCAGCTTCACCAATAAGCCCTTTGGAGAAGGGATGCCTTTATAGATGTGTAAACAATGGTCAGTGCAGTAAGTTTCACTCTCTTACTAGCGTCCCAGGCCTTACCATAATTCAAATAATAAATGAAATTTGCCTATGTTTTTACATTTGTTCACCTCTAAAAAGTAACAAATATAAAAAATATCCTTTTTCTTGTTTGTGTTTTGGGTTTGAGGTTGTTTGTTTGGTTTTTTTTTAGCAATTGTGATCAAAAAAATGTTTGCAAAGTTAGTCTCTTAAAATTCTTAGGTAGAGTTTACAAAACCTGTAGATGAACGAAATATATTTGGCTAATTAGCAGCAGAGATGAGAAGTAAAACTTTATGGTCTTCCAAGTTCCAGCCAGTATTTAACCCACTAGATTATATGGTATAAAACTTTACTAAATAACTTCAAGAAGTGTTAAAATTTGAACGTTCCTAGTTACTGCTGTTTCCAAAGCTAAGTAAGTATATTGTCGTTCTCTGCCTGCTCAGGAAATGCTGAAGTACAGTAAGAACTGTGAAGGTGCTGAAGATCTTCAGGAGGCATTAACTTCTATACTGGGTATTCTCAAAGCAGTTAATGATTCTATGCACCAGATAGCCATTACAGGCTACGATGTGAGTAACAGTATTTTTACTTACTTTTTAATTTATTTTCATTTATTTCTTAGATATATGTACAGCATACCCTATACTGTGTACTAATGAGAAGAATGTTTTACAAAAGGTGCCTTTAAACTGAATTGTGTAATGAAAATAACGGATCTCTCTATACTCTTCTGAAGTTTTCCTGCTATGAATAATGTTTTGCTCCGTCTACCCAAGTTTTTTTCTTTGATCTACTTGACACCAAGCTAAAAACTGAAAATCGTCATGAACAGTCTGGTTTAGGCTACTGCCAAATGGGAGTCACTACTAAGTTTTTATATCTATGTGTAAAACTACACCCAAGACTTTCAGTTAAAAAAAAAAAACCCACCAAACACCAAAACCACACAACGTAAGCAGCTTTGGAGCAGAGTTTGGGGAAAAAAACCCAAACCACCAAATATGTATATTGTGCCTCCCCCTCTCTGTATGTGTAGGTCTCTGTATCCCTGCCATTGGTACTCTTAACTGTAAAATCTTGCCTGAACAGTGTTGGGGAGAGAGAAATTTATGTGTAAAAATCCAACACTGACTTTATTTTTATTACGTTTCCAAACTCAATGTAAACACTGATGAGAGAGATTACTTGGACCAACAGAACTTGTAAAGACCTGTTCACAGTATTCATTTTAGTCTGATGTTATCTTTTTGTAGTTATAAATACCGCTTTTTTTGTTCCAGGGAAACCTGAATGAGTTGGGCAAGCTTTTAATGCAGGGATCCTTCAATGTCTGGACTGATCATAAAAAGGGTCACTCGAAGGTGAAAGATTTGGCACGCTTCAAGCCAATGCAGCGACACCTCTTCCTCCATGAGAAAGCAGTGCTGTTCTGTAAAAAGCGAGAAGAAAACGGAGAGGGATATGAGAAAGCACCGTCTTACAGCTACAAACACTCCTTAAATGTAAGACACTGAGCAGTCCAGTAAGGTTGAGGTACTGAGGGCTTAGCCTGCAGCAATACAATATTCTAGTTTTCTGTCAGCAAAGCTATGTTATGGTTTTGCATTGGGAACTTCACCCTTTCAGGCAAACCTAACTGGTGCTGCAGGTCTGTGTTACTTTGTGTTGCTGTCTGTAGAGAGTCGGGGTGGGGGGAAATTATCCTTTGAGAAAATCCAAACCATACTAGTCTAGCTGAATGGCAGTTGCATTAATCACTCAGCAAATGTAATAATGAGTAGAGCAGGGTAGTATAAAATAGGTATAAGACTTAGTGGTCTGGATTTTAAAAGATGCATCTTGTGGGTCAATTTAATGTACCTAAACCTTTCTTCCCTCCGACGTAGCCAAGCTGACACAAAGCACTAAATTTCTTACATCCAACATGCAGATCATGTCTTATTAGTTATTCTTTTCCTTGAGCAAGAAGCCAAATGTGCTTTGCTTTTCAGAAATAGGGTACCAAAGAATACCAGTAGCCGCCTGCTTCTGTTATTGTAATTGCAATTTGGTAGGTCAGCTCTGTTCTCTTTGCTTCCAGATGGCAGCAGTTGGAATTACAGAAAATGTCAAAGGGGATGCAAAAAAATTTGAAATCTGGTATAATGCAAGGGAAGAAGTTTACATCATACAGGTAAATAAAAAAACCACACCAGATTAATTCATAAGTTAGTTTCTTAAACAATATATTTCAATTGCAGAGTCTTCTGGGGGGAAAAAAAAAAAAATCACGTTTTCCAATATCCATGGGGGATATTGCATACACCATTACTATTGCTCTCACTGGAGCAGTGGATGGCTTGGGAGCCGGGGTTTGTAGCACATGCACAGTCTCTGCCTCAGTGTGTTCCACTTTCACAACTAGTTTCTGGTCACTAAGGACTAGAGAGGGAGCTCTGTCTGTCCCTCTTGAAGGATTCCTCTGAGGCTGTGCTTTGGCACGCAACTCTCTGTGTAATAAGTATTCTATGCTTGATGGCTGATTCTATTTATTTTTGGGTAGGCACCAACCCCTGAAGTTAAAGCTACTTGGGTAAATGAAATAAGAAAAGTGCTGACAAGTCAACTGCAGGCATGCAGAGGTAAAATATTTTGGATAGATATATGGTTTTTTTAATCTCTTTTCTCTCTGAACTTCAAAACCTGCCCTGTATATCTTCACTGTGTAGGACTGTAGAAATGAAAAGCTCAAAACACATCAATTTTAACAGTTCTTTTTCTTTCCTCCATTACAGAAGCTAGTCAGCACAGGACACTAGAACAAACACAGAGTTTGCCTCTACCAGCATCATCTTGTACAAGGTAAGTAAGTATGTTGTCAGATCAGCCTGGCTGTCTTGTAAATATACTAATACATCTAGTTAGCTGTTCTTCATTACTCTATCCCTTAATACTGGCCCTTGTTTTAGGGGTTTTTTTAGGTCTCTTCCTACTATAAAGCTTAGGGTTTATACATCTCCAGAACTATTAAAGTGAGCAGCAGTGGCATGGGCTTTGCCAGTTCATAGAGAACAACACAGAAAAGTCATTTTCTGCACCAGCCAAAATCCTGGTGGTATTATGGGTCTGTTTGTTGAACAGCTAGTTATATACTTTACACGCCAGATAAGAGAGTTATGTGGAGCAGCCTTCTTTCTCTATTCTTTTACTTCATCTGGGTTAATTTTTTTCTTCTTTTTCCGATGTCACATTCTCTTCCTTTTTGTCTTTTTCAGGGCATTATTTTTTCTCTGTCCCTTGTTCTTTTCCTCCAATTTCCTATTTTTTTATCCTTCACCCTACCAACCTGTATATTCTTCTTCTCCCACCTGCTGTTCTGCCCTTCTCTGACACCTCTTTTTAATCCTCTGCTACTCACTCTTTTTTTTCATGATATGTGGATGTGTATATATCCATAAGCCCATGTGCTCATATCTTCACTCATTCTCACATGGTGTGTGCTCAAATATGTATATGCCCTGCATGTTTTATGCATCTACTTATCACTCAGGAAGAATGTCCCAGATGTATAGTATTTGTGGGATTTCTTTCTCCATTCCATTCCTAATTGGAGGCATGATGGGTATCCAACTGCAAGATCCAACCTATGTTCTTTGTTCATTCCTCATCTGTTCCTGTGTTAAGAGCTTCTGAGTGGCAGAGTTTATTCCTTTGTTTTTTTTTTCTTGTTCTTTTTCCTTGGTACTTCAGGAGGAAACTGTCAGCACAGAATGTGTGCCTGTAGCTGAGAGTGAGTGAAAGTTGTCCTGAGCTGTCTTTTCAGGTGTGGTTTTCAACATGTGGTTGCAGTCAGTTAGGGGAATCTTTCTCCTTTGTATGTGCTCATGGTCTTTCTATGCACAACCACCATGACTTCTTCAATCCTGGAAGGTATGATCTGTGAAGTAGCTAAGAAATGGTTTTCAGCCTATATATCTGTATGTAAAAGGCAGCCTGTGACCGAAGGTCATCACCCCTGTTCAGGCCCAAATTTGCTGGAGATGGATTGATTGTCTTAATTTTCTTCCAATAAACAGTCCTTCACGGAACCATATCAGAAACACCAAAAAAATGGAGGAGAGAAAAGCTGATCTCGCAAGTCTAGAAGGTTATGGCACCACAATAGCACCAAAGTACCCCGAGAAAGGCAAAGGTAAGTTTACACATATGTATTCTTATCTTTAACTGTGCTGCAGAAGAGCACACCTGCACTGCAGATGCACAGGCAGATCCACCAGCAAGAGTAGCCACGGTAGTGCAGGCAGACACAGCGTTACACCTGAACGAGCGGGGCTGTGCTGCTTTCAGCCCTCAGGCAGTGCAGCCCACCCACAAAGTGTTGCCCACGCTGCACCAGCGTGCTGGTCACATCTGCCCTTAGCTCGGGGGTTTCTGCGTTCCACTGTGTGGTGTGGACAGGCCCAAAGCCACCTCCATGAAGGGTAGCCAAAAGGAGGTGGGAACTGTGGGTTATGAGGCCCGAGTCTGCAGTAGGTCTCCTTTTAGAGCTGCCCAGCTTCTCAGATTTCTCTTCCTCTGCATAAATTTCTTGGCATTACCTGTTCTGAAGAGTATTATTTTTCTCTTGAATTTTGATTCCCATCATGGAGATTATTTACTAGACCAGTGGCAATACAAGCCCCTGCACAGTGAGAAGAACAACTGGCCGCTTGGGTTCTTCTGTTGTACCTGGACTTTCAGTTGTCCTTTCTCATCTTAACGTGCTGGTTCCCTGGCAAGTCTGTGAACGATTTTTTGCCTTGACCTCTTCATGGCCTTCTCCCCTTTCTTTGTGTCTCTCTCTTCCTTTGTAGATGACACTAGCTCTACCTCAGAATGCTCTGTACTGTCAAAAAAGCGCTTTACGCTGCAGGGCTTTACTAACCTCAAAAGTCAGAAAGGTAATTTTTAAAAAAAGCTAGATTGTTTTCTGTTTAAGGCTGTAATTGAAGCATCACTTTGTGTGTGTGTGTGTAGTGTAACAGGTTTTCAGTGTATACACTAGCTTGTTCTCCTAAGTTCAAGCTAGGTTCCTGAGTCACTGACCCTGACAAGGAGATTTCAAGAGAAACCGGCTCCAGAGTGGGAGAGGGAGATGCAGCTGGGAAAAGTGGAGCTGTTGGAGATGCAAGGGAAGAAGTGCAGTTTCCAATGCCTTTAGTCTCACTATCATGGCCAAGGAAGGAGTTTATAGTGCCCCATTCCTGCAGGAAAACTAGAGGAAGTTAGTTGTCTTCATATCAGATACCTGGCCTGCTTCTAGCTTCAGTGGATCTGCCCCAAGTGCACCTGGACTTGGCAAAAAGGAATCAAGGTTTTCTAGAGTATTTCTATATTAGCATCCTTGCTAACAGAACTCCCAAAGCATGACTACGGCAGAATGTGTATGACGTTGTTGTTTTGCTGGATACAAAAATAGGTAAGAATTTCCTTATGCGTCCAGAAACGGTCTTTATTTTTTTTGCTAAAACAGGCAATAGGAGTCTGAGACCTTTCTTTCTTCCTCCTGCCAAGTAGTCGCACTGGTACATTAAATTCTTGCTTTGAACAGCTGTCTGTGAACAGTCTGAATTGCATTAAGATAATGGCACTTGTTCAAGAGCACGATTTCCCCCCCTGCCTCCTTCCCCCCCCAAGCATCTTTTCAGAATGCCTTTTTGAAACCTGATTACCTTTGAGTTCTTTCTGGAGAGACTCTAGCGTTGCGTATCTCATGCTAATGAGGTGAGCACTAATATTCCATGCTTGCCTTGACAGAAACTCCATCTCCTTCTGCTAAAAGCCAGACATTGCCAATGATCCTTCTTACAGGACCAGGTATTGCTGTAGCACTAGATTTATATAAAAATGATTGCTTAATTTGGTAATTTCCATTTTAGACAAACATTAATCATATTCAGTTGATGTCTAGTTCATTTAGAGAAGTTTACATATACTTTCATCTATTACTGTAAAATAAATTTGTCCGTTTATCTTCAAATAACTACATGTAAATAATTAATTCCTTCTGCTGTAATTGACCAATGACAGCTAAAATTACAGAAATCCATTTGTTTTCCAGTGTAAACTCAAAGGTATTTAGCATGCAATCCACCTATTCTCTTTTTTCCAGTTCTTCAATATCTCTCTTGTGTGTTTTTTGCCTATTCATCCTCCTGCAGCTTCTCCTACCAGTCCTGACAAAAAAGCTAAACGGCATGAAGTAGTGAGTGACCCAGCTCCTTTTGGTTTAAGAGGTAGAGTGATACCACATCTTGTTCTCCACAAATATCCACACATCCCTCTGTAATACGTTACATCAGAGCACTGCGAATACCTGTATGATGCTGTTGCGTGCAGCAGTATTGGTATCAGCTGAGTTCTTCCAAGTGGGTCTGTCAGCTTCTGTATATGCTGTTTTTGATAGCACAACTGGTTGAAGTTTTACCTTGGCATTGGCTAACTAGTTTTTGGGAGAGGGCAGTGGGAAAGGGATGTTCTGCTGAAGAAAACCAGAGCCGGATGTTTAATGGAACTACAGTGGCATCCAGTTGGTATGAGACACTTGGTTTTCCAGTTAGCAACCTCCTGTCACTGTGCCCCTTGTGGAGAGGATTTAACTTTTAAAAAAGGAAAAAAAAAAAAAAAACCTGAGACGCATGTACTCCAGTCAGAGTGAGGATCATCACTGTCATGTGGAATTGCCGTTGTAGATCTGCATCAGTTACTGTAGTCACAGTCCTGTTGCATCTTTCTTTGGGTGAGAGTAGGCAATTTTTACCACCCTGTGAACCCCAGATAATTTAACTCAACCCCTTGTAGCAGTTTGCCTCCTGTCCTCCCACCCCACAGCTAAGCAAAGAATAAAAAAGCATTTCAGTTAAATGACCCATTTCTAACCAGCAAGGCTGTTGGTGAAGGCTTGAGTACAGATCCTTAGGGCTAATTAACTACAGAGTACAAGGAAAGCAGTCCCTCTCTTCCTGACTCTCATTCCACCACCATCTCTTTTAGAAAATATTATTCTAAAGATAAAGCTGTTTCAAGTCCTACCATCATCCTCCTCTCCAGGTTTCCACAGCATTTGTCTTTGTCTCACCTGTGGAAATGATGCGGGTTCAGCTGCTGTGCTGGGGAAACTATGCAACACCGTTCACCCTGTCTGAGCAGCAGGCAATGTAATCCCAGGCCAGACACATGCAGAAACTCCACAAGTGTGGATATGGAGTTACAAAGTTAATTTTTCTGCAGGAAGCAGTCAAACCTCTGAGATTTCCAGCTACCATGGAAGTCCTGAGGGCCTGAAAATGCTATCAGAAAGCAAAGGGTATTTTGTGGCCTTTTCCCCGAATGCTGAAATTTTCCAGGGTGGAGAGTCCTTGATCGTTGCTAATTTACAGTAAAATTGTTGGGTTCTCAGAAAGGACTTGTCTGATTTGCTCTCCCGTCCAGCAGCCTCTCACTTTATGAAACCACTAAACCAAGTAAATGCATTTAAAACATCTAGTAACTCCCCTTTCTGTTTTGCACCTTCCGATCTCTTTTCTGACACTTTATCTCTTCTCCTTCCCCAACTGAAAGAGGGATAAGCGGGCAGTTGACCTGGGCATTTCAGGATGCAACTGCACCAGGTGATGGCACAGCTCCTTGGTGCAGAGCGCATTGCCCCCACTCGTTTCCTTTCACTGCTACATCGCTCCAACTTACATCGCAGTGAGCTCAAGGAAAACGTATTGGTGACAGAATCACACCTTGCAGATAGATCCCATCTCTGTGAACAAACCTGTGGGCCCATTTCTGAAGAGAAGCGATTAATGAATTCTTGTTTTTCTTGGCACCATCAAATCTAAGCTCATTTCTGCATAACCTTGCCTTTTCTCAAGGCTGTCCGCCAAAGACACTTCCTGCCTTTATAGGGAGCTCTGATTTAGTCACACCAGGCAGAGTACACGCATGCACATTGAACGTGCACGCATAATTTTGGTGCCTGTTTAGTTAGCTAATATGAATATGGCCATAGTGACCACTTCCCCCAGCCAGGATGAAATGAGCTTTTATACAGCCTTGTTAAGTAGAGTGCCAGCTTGTACGAGGAGTGGGAGTACTGTTGCTATGGCAGGATCAGGCAGGTCTGCTCTTACCCACATCAGCACAATATATGAAAACAAAGAGGCTGAGAAACAAGAGCTGTTAACCAAAATGTTCCAGATGAGCAGGCCAGTGAGTATGATGCTACGGCAGAGCAATTACAGTGATTTCACTTTCTTTTTCTTTTGTGCAGCTTGTTGGTTCTGTTTCTAATGAGAGCTTGGAACAATTAGGAGAAACCAAGTTTTCTTTTGTTGCATTGTTCTTAACTTGGAAATTATGGAAAGGGTTTCAGCTGTGTCCCACGAGCCGACTATAAGATATGAGCTTCCAAGGAAATTTGCATGGAATACAGCAGGATTTATTGCTCAGTTTCTTCACAGATGGAAGTTCATTCTTAACCCTAGACAGGGCCAAATGGGTCAGTACTACACATGACTTGTGCAGGTCATGCAGCAGTGCAGGCGAGGTAAAAGTCCCACTCCGTTTGGTGTGCTCTGGGTGTGATTTCTTTCTATGATTCTTAGATTGTTCTGGCTTTACTCTGACAATGCTCAGGGTTTTTCCTAATGCACTGGTATGACCAGCCATGCGACAAATGCCTCGGAAGCAGTGAAGAGCAAAAATGCTGGTGCTTTCTCAACTTAACTAATAGTTACATAAAAGTTGGGAGGTTTGTTCTTCCTTTAATTCTTTTCATTGAGTTTCATTGTTGTTACCCTTTGGCTTGAACCAAAATCTTACTTACAAATATTTATTTGTCTTTTATCATGACTTTTTTTCATTATAAACTTGACACATTTATTAGCAGCTGCTGACCTCAGTGAAAAGCATCCCACCAGTAAAACTTACGGTAGTTTTATTTGGAAAAGGATTTTGTGCACTCTGGATATGATTCAGCCTTGTAAATAAATGAAATGCTTCACTCTGGGAGAGAAAAAGGAACTCTAGGCAATAAACGACAGGCAGGAGATTGTTCTTGTGGTGCTTGGTGCAATGACTTAACACCAGGATAATTCAGCGTGATAAGTAATCCTTGTGCCTGAATAACCTTGAATAATAAGCTGCCTCGTCAGGTGAAGTACAGAGTGCCTGTAGCTTGTGTTGAATTTCTTGACAGCTCTAAGTGCTCAACAGTTTGAACAAATCTATGTGCATCCGCCCCTTGTTCCAGCAGGCTGGTTAGGTTGCTTTGGGTGACAACCCGTGTGTTCGTCCTCTTCCCATAGAGTGCATGCTCCTGTCTTCTACCTCCTCCCAAGAAAGAGTATCTATCCATCGTTCATCTTTGTATAAGGGAAAAATAGCTTCTTTTTAGTTGGGAATTTGCGTTCTTTCCATCTGTTTCCCTCTATATAAATCCAAAGGGCCTATATAAATCCAAAATGCCTGCTGTGCATTGCCACAACTCCACTTACTCTGATGGAAACAGGCCAACTTTTGCCAGCTGTGAATTTCACCTAGTGGCTGTAATAACTTCCCTGTGTACAGTTTTCCTCCTGTTTATCACTTTGATCACTTAAGAGCTTTTCAGTGGGAAGAACGTTTCTCCCAGTCCGTGGCTCACTGCTGCAAAGTTAACCGGCGGCTGTTTGTTCCCCGAGGTTGGGCTAAAACATCTCATTCTCTTGATGCATCTGAAGAAAATGATGGCTGGTCTAGTGCTGAAGATCCGCTGAATTCATCGGATGCAGAGGAAGAAGGAGGAGGAGGGGGAGGCGAGATGAAGCTGGTAACCAGAAATACTTTCCTACTGAGCTAAGCAAATGTTACGGATGCATTGTGTGTGGCAGTATATAGGAATGCTTTTGAAGCTTGCAGGAAGGAAAGTGTCTGCCTTGAAATCCTCAGCTGGGCAAAATTCCTAGGGGAACCGAAAATATCCCCTTCTCTTAAATCAGCCTTGTGTTTGTGCCTTGGGAAGGTCCGTCTGTACCTTTGCGTACCTGCAGACTAGTGAGGCCGTGGCTGCTTATGCCATAGTACAGCAGTCAGGCAATGACATGCTTAGCTACCATGTCAACAGACTTCCCACGTACATCGTGTCACTAAGCTTGGTTTGCCAGCTTGGTTTTGGTTTTGGTGGGGTTTTTTTCTTGGGATTTTTTTGTAGATATTTGAATTAATTGTTGTAACGGAAACATTTCACTGAACGTTTTTCAGGGTGTGAGAATTCATGTACTGAATTTGCATGTAACTGAACAGCAAAGTTCTACTACCTCTCAGGATGTGTATTTACACAGTCTTCAGCATGTATGTGCATGAGAAAGGAGGGGAAAGTCCGGAAATTTGCGAAACAAAAGCTGCAACATATACCTTAAATTACTCAATAGAAATAATTTGTTTATGTTTTTCCTCTGTGTGCATTTAGACTCCTGGTAAATATACAGTTGTGACTGATTATGAGAAAGGAGTTTCTGAAGAATTTACAGTGAAAAGTGGAGATCTAGTTCAACTGATTCGTGAAGGGGAGGATGGACTTTGGTACGCAGATCTGTGTTTGGAAACTTTTATACGCAGAACTGTGTTTGGAAGGCAGATGTTTAGGGTAAAACTTTCAAAGGCAGGAAATGAAGCAATTTGACTTTGTATTTTTTATTATTTTAGGTATGTAAAGAACCTGAGCACTGGTAGAGAAGGTTGGATCCCAGCAAACAATCTGCTGATGCTCATAGGCAATTCAAAATCAGCTCAATCTTTAAGCAGCTCTGGTAGGCTATTTATTATCAATGAGACGAATGTCTCTCTGAAGATGCCTATTACAAAAGAAAGTTGTGAAAAACAACAACCATATCATATTTTCTTGTGGGTTTTTTCCTTTCCTTTCTCTTTCCCAGAATCAGGCACTGCCTCCAGCACTTTGAGCACATCATCAAGTTGCAGTGATAGCTGCAATGCCAGCAGCACCAGCTTCTCGGACATTAAGGGCTAACGTTAAATTTTCACCCCACCTCCACGGAAGGTAAATCCAGAGTTTGTAATTTTGTGCAGAGTTCTAGATGTTGGACTCAAACAGAGAACCACGAGTTCTGTGTTGCCAGCTTTGAGTATTTTCACTGGTGATTTTTACAGGTTCTCCCAGAAGGTGCCAATGAAAAGTGCATGGAATGTGAAGTTGTAAATAAAAGCTAAACAATTTGAAATAGGGTCTTGCAGAGGCTTCTGCTCTGAAGTCTGAAGCTGCAGAGCTGTTAGCATAAAACACATTTTCTCATTGATATACAATCAGGTTTCTGCAGAACTGTATCATTTTGTAACAGCCAGGATCTGAATGTGAGCAAACAAAATGTGTTCAGTGCTAAATCCTTATTGTAAACTGATAACACAGCAATCACTGTACAGGATAGGTATGAAGAAAATAAATCCAAGTTTACAATTTCTCCTCCCAAAAAACCCCTTTCTCCAAGGACGTACCTCGGTCAATGCAGTGAATGGGACTCTTACAGCAACCAGGAAGGAGGTTTGGTCCAGCCTTTTCTCTTGGGTCTTCAGGATATTCTTCTGCTCCCTAGAGACTGGGATGCAGACATGACCAATTCATTGACCACAACAGCATCAAAAGAAACTATTATTTTATCCTGTCCAACCTTTTAATGATGTGTGCAATGGAATAGCTGTTTTCTGAGGTATTTTGGCCTCACAACCAAATTCTTTACCAAGATCACTGTGTTTACATAGCCTTGGCAATTTAGTAGTATCTTTTTCCTTACGCAGGTGCACAATGAAACACAAATGTTCTTATTCACTAAACGATTTCTTAATAAACAGTAATTGCCTGGTTACCTTCAGCTCTCACAATTGACATGCAGTTACAGGCAGAAGAAACTATTGTGGCTGCGCTATGGGTCAAGAGCCTTCCTTCAGACAAACGTAGGAGGGCTAGAAACCAGATGTATTTTTAGTCAATAGTGTTTGTTGCAGATTTATTCAAGGAGAAAAACACGACAACATAACTTTTCTATAAAAGGGGAGCACGGGAGTAAAAAAATCTTTATTAGAGAAGGGTCAGATTTATGCTAAGACAAGTATTTCAAATTTTTTTAAAGGAAGAGTAATACTAAACTTGCCATTTTTCAAGGTATGATGTAAGCAAATGTTGTAAATTTTCACCTTGTCAGATGTTCTTTGCACTTCATTCTTACAAACAGTCCAGAACTGTGTGCATGTGTGGAATATTGTATTCATTCCTGTCCATCTCAAATATTTTTACTTATATGAAAATAGGTTTTTAACTGATTCATGTATCATATTATTTAAAAATAATGTGGCCATTAAAAGCGTAATGTTTCAGAAGCAACGGGAACTGCTGTTAATCATCAGACCCTCTGACGGCTGGGCCCTGAAGTCTATCTTTATGCCAAAATTTTAGATTTTAGAGGCTGAAGCTTAGGAAATGTAAAGGACAAATACTCTTAAAAAATTATCTTACTCCTGAGTTGCAAAAGCAACCCTACCCCAGACGCAATCAAAATGCAGCTGACCATGGTCAGCACAAATTGAAACATACATACACACACACACACATATATTTATGTACATATATATGTGCATGTATGTGCTTGTGTGTGTATATATCTGTGTAAATATGTATATTGTGTAGATATGATGTATCAATGTAAAAGATGTATTTATAGTCTTCATGCTGCTGAATGTGTCACTTTACAATTCATAAATACTTAGGTTTCTTGCAATATAAAGGCTGATCAGGGCTTTACTTTGGGCATCTTTTCCAACGCAGAAATCCTTTGATCTTTTTTTAATTATCCCATATAATACTGGGCTGACCGGGAATATTTAGTCTGATATTTAACAGTGGAATGGCAACATGAGATTCAGTTTATCTTCATCTACGTAAGTTATTTTGTAAATTATCTGTAACATAATTTACTTATATATTGCTGTCATTGCTAGGATGAGACTGTCCTTTCATTTCTCACCGCAGCCTCATTTGTGTTATTTCAATGGTTTTCTCCACATCATTGCACTTTAATACAACCCATTTCACCATTTCCTTTTTTACTGATGTTGTGAATTAGAAGTTCAAAGTCAGAGGTCTCTATTGTAATTATGAAAATTTGAATAAATTTCAGCACTTCTTGCTGAATGCCTTTATATAGACATGCTCTGTGTTTTATTTTGTCTCACAGTCTTAAAAGCTTCTTATGGGTATCATATAAAAACAGAGATAGGCTGAAGGATTTGGAACAGAAAACCAGGTCTGTCTAGCTGTTGCTTGTCAGGGTCTGTGTGTTCAAATCCTTTGCCTACTCATTCTGGACCATCTCAGAAAAACACCATTTTGCCCTTGTAATCCTTGTCTCACTTACCTGGCACTGGGGAATTAAAGCATGTCTGCAGGCTGAGGATAAAAAAATGAAAGCCAGTGCCAGGTAATCAGGTTGATTCCCTTTCTCCCACACACCCTTTTTTGAAAGATGGCACGTCGCTGTTGGGTTTTCCCTAAGAAAGCTGTGTATCCCCTGGTTCCCCTCCCCTGTACACATGCTCCTCTCGATCCTGTGGTCTTAGCAGAACAAGTGGAGGTCCCTGTCTGGCAACGGCTGCAGCTGGGTGGGAAACAAGAAACCACATTCACACTTGCAGCATCTGAAGAGGAACATGTTTGCCCGTTCACTGATTAATGGCTTTAAGGACCATCACGCCATGGTGGGAGGTGAATTTCACACTGAACTGGAATGATTTGGACTGAGTTGGTGGCCATGTGCAATCACATGATCCAGCTAAGCTGTTATTGGGATTTGATTGCTTTTATTTACTCTTGTTCTTGTTAACGTAACAGCTACCTCTGTAGTAGGTATTCCTACTGTTCTGAGCAAAAGGAGGTCCAGCCTTTCTGAGCACAACCACATCATACTTGTTACAGCAAAAGAATGAAAGAATTCCAGCCCAGATTTACCTTAGTGGAAAGTAAAGTGTTTTCTATATAAAAGCCTAATAATGATTGATTTCTTTTTAATTGTAATGATGTTTATTTCCTATTGCAAAAACTGTGGACTCATCTTAGGTTTCTTATATGCTAGATAAGTGGCTTGAAGTTGGAGCACAGTCTTTCCTAGATACAGGGGCTGTTTGCTAGTTGGAATTCAAAACCCTTTCTCCATTCTGCACAGATGTTTTCAGTGAGCAAAACCGAGGACTTTGGACCGTAACTAATTTACATCAGTTCTCTCAAAATGACAGGGACTCCCATTCCCCTTCTGTATCATACGTCGGATGGTTATTATGAACTGCACTGTAAAGTTTTGACTGTCCACGCAAGTCCCCAGAATTAGCGGTCTCCCTAGATTTGTGTAGGTGAGTGCCACATCAGCTTGGTACGGGGGAGCTACCCAAATTCAATTCCCTTAACTTAGGATGTAGGAATAGAAGAGCCGGATTCTGTTGTCCCTTAATATTTGGTGTAAACTGTGTCTAGATACCATATTGTCAAAATAAGATGTTTAGGTGTTGAAATAGGTTCTCTGGGCTTTCATTTGAAAGGAGATGAATAGGTAACATGTAAGCTATGATGGCTACATTAGCGATAACTACTGTTTATTTTAACAGCTGTTAAGGAAGATAAAGATGAGATTTTATTGGAGACTCATAAGCAGCTGGAAAGAAATGAATGGCCATGTAAAGATTCTAGGGCAAGGTAGTTTTCTGACCTTTAATAGCAAAGCACTCGATAAATAGCTTCTCCTGCCCTTACAAACACCCTGACAGGGTGAGGCCAGCTGCGGCAGGAGGACAACCCAAGGCCTTTGGCCAAGGTATTAGATGTGCTCCACTTAACTTTGTTCCGGGTCACTTCCAGAAACCCTCTTTAAATGCTGTCCCATTTATTTATAAAATACATCCAGGAAAGAAATTTAAGGCTTGTGAAACTTGCAGCTTGTCACTTTTCTGTGCAGGAGGCTGTGCAATAACCTGCTCAGACAAGCAACATGGGGACCAAAGCACCTATTCTCTTTCATTGGTGAGCAGGAGGTTCTCCTGAGATGGAGCTTAGGCAGAGGGATGCCAGCTCCCTCACCAGCAAGACTGTGTTGGATTTCTCCTGGTTTTTTAATTCCTTTCCACGTCTTTCCAAGCTGCCGCACCTCAAGCTGATATCTTCACCTGTAACAGGTTGGTCAGTCAGAGATCAGAAGGTAGAGAAGGGAGAGCGCGGAGCAGATGGATTCTTTTTTGAGGCGAGCACAGGGGGCTGGTGGGGCGAGGAGCACAGGGCACAAAGATAGAAAACTAGAAAAAATGCTGCAAGTCATATGCCAAAGTAGCTGCTGCGTGGGGCTGCCGCCAGTCCAGCAGCAAGCTCCCCTCCGGCCTCCCAAGTGCTGCACCATTGCACCCATGCTCCCTCCAGCTCCAGGGAGCAACTCCGTTATCGCCCCCCCTTTCCCCAGGCAGTTTTTGGCCGGATCAGCTCCCAGAACAGGCGCACCGTTCCCCTCCCTGAGCGGTAGGGCCCTCACTTGCTCCCGTGGCCACAGCCTCTGCAAGGTCAGCATGGTTCCCACCAGGGACAGCCTGCAAAGGCAACAGGGCAGGGGCACAGGGCGGCGAGGTGCTGGAGGGCTCTGCTGGAGCCTGGGTAAGGCCGGTACAGCTGTTTCGGTATCCGTTCCCTCCCTCAGCTGCTCATGCACTGTTGGACGTGGTTAGCTCAAAATATCTTATCATACGTAAATAAACACCCACCCCATGTCAATGGGCTCCAACCGTTTCGCTTGGTCCAAAGGGCGTTCACAGTGAAGCGTCCTCACCCAAAGCTCAAGCCTTTTCTTGAGAAATCTGGGGGCAGCGTTACGTCTAGACAAAGCCTCGAGAGAAAAAAAAGCAGCGTGGTGTACACAAAAAGCAGGCTGCAAGGCAAAATGGCAACGTTTCCTCATCCAACCTAGCAGTGTAGCAAGAAGATGAGTCCCTCGGCCCTTCGCAAGGAGAGGCTGAGTCGCGGCCAGGGCAAAGGCAAACCACGAGGAGCTCTGCCAGCTCCGCCGCAGCTCTCACCCTGCGGAGACGGGCCGAAATCACCCACAATGTAAAACAGGAGGAGATGATGTACTAAAATACGCTTGCCGGGCATCTTTGCACCTCTCTCAGGTACCACTGCGGCCACCACCGCCTGTACCAGCAGCAGCCTAAAGATGGTGGTAGAAAATCAAGGATCAAGTTTTGCATTTTTATTCTGAACGATTTTTACTCAGATTAGCTGGTTTGGTGCTGAAATACTATCTTTGACAGATCAATTGAAGTGAATTGATTAATCACCTTTCAGGTTTTTCTATTGACTCATTTCACATCACTTGACAAGAGAGCAAGGTCCCCAGCTGCATTTAAAAGACGAGGGATTTACCAGTGGTGCTGGTGCTGTTGCAGCTGCGATGGTCTCGGGACACAGTCGAGAGAAGGGCTGTAGTAGAAATAATGTCTCTTATTGCCAACAGAGAGAGGTGGCATAAGCAAACTTTGGGGCACACTGCCTTTATTTTAAATCTAATTTTTCCATGTCTTTTGTTTCCTTTATTACCGGTATCTTCAGATATCCTTCTCCTCAGGCAGCAAAAGAAGAGGAAGAAATAAGCCAGGTCAAGATTGAAAAATAAAATGTTAAGCACTTGTATTCAGAACCGGTCACAAAGACATTCTCAAAAATATTGTCTCCCCATCTTCTACTTCCTCTTTATGAAAATATTTGCTCTATAGGGATACAGAACTCAGTCAACAGGCAAGTAATTTTCTCCTGGAAAGAAATAGTTCTCTTTTGAGGTCTAAAAAGTAAATCATTTGCTTTAAAGCTTAGCAGAATGATATTCATATATTTATAAATTAATACAACAGAAACAAGTAGTTATTAACTTGATCACAGGCTTGGCTTGCTTTTAATTAGTCTGATAAATGAATGATGGGAAGTTACTATTGTAATTGGAGATTTAAATTGAATTTTCCATAAATTCATGAGGCAGCTTGCTCCTAAGCCTTTCTTACCTTGTCACCTTACTCAAACGATCTCTTATGGCCTCTTTGAAATAGAAATAATTGCTTATTTTTTTAAATTGTTCCTGAGTGCTGACTAGAAAACTCATGTTTAAATGACCAGTGACCTGTTGGATCAGATCAAGTTGCACAGTTCCCGATACCTTTCGTACCTGTCTTCTCTTCAACACAAAATATGAAACTAAAAATAGCAAAATCATACGAGTTTTTCTTTGAAAAATGTCAGTAGGAAACAAGAATAAAGAGCGGTATGTTCTGAGACATCAGTTCATCATGTCTTCCAGGCTAATGTTTCTGCTTTAGATTTTTTTATTTCACATTGTTAACATTTTTCGTGTTTTTTTTTTTTTAACTTTTTTGTTTTGAAAATAAAGCAACTTTGGCACATCCAAGGCACACACTAAAAAATACCCTAAATCATATTTTCTGAACAGCTGTCCCCAGACAGCACCCATGAGCAGCAGGGGTGCATGTTTGCGTTAATATTTTTCTTGGAATTACTCAGAAAACACAAGCCAAGGCTGAAGCCTGCACTGGCAAGGAGATTTATAGAGGAGAATACCAGGGCAATTCTCATGAACTACAGCAAGACCACACAAGAAGAAAAACGAAGTAAGACTTAGGGACCTTCTGGGGAAGAAAAGCTAACACGCTGACATTTGCTCCTCTGGCTGGGGTGTAAGACGGTAAGGAAGGGGAGCTCTTCTTTAAAAACACAGCTCTCTAACCAAAGAAGCAGCCCGGCTGAAGTCAGTAGGAAACAGCTTTGAGATGAGACCTGTAAATGTGAAGTTCATGAGCAAAGAGCTGTAATGAAGGCCTGGGACTGCTGAATCCCCAGTGACTCTCCTCATGGGCATGGGCATCCCTGTCATCTCTGATGAAACCTAATCGCATGAGTTTTTCTTGGAAGAAGGACTGTCCCCATATGAACTGACTGTTGTTCCCAGCACTTGGGCTTCTCCCTGGGCTCTAAAAATAGTGAGTGTCTGGCTGTATACCCAAGCAATAAAAGCAGAATCTTTCATGCTTAAGGGATGCCAGCAGAGGAAAGAGGACAGAAGGAAAATACTGCTTCAGTCCTAAAGGATGTACAGGATCTGCACGCTACGAAGGAAGAAGACGAGAAAGCGAAGGGGTGCCGTGGTGCAGCTGTGGAGTGGCAGCCACCCCACCTCCCTGGCAGGGAGATACCCACCCAGGCTAAGGAAACGCGGCTGGGGGGGCAATAGGTGCAGACCCAGGCCGGCCTCCAGTGTGTGAGGCACAGCCTCATGCTCTGATCTGTGAGACTCTTTCAAATAGACGGGGATAGATCTTTCCCCAAGAAGATGAGACAAAGAGACATTTTCAAGCAGCTCCAACAAGCTCAGCTTTGGTCTTGCTAAGCTGAACATGCCCTTGCTATTTTCAACTCACTGCCGTAGGCAAGCAAACAAGGAATGAGGATCACGTTGGCAGGCTATGAGGTGTGGAAAGGGTTCCCAAAAAGCAGAGGCGGGGACTGCTGTAGCTCCTTTTGTATTCCAGTAACTGGCCTCCTTCCTCTGCCCTGGGACAGGACCTGCCGCCAGCCCCCAACCATCCCAGGAACCAGGCTGCTGGGAATTAGCCAGGGAAGTGCCCGGATGCCCCCTCTTGGGAAAGCGATCTCAAAGCAGGACATCCAGCTGTGCGCACCGCCACCAAACACCAGGAAAGGACGCGAAGGACGGCCGGGAGCCCGGCTTTCCTAAGCAATCGCGACTTCTGCAGGGAGTTACGCTGAGCGTTGGCAGCGAAGTAAAAATCCAGCTGTTGCTTTTCCTTGCTGTAGCGTTCAGAGGCAGAGCTGACCCTCCTTCCTTTCCAGGCAGGAAGGGGAGAACGGCCTGGAAAGTCCTGCAGCCCTCAGGCACCGCTTCAGTTCTCATAGGCAAACATGCTCTTTACCTCGCTGCTATCTTAAGTAAATATTTCCCCAAGAATGTTGTCAGCTCTCTAGTCTGATGCCATTAATTGATTTCCATTAAATCAGAGGACTGCTTGTGTTCCAGACAAAACACTGTCTGCAGAATAGCCCCTCAAACCCCTTCCGTTACTAATGAAATGTAACGTGGATCAGCTCAGCGCCTCTTCCAGCTGGTACAACTTGCGCAGGCCACGTGGATCTTGCAGTAAAGATGGAGAAAAACAGTGTAAAGTGTTTCTTGCTGGTTAATTAGTGTCTCCAAGTAAATTCAGCCAGAAGTGCAGAGTTTCAATCGGTGATGGAAAAATGGGAAAGGACATATATCAGTGGTTCGATCATATTCCAAAGCACTGAAAGGCCGTATCTCGACTGCCCATTCAAGATAAATACCACATCGCAGTTCTCTGCATGCGGGGCTATGTGGCCAAGTTAGTGCCAGTCATACAGATGCAGAGTCCCGGCATTTACGTTTCTCAAGGAAAAGGTGTGTTAGATGTAAAATGAAGGCCCGGGGTAGCAGCCTGTGTAATCAGCATAGCCTTTGCACAGGGCAGGAGAGCGCGTTCAAAACCAAGCTCCCAGCTTGTGCGAAAAGGGCGCATTGCAGGGTTTGCATGTGCCCTTCTGCTCAGCTTGCCGGACTGTCATGGATCTTTTTCTGTTTCCATGACTCGCCGGCCCCTCCTCTGGCTCCGAGCATTTGAAGCTGAGCTCTTTGGCCAAACAGTCCTTGCTGAAATGTCAATACACTACCAGGACGCTGGCTCGCAGGGTTCATCATGGTTTCCTGGCAGCGCATGGCTTTGTTTCTCTGCTTTCTGCTACTGATTCCTCTTTCTCTGGATGCAGGTATGTCGTAGGATATGGCTGTAATTATGTTTACCGGCAATGGACCTCTCTCCTGTTACTCAGACGTAATTTTCATTGCAAGTTTTGAGCACTGTTGCATGTTTGTCCTGCCTCTGGTTGTGCCTGTGAGTTATTCTAAGGCTCTTGTTTGCTTTCAGTGATGGCATCCACGCGCTTATTTTGCCAGCTACAGAAAAGCACCTCTAGACTGCTAAGTGAGCCTATTATCTCACTGCACAGACAGCAGGCAAACCATCAGCTGTCTACGTGAAAAAAGGAACATATTGTTATTTCATATTGAACTGTGGTATTTTTCAAAGCAAAGAATCAATAGCCTGTCATTCAGCTCATGAAAAATTAAAGAGGTGAGGATCCACCCTGTTTTGGCAGCAGAGGAAGGCAATGAGGTGGTAGCTCTTCGGTGGCTCCAGTAAAAAATCGGCTCCCAAATTAATAAAGCAGACCCAGTGCTTTCAGATTCCCAGTTAGGCATTGACTGGCTCTCCCACACTGCGGTGAACAAAGCTGGAAAAATACGTAGCAAAGTCGAAAGCGTTCCAATGTAAATAAGTGGAGAACGCTGAAATAAAAGCGGGAGGATGTCCCCAGCCACACGCCCAGGCACGCTCCTCTGTCAGAGTCTGTGCCTGTGCCCTGGTACGTGTGTCATGTACCTGCAGTGTAAGGTTAATTAAAAGCCTTTGAAGAAAGCCATATTAAATGCATACAGCCTGACTTTGAAATCACGGCAGAAAGACCCAGCTGACATTTCTACAATGGGCAAATGTTTATGAAGCACCCTGGGATAAATTCAATGCACGCCACACTATTTTATTCCTTCAAGTAACTTGGAAATATGGGGAAAATTACCACTATTTTGCATGTAATTCAGCAAATGTTCTGATTAGACACAAATGTTTAGAGACACCTCACCAGACTGGAATAAACCCTCTCAGGATTTATGTTTGTGTGTATGTCGGTGAGGACACACACGAGTCTTGTCCTTCAGCAACCACCTCAGGGCCCTTCCAGCAGGCAGGAGGTCACTCCCGCCCTCTCAGGGGTCATGTAGTGGAGAATGTCCGGTGGGAAAGGCAGGCAATATACATCAGCCTCCATCCCCAAAACTACCCACAATCCCAGGTGAAATAGTTAAAAGCACGGACATGTAAGATGTCATGAAGGTCCAGAATCCCCTACTGACATGGAGGAGAAAAAAATGCAAAATTAATTATTTCAAGACTTGTTCTGTGTAATACACAGATACACCGTGTAATACACAGAACAAGTGGAGCAAAAGTACACCGCTGCACTGGGACTTCTTGTTCATTATCCTGAATTATACCAGGAGGGCATAGTTGTGTGATGTGCTTGTATCCTGAAGCCGAGGAGCAGATCAGCGTGGTGACAATGCTATCAACTCTTTCAGCGCATGCTTCTGTCGGTTGGAAGTTGATGTAGCTCTACGATGTGAGCTCTGCTCACGTCTGCTATTGAACCCCTGTACCCAATGTCCTTCCAAAGCGCGGCAGAGACGCACAGGGAGAAGACCCATGTGGCTGTGGTCTATAGTGCTGGCAGCAGCCAGAAGCCATCTGCGATGCAAACAGTATTGTTCAGCCTTAAGGTACCTTAAGGTAGCCTTTTTTACAGAAGAAAACTAAAAATAAATATATTAAAGCAGTGGTTCTAAAATTGTGGTCTACCAGTGGCAGGGGCCAAAGGTCTACCTTCTGCAGGGCCAAAGAGTGAACGGGTGTGAGGAATGGAGCACTGGGGAGTTAGGGGTGACTGTGGTCCACCTGTCACCACGTGACTTACTGTGGCGAGTACAGGAAAATCGGGTGTCGCCGCGTACGTCAGCGCCAGGTAAAGCAACACACGCTTTTCAGCTGCTAGAATTGAAAGAAACTGCGCTGTGCCTGCTGAGACCCACTGTATGACGTGCGGTGGTACCTCAGAGTCGCCGACGTACAACGCAGGTGTAACATGCCCTCTTCTCTTACGCTCTGGGCTCTGTAACATTCATGCGCTGCCACTTTACCTGGGAGGCAGGCCGGAGAAAGAAGGCTCTTTTGCATTTGCCCCTTCTTTTTCTAAAGCGTCTCAGAAAAAGCCTGGGAAGCAGAAAAGCTTTCAGGGGAAATCGTCCCCCCCCCATCCTCCCTCTCTGGAGAGCGCAGCTGTACGACAAACAGAACATGCCGCTGTTTTTCAGTCTTTCTAAAGCAGGAAGAGGCAAGCAGCGTTTTGCAAAGGCAAAGACGAGCCAACAGCTTCTTCGAAGAGATAAAACTGGGGTCACTAGAGCGCGAATGCATGGAAGAAAAGTGTTCCTTTGAGGAAGCAAGAGAGATTTACCGTGATGATGAAAGGACAGTAAGTAACGCGGGGCTGGGTGAGCGCTCACTGTCAGATGGACTCCCCCTACGCAAGGGTGTGCTTTGACGCTTTAAACCCTGAGAGCACAAAAAGCACTTTGTGTCCTGCTGTTTGCATTTTTCTCTTACGTTTGTAGGGGGATGCGCAGCAGGAGTGAGCTGCAGGAGGGCACACTGCACGGGCCAGCCCAGGCAGTACCCATCTGGGGGATGGGGGGAAAGTGGGTGCTCTCTAAGTCATCTCCCCAGTCCCCCAGTAATTCCTGGCCTCACAACACCTTGAATTATTGTATTGTGCAACATCTGTTTCAGTCAATCCCACCTCAACTGTATGGAGGTTACTGATGGATAATATTTGTGTATGTTACACAGTGCCCTTCTCTATTGGTATATAAAAATAATGTAGAATGTAGGAAATAATGCAGAATATTTTATGGATATCAACTTTCATAAATTATAAAGACAAAGGGGCATCACTGTGGCTGTCTGTAACCCCTCTTGTACTACGAGGGTTGTAGGACTTAACCTGAGTTAATTTTTCTTTAATTAAATCTCGCATCTTTTTCTTCCAGAAAGAGTTCTGGCACATCTATTCCGGTACGATCATTCGGGACGTTGTAGCAGCTGCGAAAACTCTCCCACTGCTGCAGCTCTTCACGTGAGCCGGACTGACACTGAATGTTTTTACAGACCCTAACCAGTGCGACTCCAACCCCTGTCAGAATGGCGGGAGTTGTGACGACCAGTTTCGGGATTACGTGTGCCGCTGTCCCATCGAATATGAGGGCAAAAGCTGTGAAAAAGGTCAGCTCTGGCATAGCTTAACAAAATAAAAATGTCATGATTAATCCAAATGCAAGGCATTGAGATAAACAGTAGCAATCATTATCATTCTGCATCATTCTAGCAGCGCCAGCTACTGTTCACACTGCCTGCGGTGTCGTGTGATGGATCTCACCAGCTGACAGTCAGGCACCAAGATAATTATTACCCTATGATGACTTTGTAAAAAAAAAAAAATTGCCTTTTTTGCATGGTCTGAGAGAAAAGGAGGAATTTTTTTTCCTACCCAAGTGCTGAAGTTACTTTGACTTAGAAGCTTGGTGCAGTCTGTGAATGAGAACTACGCTGCATATGCATCGTACAAAGCCCGAGGGGACAGATCCAGCGGTTAATGAAGTCTTTCCATTGATTTCAGTGGGCACTGCATACTGAGTGTTACACTTACACCCCCAGAACACGCTGAGCCCAAACAAGGGCGAGGCACTCGTCAAGTCTAACCAGGCAGTCTCAATGGTCCTCCCAGAGCATCCTTCTGCCAAATGGCAAAACACAAAATAGTTAGAATTTTTCAGTCATATATTACAATGGTTACCACACAATTACAAAACCTCCAGACAGCTCAGATACTGTATAAATACAGCCTGATTTAATTTTAGGTGTAAGATTCTTAGGCATAGGCTTTTCCTCCCTAATCCCTGGAGATCCAGGTCTGCCTCGCTTTTGCCAAATGGAAGGTGTTTTTCATGCAGCGGCTGTAGATACATCACAGAAATCTGCTTTGCTGCCTTGCTTCCCTGTCAACATTTCAAGTTGCAATTGACTCATGGTAAGCACTAAAATCCCGATTTGGAAACCTAAATACTCTTTCTCTGACTTTAGCCACGGCTGACAAACTGAAGTGCATTTACGACAACGGCGGCTGTGAACAGTACTGTACTGACGAGCAGTCTGAAAAACGGCTGTGCTTCTGTGCGGACGATTACGCTTTAGCAAGTGATGGCGTGTCCTGCATTCCCCAAGGTAAGATAGTACTAGCCCGATGCTAAGTCTAAGCCAGCTCTGGAAGAGAAGTTTTCACGTACACATCAGGAGGTGCAAGGTATAACCCTTAGCCACAGCTCCCCACCTCTTCTTCAAGGGCAGAGTCCAGAGCAGTAGGTTTGGGCTTCTGGTGGAAGTTAGACACCCCAGAAAAGCAGTCGGGGAAGGGTGCGCACCGCGTGGGGAGCCTTTTGGACCCCTCCTTCCTGGCCCCAGAGGGGCCAGGATATTTTGGGAAATATTTTGGGAAAATATTTTTGTGGCAGCATTGTTTTACTGTTGGATCTCCAATCTGAATTTGTGACTATGGATTTTATTACCGTATTTGTTTCAGCACAGGAGTCAAGAGAGGAAGAGGCCTATTAAAACCAGAGAAAATCAGTTTTTCTTTTTTTTTTCCTCTTTTTTCCCCCCTGTTTGGTAGGACCAATACACTTTTGGTATTCCTCTAGACACTACAGCTAGATACTTCCCTTACTTGTCTAACAAGGTAAATTTCAACTGGGACTAGGATAGCACAAGTTAATTATTTTTCCAGTACATAAGCTGGCACCTGACTCTATTGCAGATGCCTACTTCAATTACTTTATTTGAGGGGAAAAAGAGACCCCAGGTGATTGATAGGAAAATAATGGACAGAGCTGCAGGGAGCATGCAAAGTAATTCTGAGGGGTAATGCCCCCCTACACACGCTTCAATGGAGCACTCATGCAGAGAACTGATAATGACAACCTAGCTCTCAACAACAGCAATTTCATTAGAAAACAATGTCTAGTCATGTGCTTATCCCTTATTAGCAGATTCTGCAATATCACGTGATGGGGAAGCTGCTTTTGTTAAAAGCTGAGAACGACGAGTTCAATATTCCTCACAGGCTTTTCAGCGCGTCTTCCCCTGCGAGGAAGACGTATTTGTTGCTGCTTGCTTCTTGGGGACCAAAACAGCCGTAGCACTGACCGTGTGTTGCAAGGAGACAAAACTGTGTCACTGCCAGCCTGCCAGTCCCTTCACCGTCCTTCTGTCGTCTCTCACAACGTCCCTTTCAAACGCCCAAACTTGCGTTGCCCTGCACACAGCCTTAGAGGGTATGGGTTTGTGTTCCGTCTATCCTGCCCTTCCACTAGCTGCCACCAAAGAGCCAGTCCTGTTTCTCTATACTTTGCCTGTTCCTGTAAAAGCTGGATGCTGTCTTTGCATCAGGTGAAGTAATCGGCACGTTCAGGCTGCTACAGATCCGTGGGGATGTCAGATTCAGCTCGGCATAGACTATAGGGCCCTGGCTCCCAAGGTGATAGAGGGTGAGCACTCGTCCTCACAGGGCTATCACAGAGTGACTGCTGGATGTAAGGGACAGTTAGAGTACAGCCACATGGCACACAAAAAAACCCAAAGGTAGACCTTCTTCTTCTCCTTGAAAGGAAAACTTGGTTGGGTGAAGGATGTATTGAAGACACCAAGGCTTCCTCTGCACTGCAGCTCAGTCGCAGGTTCAGTCCTCAAGATTTGATTCTCTTATTGCCAATCTTCACATGCTTGCTCAGACTAAGAACAGACTTTAGACTGAGATACGCAGTCTGGAAGAATGAAGGATGCTCTGGACCCAAGCAAACTAGACACAGTCTGCCGGGAAGCATACCAGAAGACATAGTGTCTGCTCTTAGGAGATCTTCAGGTCCACCCAAGCAGGGGATAGCAACCTGCACGTCCCATGCTTAAGCCTGTGTCTCACCATGACGTGGATGCTGTGCACGTAGTACCACTGAGTTAAAGTCAGCAGGGTCACTGAAAATATGTAGACTACGAAGCTTCACAGAGTCACTTCTGCTCTCCAGCCTGCAGCCTATCTTGTTGTGTTGACATATAACTTAAGCAGATATACATCGTTTTCAAACTCCTGTGGTAGGTGAATATGTCAATGATACTGTATGGGCCTGCACTCTATTTGTAAAAGCATTTCTGATTGATTGTTTCCAAACAAAAAGACTACTTACCTGCTGAGCTGCTTTAAATTACTTTTGAGAACCCATGCTCCCAGACTAGAAACAAGTTTTTCAGCTAACATAACTTCACTGAAGACCTTACACATTTTGCTGTGAATTCAGTACAATAAAATCACACTTGCTGCCCTTTGTTGTTTTTTTTTTTCTTTTTTTTTCAGTGAAATACCCATGTGGAAAAATACCAGTGCTGGCAAAAAAAAACGCAACTGCACAGGGGAGAATAGTAGGTGGTTTAATCTGTCCTCCAGGTGAATGTCCATGGCAGGTGAGTCTTCAGAAATCTTTCATTGCCTTTTTTTTTCCCTTATGAAACCACTGTCTTTAAGTTATTGTTTTAAATCTATTATGTTAAAAATCCATAAAAAGTGCCAGGTCTGGATAACCAAATTCCTTCTTCATCCGTAGGCAGCAGAACCACCTATTTCAATCATGCATCTTAGCCTTGTCCTGGAGTGCCTGCTTTCATAGGAGTGGCGTGGCAATACAATCTCCTCTATCTCCTGACCCCTTAGTCCTTAACCTTACTGCCAGCAAGAATTTTAGCGGCAGCTTGCAGAGATATGCTCTTGGCCATAACAGGCAGGGTCCATACACAAGATAAAGAAAATGTCAATGGAAAGACTCCCCCCTCCTAAATTCTCCAGACAATCAGCACAGTATTCTCAACCACAGTTGCATAAAGTGACAGAAAGAAGCAATATAAAAGCTGACTACTGAGATTCAGGTCAAGTGCACATTTGATGTAAGACATAAATTTGTTTTATGTCGGCAGGCCCTTATAATACAGAATCAGAAAGAAAAGTGTGGTGGTACCCTGCTTTCCCCAGAGTGGGTGGTCACTGCAGCTCACTGTTTGGAGCATACTCATCCCAAACAGCTTCGGGTGAGACTGGGTATGTATCTTCCCCTCCTCATGTTATCAAGCTGTGGTTGTGGTGGCAGCTTCTCATCCTGACAAACCAGAGTAAAAGACAAAATGTGCAGGCTTTGGTAGTATAAGGGAATTGTCCTTAAGAGGTGTCAGACCAGAAACCCCCCATCTCCTCAAACTTCTGAGGAATCAAGGAGCTGCCTGACACGACCTGCGATTAATAACTTTTCCAGGTGAACATGCTGTAAATTACGATGAGAAAACTGAGCAAGAAAGTGGAGTTGCCAGGATAATCGTTCATGAAGGATACACGAATGGACAAGTCAATAACGATATTGCCCTCCTGAGCCTGGAAACACCTGTGAATCTCACCGATTACGTGGTGCCGATATGTTTGCCTGAAAAACGCTTTGCAGTGTATGAACTGTCCTCCATCAAGTTCTCCACAGTGAGCGGATGGGGACGCCTACTAGATGGCGGTGCCACCTCTTCTGTTCTGATGAGAGTTGATTTGCCACGTGTAAAGACACAAGAATGTGAAAAGGAGACCGATTTAAATATTACAGAGAATATGTTCTGTGCGGGAGACGTGACCGGCGTTAAAGACTCCTGCAAGGGAGACAGTGGTGGACCTCACGCTACAAAGTACAAGAACACTTGGTTTCTGACTGGGATTGTCAGCTGGGGAAAGGGCTGTGCTGTTAAAGGCAGCTATGGGGTTTACACAAGGGTATCCAAATACATCAACTGGTTGAAGAAGCACATGGATTAATGATGTTGAACCAGAGCATTTCCAGATCATGTTGTTGCCCCTCAATCCCTCTGTGCCATTTCCCTATTGAAGCATTCCGTCATTATCTTAGATATGTGATACATGTGATTTGAAACGAGCCTAATGCCTACTTGAATATATAAAATAACTTCCCTATCAGTGTTGTTCGTAAACTTACGTGTCTTGTCAAGCGGGCAAAGAATGGCCGTAACGAATCGGACTCAGAGTCCCTCTCGCTGTGCATCCATATTCTGCTAAGGGACAGAGCTAGATACTGAGAGAAAGACTGTCAGCAACACGTCGAGCATACCATGATCCTTCCTCCGGCTACCCTCTCAACTTCTGGTAATCAGTGATGTACAGACTTCCTGAGCCAGAAGTTGCATTAGGTTGAATAGTCATGAATGAACCTGTTGTCCACAAATGTGTGCAATCTCTTTTGAACACATTTATGCTTCTGGCTTTCACAACTTCCTGTGCTTATAGGTCCTGTAATGTAATGATGCAATAGCAGAAGAAACAGAAAAAATGTTTCTTTTAGCTTATGTTAAAGTAGCTTTCTCCAACAGTTGCAGTGGCAATAGGTAGATTTGAGGAGGAGGAACTGTAGAGAGTCTCCAGGACAAGAAAGCTGGGAAAAGGTTAATTCCACATTTACAGGTCTGCTACGAAAACTTGATTTTAGTCTTCTTGCACCAAGCATTATTGCAGTAAGGCTATTAAGTGTAATGTTTAACCCTATATTTATGAGTGGTGAAGAATACCACTGATTCAATCTTGTCTCTGCCTTGGTATTATGCTCGTCGCTACAGAAGAGGGCAAATGAAAGAGAATGTTTGTTTAATTTGCTGTCCAGTAAAATCTAAATTGTACTCTCTGTCCTGAGATCTAAAACAAGAATAGGATAATTGTCTGACAATCCACAAAACACTGGCCAAAGACCATTATCTAAAGCCTTAATGCATAAATGGTAGAGCCTGAAGAGCTCTTAAAACACCATCAACTATACCATTAAATAATGTACCTTCTAATCTAAGCATGAAAACAGTGAAAAGGTGAGGGACATAAAACTGACCAGGAGATTAGAAAACAGTTTAAGTATCTTATGCAAAACTTACACTTTGGATTCATTCAAATCATGCTGAATATCAGCTCAATCACAAAAACTTATCAGCAAGTAGGACACTTACAATTGACCATACTCTATTATTAGGGGAAAACATTGACATTATATGGTACGTATACCATGCAATACTGAACATCCTATAACCTGCTTTCTGACGTAGAAGAATGGTATACTATTCAAGTAGCGAATTGAATTGGGAAAATCAGCAAATTCCAGAGACCTGAGAAACAAGAGGTCCTCAGTATGAAAACATACCCCAGAGGTTCTCTTTACACCTAAAAGGAAAGCATATATGCCAGCAGAATATATTCCTAGGGCGGAAGGCAATTAGGAGCAGCGACCAGCAAATAAAACTTCGTTTTCATTGAGATGAGGCAGTCAGCATTGCAAAATCATCCCTCCAGACCCCTCGAGCTGGAATAGTTTTGGGGTTTCTGTGCTCCATAGGACTATTTCTTCTCTGCAATGTTCCAGTGTAAATATTGACATTTATGAACAAATCATCATCTTGCAGAAAAAGGGTAAAATGCTGAACGAAAGCAACCACTACTAATGGCTAAACACAGCTGGGTTTTAGGTATATTTTTAATATAACAGCCCGTTTAAACAAGGCAAGAAGATGAAGGAGACCCGACGGCAGGCTCTGGAAGCACCAAAGACGTGGCCTCCACCGTGCACAGAGACCTCACCGGGCCCAACCGAGGGAAACCCCCCCCAAAAAGGGGAGATGGAGGCCAGCTCCCAGCGAGCGCCGGGCCACGGTCACCGGGCCCTGGGTGTCGGAAGCAGGGAGCCAGCAGGTCACGGTGTTGGGATGTGGGAACGGCCGGTGGGAGCTGCCAAGGGCGGCGGGTGTTTTGGGGCGGGAGCCCGGCTTTGCCCCTGCTCGGCCTCACACCTGCCGGGCCGGGGCAACGCCAGGCTCGGCCAGCGCTTGCTTATTAAAGTGACGATTCACTTCCCCTCCCCCGCAAATAACAGGTACAATTAAAAAAGCCGGCTTCCTTGGGTTTAAAAAAAAAAAAAAAAAAGAAAGAAGAAGAGCCTCATCATCAGGCCGCCCCCCCGGCTGAGAGATCCCGCGGCGGCTTTCCCCTTTCCCCGCCGCTTCCGCTATTTCTGGGCAGGGTGAAGCAACGCCGCTTCAGTCTCTCTCCGCCCAGGGGGGTGAAGGCTTCGCCTCCCGTCCCGTCCCGTCCCGTCCCGTCCCGTCCCGTCCCGTCCCGCCGGGCGGCGGCGCGGCCCCGCAGGGCCGGCAGCAGCGGGGGGCTCGGCGCCACCATGGCGGGCCGCCTGCTGCTTCTCCTGCTCTGCGCGGCGCTGGCGGGCGAGCTCCGGGCTGAAGGAGGCGGTAAGGCGGCACCTTTGTTATTCCGGGGGGGTTGGGGGGGTCCCACCTCCTCACAGCCGCCGGGGGGCTGCCGGGGGAACGCGGGAGGCGGCGGGGGCTCGCACCCCTGGGTGCGTGACAGGGACAGCCCTCCGGTCCCAGCCGAAAGACGGGCGAGCTTCGCCTCGGGGGCAGCGAGCTGCCGGGGACACCTCGGGGTGCTTGAGCCCCAGGGGTGCCGTGTCCCGCTGCGATCTCCTGTGGCCTTTCCCAGGCTGCGGTGCCTTCCCGTTTCCCCCCTGACAAATGGGATTGCTGGCCCTCCCCGTTGTTCGCACCGGGAGGACGACTGCCCTCGCAGCCTGAGGTGCCACGTCCCTGAGGGGAAGCCTGGCCGAGGCTCGGTTGGGTGCACTTGGCCGTGGAGGGTCTGGGGCGCAGAGGGGGAGCGCGTCCCGTCGCCCTCCCTTTGTGCCGCTAGGGTCAGCGCCAAAGTCCAGAGCAGCATCAGCAAGTGGCTTTTCAAAAGTCGTTAACTCTTCCTTCAGTGAGTCAGCCTGCTTAGGCTTTAAAGTTAGGTCCTCTGCACGTTTCTGGAACGTCCTACTTCAGTTGACCAACGCCTGTTGCTCCTTGATGTCTCCGAAGAAGGAAGCATGATGGAAAGCTTGGGAAAGAGAACGACCAGCCTCAGAAGACAAATAGGCTAGTTCAAGTTTACAAAAACATCCTCTTACACGGGTGATGTGGAGGCAAAGGAATATAGAGGCGACAACCCCACCGGCTGCGTCCTGTCACTTTCCTGTCACTGCAGAGAGGGGTTTAAGGGCAAATAAGATAGTGGGTGAATGAACTTACAGTTGCTGAGCTAGAAGTTACAAACACTTTCTGCAAGCCTTCCTTGCGAGGAGCCTTTCAGAATAAGTGGGGCTCCAAAGTCCTCGTGGGCTCTATGGGATCAATTAATATAAATAGCACTGGAGAATTTGGCTCCCTGTTGCTGATATGCCAATTTCAGTGAAAGCAGAGTAAGTCCCCACTGTGTTTGCTTAGAGGATATTAGGGTGTATGATTACTATCAGCTAGTTCATTTATTGCTGAATTGAGCTGCATGAAGAATGCTCCAGAAGGTACGTGCAAGCTGCCACTGAGCGTGAGCCGTTGGCCTTGAAGTCCCATGTGCAGCACTGTTTTCCACGCTCCAGTCTGTGATTGGAAAGTACTTTTTCTCTTTAAATTCCAGGTGTTCAGAACATAATTAAATGCCAGCTTCCAGACTCCGCAGACTTTCCCAGAGTGTATGCTTTTTACAGGGAATTGGCAATTTATTTACTCAGTGTTGTTTCTGTTTTTCCTATCTGGTAATGTGTACACAAGTCACTGGAGAGTAACACGCAGCCAAGTGGCTGAGCTGATCTTAACGCCTCTGATCCTTCAGTTCAAATCAACAGCTACCTGCATTTTGAACTTGAGGGCAGCAGGTCTCACGCTTCTGTGACACCAAGCTTTTAAAAAATAAAACAACCCAGCAAACTGACCCCAGGCTGTACTTTCCTACTAAAGCCGATGTTCATTTACTTCAGCTCTTCGTTAAATCTTAGAACGCAGCTGCCTTAGGTCTGCCTGCACACATATCGGTAAGGCAGGAACATTACTACGGGCAGTTGGGAAGTGTTGTTAGGAGGGAAGGAAGACCCCAGAGCAGTGCAGTGGTGTTTGGGGTGGTGAAGGGCAGTAGAACTCATACATGGGCTGAACTGTGAAACAGCTTTTCCCATCTGTCAGTAGATATGTTACTGCATCTTGAGTTTGTGTGGCATTTAGTTTCTGTACCACAAGCCCCTGGAGTAGGTGGTGGTGTTACCTGATTGTCAGCTTTAAAACCAAATCAAGGAATGCTGTCTCCCTGACCTTCAGGGAAAGTCATTCTGATTAAGACTGGAGTCTTCAGCAGGAGCAACAGAAATATAAGCCCTCAGCGGCAGCCTGCATGTTCTTATTTTCAAGACTAAAAACAGTAGGAGAGAATTTTGGGTGCCTGCGGTTTGTCCTGGAGTCACTGATTCTCAGAGAGAGGCTGCTCTGAGACATCCTGAGATGTGTCAGGCTGTGCGAGGACTGACCTCACAGGTAATGTTGCTTATGGGTAGAGTGGTGAGAGGGTCTGTTTTGGTTTTGTTTTCGCTTCACTTATTTCGAATGACTCTTTACCACCACCAAATGTTACCTGCCACCCGTATCATTTTCTCTATTGTCTAGTATTCATCAAGAAAGAAAATGCCGACAAGTTCTTGGAAAGAACAAAACGTGCTAACTCTTTTTTGGAGGAACTGAAGCAAGGGAATATTGAAAGAGAATGCAATGAGGAGCGCTGCTCAAAAGAAGAAGCAAGAGAAGCCTTTGAAGACCAGGAGAAAACTGTAAGGATGAACTAATATGAAAAATAGATCTATATATTTCACGTTTACAAAGTAGTATTAAGGTCTTTTGAGCTGGGCATCAGAACTTTTAAGTTGCTCTTGATCATTTAACACAAAGAATAAATAGTGGGTTTGACTGTGGAATTGCTGAAGCATAAACATACGATAATAGTCTTAATCTAGCTCTTGCAAGGCCAGCCCGTGTTAAAGCCTCCATTCTTTTACCTGTTCTGATCTGTTTAATTGCCTTTGTGAGGTATTTGACCTTTAAATGATTTGATACTATCCGTGTTAAAAATATGTTCATCTTATTTGGGTGGCACAGCTGAGTGTCATGACTATGTTCAAGAGTTCTTAGGTGGAGGGTCCACAGGGAGGTTGAAAAGGCAAATGCTGACATGGAACTTCATGGGAGAATTTTGCTGAACTTACCTCAAGCTTTGCAGTGCTTATCATTTTGTGGCTCTCTTTTCAGTAACTGAATTGACAGAATGTATACTGTGGACAGTTCCTACATGCCTTAATGTTAAATTGCCCACATGGAATGAAGTTTGTATATGTGACTCTTGTGTCACCTTCCCTACCCTGATGGCTGCTTAACTTTAGACAGAAATGCGATCTGTTCCCAAGCTCAAGGGAGAGTTAAAGAGATGGGGCAACTATGGGGACTGGGGTCAGTAGAAAAGGTGATATTTGAAAACTTGAGGTGACTTGGTGGTGGAGGGGAATTGGGAACATCAGCTGTAGCTATGTGGCTGTTAAGAACAGCCCTGGAACTGGAGTTAAGGCCAGATTCATTTCACTTTAGCATTACTTGATGGCCAGAGTGTTCTTGGAGTAGCCCTAAGATGACCTGGGTGGGGAGTCATGGGTGCATCGCCAGGGTGCATCACTCGGAGCATGAAGGTTGGCTGATCTATAGCAGAACCAGCACAGCCTGTTCTGCCTGGTGACCAGATGTCATTGAAAAGGACTATCTTGGACAGACAGCATACCTGGAGTCCTCAGTGCAGAGGGAAAGAACAACACAAATCGGACAAAATATTTTTAGATTTTAGGATTTCTGAGGTCCTGATTGATGGGGGTACAGCAGGGAGGATGGAGACTGAGAATTTGGCATTACAGAAATGCAAGTAAATTCAGTCAAAACTGATGGAAAGATACAGTTATGCAAGAAATCAAGTGCCTTACGCTGAGTGAGTCACATTAGAAAATCTCTAAGGAGTTTTAGATATTTCTGAAAAATGCGTGAGACTCTTTTCTGTAGAGCTGGGCACTATAGATGGATCATATTGTTTTAATTTATTAAATGTTAATAGCAGGCTGCAAGGCACTGTATGTGCCTGTAACTTAAATATTTGTTTTAACAATTGTTAGCTGCAAGTATCCTCTGTATGAAAGCTCTAATATTCTTCTGAAGAATTCAGTAATTCTCACCTAACTCTTTTTGTCTCCTTTTATTCCCCTTTTCCTACACCTACCTGTAGGAGGAATTCTGGAACATCTACGTAGGTAAGAAACACTCTGCGTTTGTTTAGCGAATTAAGCTTCCTTATTGCAAGGTCAAAAAGGATGCACCTCTTAAGTAACCACTTCCGGCTCCCTTGCTTCCTCTCTTTCCACCGTGAGACACCCTCACTTTGTGTTTCCTCTGAAGAAGAAATCTGATTTACTGCCTTGCTGTTGCTTGAATCCAGTCACTTCATTCAAAGGCAAGGTTCAGCTGCCTCCAGTCTTTGTGCTCTCAAAAAAAGAATAGTGGCCCTTTGCACACAAAGAACGGTGAGAAGCAGAAACTGGGCGTGTGACTCTGCCAGTCAGTTGTCCTCCAGAGGGGCAGCCCCAGATCGGGGAATTCAAGATGCAAAGAGTCACAGATGAGGGCACTTAAATGCCGTAGCCAATACAGAGTTATTAAACTGTATCGCACAGTCGCTTGCCAGTTTTGTGTCACCTTCCATGCCAGAGTGTTGTTGATTCGTGTATTAAAGAGCATTTTGTGGGATGTGTTTTCTACAGAACTGTTTGGCGTTCAAGGAAGACGTGCCAGTAGATTAGCAGATACTACCCATCAGTCTTTTCTGTTTTTTTCTAAAGGTCTGAGTTGTATTTATTAGGGTTCTAGTGTTTGTAATCACTATGCAGGGACACATTTTTAATGTATTAGTGTTTGGTAATGTGTTCTCCTGAAAGTATGTGTCCAGCTTGCGTGTTAGGAGGAGTACCTCAAAAATGTTGACCGAAGACAGCTCAGCTTTGTCTTTTGGAGTCTGCAGAAAATTGAAGACAGTTGCTGTGAAGAAGATGCAGACTTTCACAATCCTCTAAGCGGGGGATGAACTCTGCAACCTACAGGCTGAAATTTCAAGCAAAGCCTGCTTTGCAAGGAACAGTGCAGTGAACAGGAGTGGAAAATTTTAAACCAGTTTCTCATGAGAATACAAGCAGCGGAACATCAGTGCCAGTGCTCTTAGCGGAAATGCCAATTTCATACATTTTAAACCACAGTCCACGAATGCTTTATTGGTGTTCAGAAGTATTGAAAACCACAGCTACCCTCAGCCAAGTTACAAGAACAATTCATTCTTGCTTCCTTTTTTAGTAGGGGTTCTGCAATGCTTTTGTGCAATATTGATACAAAACTCATTATCACAGCGGCAACTACAGTGTAGGGAAAAACGAAACAAGTACGGTTTCTAACAGTAGGATGCGGCTTAGCTGAGACCACTCAGAATGGAGTGCTCTGGCACCGCAGAGGAGGCAGAAATCAGGAGCTGTGCTGCAGGCCTTGAGTCTGTCTGTCTTTTAAGAAACGGTGGTCTCGCCTTCCCTCTGTTGAGGATGGACGTCAGTCTTCAATGCCTCTGTGGTGGACCACACAGGCACAGTATTTGGAGCACTGTTGGTTTTGGCCAGTGCAGGTACAGAAGGGATGTTGAGGCGTGGGGGCAGTACACAAAGCCCAGCAGATGTTCCCTGTGACAGACAAAGCTGCAGCAGGTGAGGTCACAGGCCAGAGCCACCGTGCAGGTGGCAAGCTGGATCCTTAGGATGAGCAGCTTCTTGCATCTTGTCTCTTCTGTGCGCATTGACGTTCTTCCAGCTGCTCCAAACAGAGGCAGAACAGGTGGTAAAACACAGAAATTTGAAAAGCATGTATCTAAAGCAACGAATTATTATTAAGCAAGTGCCACTTCTCCAGATATCCTGCTTTTCTTATCAAACAGTGCAGAAGAGCCCAGCAAGGCCGTATGATGAGGGAATGCATTTGTTACAGCAGGTCGCTAGACGGGAGAGACCGTGGCAGTGAGCATCAGTGCGGGAGTGAGATACCTTTGTGGGGGTGGGAGATAGGGCTGCTGCGTGGAACGTGTCTCCAAACGCAGCGCAGCCTCACTGTCCTATGTGTAACTGAGTTTGTGAGGCTGGGGCCCTGGAGTCAGGTCAGCCAGTTTTGCCCAGGTCACGGAAAGGAAGAAAGGCTGCAGAACTACCTCTCAAATGTGGGAGATCCCAGCATAGATGTGGGGAGCGTGAGGTAAGAGCTAATTTTTTGCAGCTCAAGTTCATACCTCAGTGGATACAATGGGACAATTTTGGTACTGTAAGCAGCACAAAACAGGAATTTGGCCTGCACACGCAGATTTAGCAGGGCTTTTAAAGCATTTTTTGTTGGTTTGTTTTAATCTTCTGATTAATATGTTGGTGTCTGTTTCTTTAAATGAACAGCACTGCAGGCAAAAGACATGCACAAGGGATGAGATGACCTTTAAGGAAATAAAAGTTGAGTTGTCATTATTATGCAGAAATTGTAGGGAAATGCAAGAGGCCAAGAGGTTAATATCTTCGGGCAGCAGTTGCAACGTGGAAATGTCCTGTCCGCTTTTACAGCTTTCACTGTAAATGATGTGTATACTCTGACCGTGAAGTATTACTTTATCTTCCTACAAAAAAACATTTGCGTATGTGCTGTCATTCAGTAGCCACCAAAAGCAGATTGCCAAACTAAGGATATGTATATGAATCATTGCTGATATGGAATGATTGCATTTATACTCCTTGTTCCATCTGGAATGTGGCAACTCACAGGACATATGTTTTAAAAGGAAAGATGAAAGATTGTTTATGCAACTAAACACCCTTTCAGGGTTCACTGAAAATGCTTGTGCTCTTACAATAGTTTGTTTTTTGGTTTGTTTTTGTAGATGGGAACCAGTGCAGCTCAAATCCTTGTCACTATGGTGGACATTGTAAAGATGGAATCGGTTCCTACACTTGCTCATGCTTGGATGGTTATCAAGGCAAGAACTGCGAATTTGGTAGGTTTCTGCTTTAGTGAACGGTGGCAGTGAATTTCCCAGGGAGCCGAAACATAGACAGTTAACTTAACTCTTTCAGAGTGAGCATTGTTTGCCTCGTAGAAAAATGCATAAAATACAATGGCAGTCAACAATGAGTTAGAGGACAGTGCCAGAAATACAAAGCCCTAGTGGCTCTACAGCTGGGTAGTGTTAGTATCATAGAATCATAGAATAGTCTGGGTTGGAAAGGACCTTTAAAGGTCATCTAGTCCAAACCCCCTACAATGAGCAGAGACATCTTCAACTAGATCAGGTTGCTCAGAGCCCCAACCAAGAGGGTAGTGCCTCTTTACATGAGCTTGAATCCCCCAAACATGATGATAAAACTAAGAAGCATAGGATTCTTATAACTGATACCAACGAGCCTTTTACTCCAATTACAGAAGTACAGCCTCTCTGCTCAGCTCACAGCAGTGAAGAACCAAAGAAAGCAGATTTCAGTAGACAATGCAGACTTTTTCAGCCTTGCAAGGAATCATTTTTTGCATATAAATCCTTCCTGAGTCTCACTTCTGTGACATAAAGGTACTACCCTAATGATGTCATTGGAGCATGTATCGGTAGCCCAGGAGTAAGAGTAGTGAGCCCAGAGTAAGAGGGTGTGGAACTGAAGTGCAGACACAAGACTGAGGGGAGTGATGAGGAGTGCAGACACAAGACTGAGGGGAGTGATGAGGAGTTGAGTTTTTTTAAGGCAGGAGGGAGGAATCGTGTGAGGATTTACCAATATCTGGACTTCTCTGTTAGTGTTTTATCCATTCTTCCACTGTCATTTTGTCTCTTCTTTTTTAAGCTCACCATGACATGGCCACTGGGCCCAGTTGGACTTGGCAAGCATGTTTCACGCTGTGGATGTGACTGCTTTGTAAGGCACAAGCTCATGTTAGCCACTGGTGGTGTTACTAAAATGTGCTTCAGGTGTTTTACAGGTGGAGATACAGATCCTGTTTAAAGAGTGCGGTTTAATTTGGTGAACTTCGAGATCTTCTGTGAAGTCAGTGTTTATTTACAAGTTTTCTCCAAACTTACCTCTTTTATAGTCATACCAAAGTACTGCAAAATAAACAATGGTGACTGTGAGCAGTTCTGCAGCATCAAAAAAAGTGTACAGAAGGACGTTTTGTGTTCCTGTGCAAAAGGGTATGCTCTAGCAGAGGATGGCAAACGCTGTGTTTCATCAGGTATGAAGCCACGTAATAAACTAATAGCAATGGTGGTGAGACCTGTTTCACAGTTAAAGAATGTCTTTTGAACCATTGGTATTCTACATGACATAGATTTAACAGTGGCCAACTGATTGGTATTTCCAAAGCCTTCCATGTGTGAGGTAATGTGATGGACTTATCAAAATCTAGCTGATTTGGAACCCTTTGCAAGGTGCCTCTCACAGAATTACCTGAGTAAACTCTGCTGTTGACAGGAGAAAAGCAACTGCAGTTATATCTCATTTACTTAAACACTTACGCTCCAAATGAAATAGCAGTCCGCCAAAACTTTTCAACTTTAGATTTCAGTTAACCTAATCAAGTAGTAACTGATGACATGAAATAATTACGATTAATGCTATTTACATTTGTAGGTTTTTGTTGTATTTCAACAAACCTGGGGGGAGGGATAAGTCAACCATATACTCATGATGTTGGTTTTTATATCCTTTGTAACTAATAATAAATTGCTGTCATGAGCCATATTATTCCTAAAACAAAACACTTCACTCAGTTTGTAATTAAGATGGTTTTAGTAAGAGCAAGTACATGAATATAGCAATGTAAACAATTGAAGATGATGTTTTAAATTTTAAATACTTTGAAAACACTGTCAGGAGACTGAACCTATGGACAAGTTTTAGGACTACAAAACGGCTTTCATTTTTCAAACCATCTGGTCTTCCTTCTTTTTTGCATCTGCCAAGGTTTTGCTAGTGTTTTGAAAACAGGACAGCTGCATTAACTGATTTATTGTGAGATGGTGTTGTCAAGGAGTTTCCTCTTGTGCTGGTGTTTCTGTCTTTCTCTAATTTTAATGTTCTTGTCTTTACAGTAAAGTATCCGTGCGGAAAAGTTTTTGTGAAAAGAAAAAAAAGGTCGGTTATTTTACCCACTGATAATAGCAATGTAACTAGTGATCAAGATGGCCCTCCCGCAAATGGAACAAGTTTGGAGGAGGGCGTCGTTACTACCACAGAAAGCCCAACCGTCCGTCCTGGCAATGAAACAAGTAGCAAGACTCCGTATGTCAATACCAGGATAGTAGGTGGTGATGAGTGTCTTCTTGGCGAATGTCCATGGCAGGTAAATCTGGTGTTTGTGCTCTGCACGTAAGCACAACGTGTTTCTGAGGGAAAGTGTGCAACTGTTCATTTAACCTGGTTGCCTTCTGAATGTTACCCACGTAGGACGCCATTCGTAGCTGGAGGTAGCTGAATTGCGTGAACCTAGGCACTTAGATGTGCTGTTCTGCAAACTGCAGCCTGAAATTTCAAAATGAAAGGTGGTGTGCAGTTTTAGATCGTGCTGCTTAACCTGTCATCAGAGAGGACTTTTGAGTCATGCTGGCCTACCAGTGTCATTTTTGCAGGTGATATTCCAGTTCTGCCTGATAGCAGTCCATTTAGGTAGTATACCTGAGAGCATGTCAGATGAAGCATGCCTTTGCTTCACAAATACGCTTTCATATCTAAGCTTTCCTCTTGAGTTTGGACCAGCCAAAATGAGTTCTTGTATTCGGGACGCTGAGCAGGGGTCAAATGGGAACACAACTTGGACAGGAATTCTTTGGGGTGGTAAGTCCAAGGGATGGGATGATTTGGGGGCTGCTCTCTTCCTTCTCAGTCAGTCAGTGTCTTGTTCCTAAAAGACGTTACTAAGTACTGTGAGTGAGGTAACTTGGAAGCCAAACATCTACTTCACGTAAAGACAATTGAGAGTCTGTAGCATATGCATGCGTGAATGCAACATTAGGAGAGACCTACAGGGTAGTACATGTTGCAGTAATAAGCATGTATGTAGTGTGCGGAGAAATCAGTTATCTGTTTCTAGCTCATTGACGTTAAACTGCTCTTCTTAATTCTGCACTTACCTTTTTTCTTTCACAGGCTGTTCTGTTAAACGAGGCAGGGGAAGAGTTTTGTGGTGGAACTATTTTGAATGAAAATTTTATACTTACTGCAGCTCATTGCATGAACCAATCTAAAGAAATCAAAGTTGTTGTTGGTAAGTGGTTATTTATTTTAATCCTGTGATGTCTGAGCATTTGTTGCAGACTAATGCTCTGTGCTGTAAATTTCGTGTGAGAGGTATTCATATTACTTTATTTGTTATGGTTTGTTACTTTTTTGTTGTTGTTTTGCTTTTTATAATTTCTTGTTATTGTGGGAATCCTGCTTTGTAATAACAGGGGCAGCTGATGTGGAAGGTGATAACGGTGCACCCCTTTCTTCTTTGCCAGCTAGTTGGAAGTGATTAAGAACAAATGTTCTAGAAGCATTGGCTAGCATTGTGTTCATCAGAGTAGTGCATCTTCAGAAAGCCTGTCATTCCTGGCACGTCTGAAGCATACAGATTTGTTTCTGCAGGAACACTCGGGAAAGCTATGACACGTTGACTAGAGGAAGAAGAAACAAACTCAAATTATGACTGCTTCGCTTCTGAGGCATGATACTAGATCAACACAACTTTATATTTGCACTGTTTTAGCCTTGACCCAGACCAGTTTCTCTTCCCTGATATAAGCCAGGCTCAAGCTCCTGTACGAGCTTTCACCCAAAGTTGCATTAGTTTAGCTGAACCGGTTTATGCCTTCATGTAAACTGGTACAAAAATCTCCACAGACAAAAGCTCAGAACTGAACTGATCCAGGTGCTGCTAATAAATACTGCAATACATTTTTACAGTTTACTTGCATGGTGTAAAGGCTTGGGCAAAGTGTTAGGAATGGGTACACTGCTCTCCTCCTTTATCAAGGTTGTTCTTAATTTCTTATACTACCTCCATATTAATGACCCTTTTAATAATCTTGTACAGGTGAAGTGGACAGAGAAAAGAAAGAACACTCTGAAACGATGCATACCGTGGACAAAATACTTGTTCACTCTAAATACATTGCCGAGACTTATGATAATGACATAGCCTTAATAAAGCTGAAGGAACCTGTAACGTTTTCTGAGTACGTTATCGCAGCATGTCTCCCCGAAGCAGACTTTGCTAATGAAGTTCTGATGAACCAAAAATCTGGGATGGTTAGTGGCTTCGGGCGTGAATTTGAAGGTGGACGACTATCCAAAAAACTGAAAGTGCTTGAAGTCCCCTATGTTGATAGGAACACTTGCAAGCAGTCCACTGACCTTGCGATAACAGAAAACATGTTCTGTGCCGGTTATGAAACAGAGCAAAAAGATGCTTGTCAAGGAGACAGTGGAGGCCCCCATGTAACCAGATATAAGGATACTTATTTTGTTACTGGAATTGTTAGCTGGGGAGAAGGATGTGCGAAGAAAGGCAAATATGGTGTCTATACCAAACTGTCCAGGTTCTTACGATGGGTAAGAATGGCCATGAGACAAAATTTGTAGTGGTGTGGCTCTTGATCCTTCTGTTAGCTAACAAGGTGCAGTTTCTATAATAGAAACTTTATTCGTTTTTTTTTTAGCCACATCTGCTAAACTTGTTTTGAGAGCTGATTGCTTGAAGTTATGGTGCTGCTTTGTTTTGGTTTATTCCTGGCTTTAAGCAAGTATATGCGGACTGCTGGTGTTATTTTGAATTTATACAATGAGGGGTTTTCCCCAAACAAAATGGCTGCTCAGTGGGGTCTTTTGTTTGCTTGTTTGGTTATTTTTATATTGCCATTTTGGTTCCTGTCTATTTGCCCAAGTGCTTCCACCAGAGGCTCCTGGGCTTAATATGAGCCTCCACTAATCATGATGAAAGTGGGAAGGACAGGACTTCAGTTAATCCTCATGTTGCAGCCAGCTGGCTCAGTAGGGAGTTTGTTACTACTAGAGCTGTTTAGCTTCTACCTGGAGATGTATTTAGAAGATTAAGGGAGCAGGGAAGCTTGCTTGGTAAAAGCTGAGACTCAAGTAAGTATTCAACATGTGATGCTAAATAACTGCATGTTGCACAAAATCGTCTGCTTTGGCAGCAGCAGCTAATTAAAACAGGGTTTTGCTTTATATGGATTGTACTTCACTTTATTTTAATTTGAACACTTCTGTTCTGCTCATCAGAAAAAAAAATAAATATGTGCAAGTTCACTGTTTTCTGTATCATGTTCTGGATTGTGTCTGGCTGAGGATTGGAAAGCTCCTTGCATGTGTACTGTTCTAGTTGTTTCTGTGAGGTGCAATATTGATGTACACCAGCATTTGAAATAAAACATTCTTTCTTTTTTGTTCTCTTTTTTTTTATTCCCTCCAGTCAGCTTACAAATATATGAAGACAAAATCTCATTTGAGAGTAAAAAAAGAGTGAATATCCCTAAACAAATACATGTGACATATTTCACCTACCTTATGTCAAGGCTGATGAGGAGGTAGAGAATGGAGGGGGGTAATTAAAAGACTTTCACTGTTCATAAATGGCAAGTTAGATGCCAAGATAGTAATTTTCTTAGAAAGAGGCAAACTCAACCAGTGATTTCCCACACATAGGCTGTTCAGGTACCATGATCTGATCTGTGGTGTAACGTTTCCAGGCAGAAGCTCCTCACTCTGATGTTTTTTTGTATGTGCAGTAGTGTTCCTCCATGTATTCTTCTTTAAACCTTCTCAGCTTCAGTCCTAGTTAGAGAAATCACGGAAAAATTTACAATGGAAGAGACAGGTGAAAGTAATCTGGTCCAGCCTCGTGCTCAAAGCAGGGCTAACATCAAAGTTAGAGCAGGTTGTGTAGGGTCTGGTGCAGTCAAATTTTGAAAAACTTCAGAGGCAGAGATTTTGTTAGCCTCTGGGCAACCTGTTCCTGTGCTTTAGCACTCTGATGGCTAAAATTTCTCATGTCCAATTGGAATTTTCCTTGTTGCAACTTCTCACTGCTGACTCATCTTCTTTCTATGGGCACCTCTGGGAAATGGTTGGCCCTGTCTTCACTGTAATCCCCATTTAGGCAGTGGAAGACTGCAGTTGGATCCCCCAGCTCTCCCCGGCTGAACAAACCCAGACCCCTCAGCCTGTTATTGTACATCATGTGGTCTAGGCCCCTAACCGCCCTGATGGCCTTTCCAAGGCTCCTCCGACCTGTTATGCACCCCTGTTGTCTGAGGGACACTGAACTTCACCGGGACACCTGCTACTTCTCTCTTAGGGTTTGAGCTGGTACCAGCTAGTTTCACACAGCAGGTGATGGGAGCAAACCGGGCTGAAGAACTAGAAATACAGCTCTGCACAGCAGCAACGTATTGCTGCAGCCAGCAGTAAATGTGGGCAAGAAAGACTGCGGGTCAGCATGATGGTCATACAGCTTGATGGTCTCCACCTGTATAAACCCTCAGCGGGCTTACTTCAGTGTTTGTTCAGCAACGTTTGTTCCCTGACTTCTGTCCACTGGATTCCTGTTCGAATCCCTTGCCCCACTGGTAGCCTGCCCTGTGCTCCATCAGGGTGAAACATCCCTCTTCAAAGGGACAACCTCAGGCCTAGGTGCTACCCAAATCCCATTTATGTACCCGTGCTAAGGGCATTCTTCTACTTCAGTGAAGCCTGAGGACTGAAGGGAAACTCAGACTGGACTATATAAGGTGTTGAGGTGGCTGAGGGGAGGACCTCCTTCTGACAATGGTGGCAGTAGTGGAGTTCTACTAGCTGGTGTCTACATACGTCCTCGTCAAGCCAAGTAGCACCTTGAAAGCAAGCACAGAGCTGGTTTAACAGATAAACATGCAAGAGGGTGATGAAAGTCCATGTTTGTGTGCAACACGACTGTGCTTGGAAGAGAAGCGTCATTATTCTGTAGAGTATGAGAGACTTTGTCCTTGGGCTTTGCAATCAGAGTTTATTTGTCTTTTACAAATGAAACTGGTTCCTAGAGAGCCTTTCATCCTGTGCCATGGCGCCTATAGTGCCCAAGGCTCAAGGGCTTTATGTGCATTCCTCGTTCTGTAACAGTGTCTCTGCCATGCTGAGAGGACATGAGTGAAACATCTGCTTGCATCTTGGCTTCCTACCAAAGCCCATAAGCAACTCTAGGGCCTGCAAGAAAAGAAAGAATTAAAGCGCACTTTTTTATGTAGACTAACTGTTTTGGGGTAATTTCACACAGCGAAATTTGAACAGATTGTAAAATCCAGGCAAGAGGTACAGCACACAGCTGCTGTGTAAACTGGTGGGTTTTAAAATACCAGCACTCCTCATGGCAAGCCAACACTGCTGGTTTAGGCAAGAGCTGACATTTACCAAGGGCGGTGGAAGGAGAAGCTCTAACTTACGCTTTAGTGCTCAGGCTTCCTCAACCTTCAAGGAAAAGCCAGTCCTGGGAAGCAAGGGAAGAAAGGAAGGATGGTAAGTAAAGAGTGCAATCACTTCGAGGCTTTGGAAAGGACTAATATGAAGAATAAAAATGTAGGACATTGCTCAGGCCTAGTCAAAGATGATGTATCTGGGCAAGAGACTCTTGTGCATGAGGCACTGGGCTTTGAAAAAATTAGGCTTCTTTAAACTAGAATAGAGAAGGCCTGAGGAAAAACATAGCTGTAGCCTTCATGTGTGCAAAAGGCTGCTGCGGAGATGTAAGGACTAACCAGATCTTCATGGTGGTGGTGAAGATAAAAAGACATAGCACATCTCAGAGAAAGTTTCAGGGAGATCTCAAGGAAAATCTTGTAACTCTGTGACTAGAAAAGCCCTCTAATAGATTTTGTCTGGGGGGCAGTGAAGTCTCTGATGTTGTAGTCTTTGAGAGCAGGAGAAGTAACTAGCTGTCAGGCGTGGAGCACGATGGGGGCTGCCTGAGGGGACGACGGTGGACAAGCTGGCCTTCGTTATGGTACCCTACAGCACGGCAGGAAAACACACTTTTGCAGGTGCGCTGTCCAACCAGAAGCAATTTCCCAGAAGGATCCTTCGCTGGAGCCTTGGCCAACATGCCCAGAATAATAGAGGTAAACTTGATCCCTTGTTGGCTCCATGAGCTGGGCTGGGTGATCCTCGAGGTCTTGCCCTACCTAAAGCTCACCTGACAGTGCCTGCGAGCTATCAGGGTGGCATTGCTGCAGCACAGTGGCTTTTTTCTGTTCTAACATTGTCCCGTGCTGACATTGAGCCCAGGCTTTGCTCCTGCAGGTTTTTTCTCGTGAGTTAACGATCTTTGCGCTGTGGTGTTTCTCATTTAGCAGGTGCCCCAGAGCCCTGCAGAGAAACCAGTGGGAGTCGCACAGCGAGCTCAGAGCATGGCAATGGCAGGTTATCGCGAGACAATATGGCTTCTTCCCATTGTCCTCCTTTCCCTTCAGATGGTGCAGACAGGTACAACCTTTGCTTTAACTTGGCTTTGTGCTGCTTTGCCTAAACCACACAGGTAATAATTTGCCATTATTTGTGCTTTGTGGACCAGGGTGACATGAGTGGAAACCTGGTAGCTTTGCTTTCTCACCCACATTGCTCCCATTTGTCTGCTGCAGTGCAATAATATCCAGGGCTTAGTCATTATGGGAATACCATTTTGGACTGAAACAATTGTGTCAGTGTAAAATACGGCGTTAATACGTCGGTATGCAGGGCTTTCAAACTGACAGCACAAACGATGTGCTATTCTTCATGTCCTCAAGAGATGTGATGATAATTAAGTAATCCTTACTATCCATTCATAAGATATTGGGTGACAAGATGAACACCCCAAGGTTTAACAGTGCAGAGGGGAACCAGAACACCACACCGTCACCCACTGTGCTTATCTAAATCTCAACACAAACATCACATCTCCACTTGAGGAAGCGTCCCACCTGTCTTTGAGGTTGGAGCCTGAGATGCTTCTCTACAGAGTAAGTGTGTGAATCATGCTGCAGACATGATGCATGCCTTGTTGTTTAATTTTGCTGTAAAAGTCATTCGGTGATTACAGAGGACTGGTTGGACACAAATGAACAAACACCTGAGTCACACACATTACAAGAGCTGGGAGTAAGAGGGGAGATTTTGACATGCCAGAGATGAGGTGGGAAAGGTACTTAGTGGGACAAGGGGTGCCCTGAGAGTCTTCAGGAAGCTTCAAGGAAAATTTTCTTTTACAAACATGTAGAAAGCAATTTGGAGTGCACTAATATGCATTTAATTTTAACCAACAGACTAGAAGTGGCTGACAATACAAAGATGGAAGATTACTTTAATAAAAGTAACTGTAAAACAACAGAGCTCATGAAGGAAGTAAAGAAAAAGAACAAGAGAATAAAAGTAATGTATTTTTAAAAGAGAGAAAGATTTGGCTAGCCACAAAAACCCAAAGTGTGTAAGGCACATGTCCAAACTATCCCAAGGTCAAGAAAGGACAGGAGGATTAATTAAAAACATGAGCTCCTTCATGACCTAACCTCCAGAAGGAAGTATAGAAAAATCTGGATCTGTGTAAAAGAATTGCAATCATCCTGGCATAAACCCAGAGAAGCTAAGGAGCAAATACAGTAAGTTGATGTGAAAATCAAGAGCTGATCTAAGGATATGGATATTGAAAGAGATACCAAGGAAAATAGTCTGTAATAGAGAAGAAAATCTTTATTCCTTAAGATACCAGATTTCTTGTGTCCAACAAGGAAGAAAGAAACTGCTGAGTTGCACAAGTCAGGAACAAATCACATCACATCAATCTCCTTCAAGGCCAGGATAATAGGCTGGGTGGCTGCAAAAGATGCAGTATATGTCAGGTCTCTCCATTAAGGGAGGCTTCTAACATCATTTTATATAATGCTTTTATTGTAACAGAAAGAGAAACACTAGTCTGGATGAAACTACTGTAAGTTTGGTGCACATCTGGTTAGGAAACTGTGCTAGTCAGTTGAAAGATTATATGGAGTGCAGGGTTGCACCCAGGTGAGCCTCAGGACCTCTGATACTTGGTATTTTCCAGAGTGACATGCAAGGCTGAAGAGAGTGTTTACTCACTGCATTTGTAGCTCATTCCAGACTACCATAAGTCGAGATGAGAGTTCAAGACAATCTTGTGAAACTGGAACAGTGGTCCAACATAAATAGGAGGCAATTCAGTAAACACAAAACAAAAATGTGTGAACCTCATGAGGTTCAACGAGGCCATGTGCAGGGTCCTGCACCTGGGTCGGGGCAACCCCTGGTATCAATACAGGCTGGAGGATGAAGGGGTTGAGAGCAGCCCTGCCGAGAAAAACTTGGGGGTACTGGTGGATGAAAAGCTGGACATGAGCCAGCAATGTGCGCTCGCAGCCCAGAAGCCCAATTGTGTCCTGGGCTGCATCAAAAGAAGCGTGGCCAGCAGGTTGAGGGAGGTGATTCTGTCCCTCTGCTCTGCTCTCCCACCTGCAGTGCTGCGTCCAGCTCTGGAGCCCTCAGCACAGGAAAGACATGGACCTGTTGGAGCGGGCCCAGAGGAGGGCCACAAAAATGATCAGGGGGGTGGAACGCCTCTCCTATGAAGAAAGGCTGAGAGAGTTGGGGTTGTTCAGCCTGGAGAAGAGAAGACTTCGGGGAGACCTTATTGCAGCCTAAGTACTGCAATAGTCTACTACTACTTAAAGAGGGCTTATAAGAGAGATGGGGACAAACTTTTTAGCAGGGCCTGTTGCGACAGGACAAGGGGGAATGGTTTTAAACTAAAAGAGGGTAGATTTAGACTAGATATAAAGAAGAAATTTTTTACAGTGAGGGTGGTGAAACAGTGGAACAGATTGCCCAGAGAGGTGGTAGATGCCCCATCCCTGGAAGCATTCAAGGTCAGGTTGGACGGGGCTCTGAGCAACCTGATCTAGTTGAAGATGTCCCTGCCCACAGCATGGGGGTTGGACTAGATGACCTTTAAAGGTCCCTTCCAACCCAACCATTCTATGATTCTATGAAAATTTCACCCTTGGTCCCAAGTACACAACCAAGAAAATGTGTAAAATATGTAATAAAAGCAAGAAGTCTCCATTTTCACTAGGATGAACAGCTGGGACAAGAAGTAATGGGATCACACCACACTGAAGGACACTTAATATCTAACTCAGGGTAGATATTAGGAAACGCTTTTCAGACGTTATAAGGCTAGTTAAGGAGCGGATTAGGCTGCGTGGGTGAGCTGTGGAATCTCATTGTGAATCTGTAGGAACAGGTTAGACAGCATCTGTTAGGACTGGTTTACCTCTCCTTGCTCTCACACTGTTAGTGCTGGGAAGAGCTCTTGCCATTCTGCCTGTGAACTTGCAATGCCAGCGACTGAGCTCAAGTGAGTAGTATGAGCCATATACAGATGGAAGAGGAATATTTCAAGCATCTACCAAGAGTCCAATACTTAATTTATTACTGATAATTTAGTTGTTGCTAATTTTAGCCTCTTACCCACACTCATGTTCATCTTTGCCTTAGTACGATGGCTGTTCTGGCAAATACGGATTATCCCTTCCTTTGCCCTCACCAAGCTGCCAGTTATAGCTGGGAAACACAGCATAAGATGTAAAATAATAGTGGTCTACCTAATGTTGACAGCTTAGCTTACCATTTTTTAAATAATGATAGTCACGACTGTTGTTATTACTAAGGCCTTTGGCAGGAATTGCACAGAATTTCCCAAAATGGTGGAGTGTTTGACTAATGTTTGCAAGCAAGGTTTTATGAGCTGCTTCTGCTTTTATGAAATCACCATGAATTTGTAACCTGTCTATATATTTGTCTCCTTTGCAGTCATACCAAATGCATGCAACAACGGGAATTGTGAGCAGTTCTGCAAAACTGAAGATGAAGGAGTCATATGTTCCTGTGCTGCCGGCTATGCCCTGGGCTATGACAACAAAACCTGCGTTCCTGTAGGTACGAAGCCACACTTAAAGTTCATTCTATGGGACACACATCACATCTTCACCATGTTTGGGAAGTGCTGGTGTGTTGCAGTGCCGTTGTAGCATAAGGAATAATGTTAACTTTCACGTCTTTCACATGGCTTGCTTGAGGTGTTGCCAACAAAGTTAATAAGATCTTAGCTAAAGGTCATAATTTAAGTAACATCAAATTGTGCAACTGTAAGTGATGTGCAGTGGCAAAAATAGTGCATGGAAGTGTTCTGTGCAGGTGTGTTCTCAGAGTGGGCTGCAAAACCCACATCCCAGCCGAAGACAGGGTTTTTGAAGTACGTTTCCCAGGTATGAAGCCACATGAGAAACTGGTGGTTACAACAGGGCTCTGATTTCTCTTCTCTCACAGGCTGAAACAGGTCTCTCATGCTTTAGGAGATTTTGTTAGAAAGGAACGGTTTATCATTGGTGAGAATTGGTGTCTGTTTTTAAGGCCTCCAGCTTGTGCTAGACACCTACAGATCCAAACTAATAGGAACCCAAGAAATTTCTCCCTTTACAATATACAGTTCACAAGGACTCATTATACTTTCAGCAGTAATGACATAATGTGATTGCAGTTATATCTCACTTGCTTCCCCTCAAATATCACCTGTTCCTTTTAAAAGGAATACAACCTGCCTTTCTATTTTCTTCTAAAGGCAGGTTTTCTGCAGATAACATAGTAACCTAAAGACATGAATAACTACTGACATTGAATTTAAATGTATGCGGTTTGCCTGCATTCAAAGTGAACATTAACAATTATTAATCTTAGTCTATTCTTCTGTCTGATGATGTTTGTTATAATATCCTTTGTAATTTAATACCAAATTGCTGTCATGAGCTTATAATTCCTAACATAGAATACTCTGGTCTGTTTCCCAATTACAAAAGTTTTAATAACAGCAGGTAAACAAAACTAATTACGCCAATAATGGAAGATGTTTAACTTTTAAATACTTTGAAAATGCTGAACCCATTTGCCCACTTGCTCAAAATGGGCAAGTTTTAGAAGTGGAAAATTATTTTTATTTTTCAACTATTCTGGTCCTTTTGCATTTGCAAAGTTTTTGTTAATGTCTTGAAAGATCTAGGAGAGCCATCCCTGATAAGGACATCTGCATATCTAATTTGATTGCAAAAGGCTGCTATCAAGGAGTTTTACTTGAACTGTTAAGTGAGTTTTCTCTCGTTTTCATGAAGAGTTGATTCCCTGCAGGCAACTTGTTTCCCTGCAAACCATTTTCCTCCACTGTAGATGATACCTCTCTGTAACTCTAAAGCCTGCTTTTGACTGCAAAACCCATGTTCCAGCAGGTTTGAATAATTCCTTGTGGTGAAGAACAACACAAGGTGCACTGGCAGCTAGATTTACTTTTCTGACCATGAAACTGTCCCTTATACCGAGGGCTCTGTCAGACAAGCTCTGTTGAATGGCACTTTGGTGATAAAAATTGTTTCCACCAGCAACTGTCTTTCCTTCTGCTCTGCTGCAGGTTACTATCCCTTGCATGTCACTCGGCTTGGTGCTTCAGGGACAACACAGGCACCGTCCCCCACAGAGATGAAAGACCGTGGTCCTCCACATCCTATAAATTTACTTAAATCGACAAGAAAGGTAGCTCTGAGCCAAAGCGAAGGCTGGTAGCAGCAGCTGAGCCTTCACAGCTGTTTGCTCAGGGTTATGGATGGGAAGGCCTTGCTCTCAGCACGCGGCACATGCCTCAAAGTGCCAGTACCATTGAGACATCAAGTATTAGCGTTTCGGTTTTGCTTTCACAGTCAAGTTCCCGTGTGGTAAACTTCAGAGAAATCATGAAGCTGGTTGAGAGAAAATCACAGGAACCACAGGAAGTCCAGATGCTCCTCATGAAAATGAGGAAACCACCAAGGCCCCGAGCAGCCATCTGGAGGTCACCAGGGAGGCTGGCAGTTTACCCAGAGTGTCCCCGTGGCAGGTCCTGAGATGTTTAACACCTGACCCTGCTCACCAGGACCGGCAGCCATTTACTCTTCATCGTACTCATCCCCACTTGCCAAGGGGACCCACCTTGATTTGAGGCAGACTTCCCCGGTGTCGACATTTGGGGTGGTCTTTCCACTCTCCTGAGAACTGTGTTTCTGCACAGGTCTCCTACCATGAATGACGTTGTGCCTCCGTTTCAGCATCAAGCAAATGCTGGGAGAGGGAGGCCAGGAGAGAAGTAGGGTTGCAGGTAGGGGACGTAGAGCTGGGTGAGCCACAGGGCCCCTTCCCTGCCAGCCACCCCATTACTCAGGTCACAGCATGGTGGTATCGGAAGAATAGCCTGAGTTCCTGTTGTGGCTAAGACTAAAGTGAAACAAAAAACCCAAGCAGGAACAGTGCTATTACAGTATTAGCTAAATTTTGTTAAAAAAAAAACAATGAAAAACTGTTGGTAAAATAACTGAATGCACAAACTCCGCTTTGAGCCAGGAAGAAGGTCTGTCTTAACAAGTTTCCCAAGTGGCTACATCTCACTGTAACTCTCACCATCCTGAATGAAGGATGCCTTTGACAGAAAATAGGTATGAAAATGTCATGTATTTTCATGAAAATTAAAACTTTAAGAAAACTGCTTGAATCTCAGGTAGCTGTTCAGGATTTCTCTGCACCTGTGTTTTTGTGCTTTATCTTTCTTCTCTCTCTTTGCAGGCTGTTCTACTAGTAGATGAGTATGATGAATGGTTTTGCGGAAGGACAATTCTGAATGAGTATTTTGCTTTCTGGAGCTCATTGCGTTAACCAGTCTAAAGACTTACGGGTTCTTGTTGGGAAGTGCTTCTCATTTTGCCCTTTACTACAAAAATAAGAAGCTGTCTCATGTTCTAGTCTCCATATGCAAGACACTGAACTCTGCCAGAGTTTTTCTTACCCTTGTGTTATTTCTCACTTGTGTGAGTGAGAAGGGGGCCTCGTGTTGCCCCTTGACAGTGAAATAATATGTTCAACTTCATTGAATGGACAGTTTCTTTAAGCTTGGCTTGGCCTAGTGTAGTTTGTATGTGATAGAAGCCAAGTATAAACTGGAAAGGTATGTGGACAAGTAAGGTTGAGCTGATATAGTTAAATTGGTCTAACATTACACCTTCATGCAATTTCCTGTGTTGGCCAAACCTTGAAGTATTCCAGATGCCTCATTCAGATGGTAGCAATAACTGTTTTGACAGCATGTAGATACTATTCTGAGACTGTTCCATACTTGAAACCTCAAATTTATTATTTATTACTGTCATTTATGAAGAAGTAGTTTATCACAAGTTCGAGGCATGAAAAATGGTGTTTTGAGTCATAAAAATTGTACTTAGCCTACAACAGTAAAGCAAAAATTGTGTTTGCCTAAACACCAATTGTCTGTCCATTTAATTCCCAAAGAGACTTCATACAAATTGAGAAAGACTAAATATCTGTAAACTCATAAATTTCTGTATGCAGAAAGTTAAAGTTTTAAAAGAAAATTAATATCTGTTTCCTGTTTAAGTCCGTTTGACTATGTTGCTCTACAAATGAGAGGGGCGAGTTCCTTCTCTTCTGTGTGGAGGCTTTTGGTTGTATATTGTAAGAATACCGTAATGAAGCCCAAAACTTTATATCAAAGCTTTCTTTGAGAGCATTATTCTGATAGCAAAGTTCTGATTTTCTGCTTGCTTGGCATTTTGGCAGTCCTCTAAACCCCTCCAAAATGGGTATAAAATGTTACAGCATCAGGATCCAGGCCTGGTCTATTTTATTTGTACGGTACAATGCCTCTACAAAGTGCAAGGAATTTTGGTCCCTTCTTTTATTGAGATGCAGTTAGACTTGTTGGTATTGTCTTATTAACAACTACTTTAATAACCTGACACAGGGACAGTGGACAAAGAAAAGGAAGAGCCAAGTAGAGTAATGCACAGAGTGGAAAAAATAATCGCACATGCTGAATTTGATACAGAAACTTTCGACAGCGACATAGCTCTTCTCAAATTAGAGGAATCTACCACATTTTCTGAGTATGTTGTCCCAGCGTGCCTTCCAGAAGAAGACTTTGCTAACGACGTTCTGATGGACCAAACATTTGGAATTGTCAGTGGCTTTGGGAACACGTTTGAACGTGCGCGGCCAGTCAAAAGAATGAAAGCACTTCAAATCCCTTATGTGGACAGGGACACTTGCAAGTTCACCCTTCGTAGCCCAGTCACAGAAAACATGTTCTTTGCTGGTTATGATAAAGATGGAGAAGGTGTCTGCCAAGGAGATGGAGGAGACCCCCATGTAACCAAATACAATGGCACTTATTTTGTTACTGGTATCATCAACTGGGGAGAAGAGTGCGGAAGGCGAGGGAAATGTGGAGTATACACCAACTTGTCAAAGTTCCTACCCTTGGTAAGAAGTGTTTTGACAGAAAACTCTTAACAGTTTGACATTTAATTAACCTAATTGTCTTAGCCCTCAGATCTGATCCCTAAGTAATATTTTCCTCTTTTTAACATGCTTGCTAAAATTCTGCTAGTTTGTGCTTCCCTTAAGAGACGCCATCTATTCCTTTATGAGCTAATGCCTGGTTTTCAGAAGGTGGGCTTGGATTTCAAAGAAAGCTTGCTGGTTTTGGACAATAATGAAATTTCTTCAAATGTGATGGTTTAGGAACTCCTTCTGCTCTTGCTGCCATAACCTAAATTTGTCTGTTGGAGGCTTTGGCTGTGCTGATAAGCCCCCTCCCGTTGCAATGAAAGTTGGAACTAACTCAACATTTCTGTGGCAGTACCTGCTTTGCAGAAACAAACCAGAGTAGGGTAATACCAAAGTAAGACAGTATCACAGTAAGACAGCATTTTAAAAGCCTCTGGAAAAGCTACCTGATTTTCTAGATTTATCTATGTGTACACAGAAAAAGCTAGAAAATGTGAAAAACACCCATGTATCCACACGAGTTTAAATAGCTGGGCATGTCACTGAAATGAGTTGTTAGATGAAGCTCATTGAATTGGAAAAGCTTGCTTATCATCACCAAAATCACTAGTGGTGTTCTGATATTTTCTTGCTTTCTTTCTGAGATACTTTGTTCACCATCGTTATTCATGTTGTGATTTTGGCTATAATAAAGTGAAGGTATTGCATACCCTACAAATTACAATATTGTTGTATGTCATCATTTGTATAAAGCGCTATTTAAATTCTTCACAACTGAAGAGTTTTTAAATCTATAAGGATAAATCTTTCAAGACTAAGAAAACCCTAACTCTCTAATCAGCTGAGCCTGACATCCTCTGCCTGCCTTATTTCAATCCAGAGAGAAAAAAACCCTTGTTTTTCAGCCAGCTCAGTAGTACATAAAAATGGTTTACTGACTATTAAGATGTTTGCGTCTTCACAGATAAATTAAGTACTCTGTGACATACTTTAAAAAGTGTGTCAGTACATGTTTTGGAAGAGAGGGAAAAGACAGATGTTACAAACGATTTTGTGGCATGAAGTGTGCAATATTTTTGTCATTCCCTGGCTTCACAATATCCAGTTTACAATTGTGGAAGTCACCATTTTAGGGTCATTTTTAATATGGATTTTGTTGATCAGCTTGAAAGGAATAGAGTGGCTAAATTTGTTCTACGATGACGACTATCCTGTTGCCCTATGAAAAACAGAAAAATCGCTCTGGAGTCTGTTCCGTTTGTATGATTTTCCCCTAGTTTTCTCTGACACATCTCCTGAACTTCAGGACTGCTAAAGAACTCAATCCTGGAGTGACGACACGTCGCAGGTCGTGGCGTTCAAGCCACAGAAGGAAGTTCAGTCTCTGATGGCTGCCTATGTGACTCCCTGACATCACTGCTCCAGAGGATTTACCCCTGCTTGACTTCTCATAGGACCTCTGTTGAAACCTCTGGTTATACTTCAGCCCTAAACTATATATTGAGAGAGCCAAACCTGATATATGGAACTGTGGGCCATGCTCAGACATGTCCCAGGGACTACGGGGAGGCCACTGCACAGGGCTTGCACTTGCTGACCCATTCCCTCATTGCCATCCATCTCTCCTCCTCCAGCCCTGCATTACCGCTTGCCCTGGCCCTCCAGCACTCCTAGTTTGTTCATAACCGATTAGAAAAGGCATGGAAACCTTCAACGGGCTTCGATCACCATCTTTAGCTCAGCATGTGTTCAGAGGAATCAGTCATCTGAGTTTCTCCTTCCTCACCTCCCAGTTTGCATTGCCAGGCATGAAACACCATCATCAACCTACTCAGATGTTGAGTACCAGATAAGAACAAATTCTGTCTGCAGGGACACTTATCCCAGCTGCTTAATTGCAATTCTCACTCGAGACACATCCCAAGGTACACGTCATGTCATCTGTGCTCTGCCTAAATGTTATTTGAGTCCTCACAGTGTTTTAACACAACCCACCCTGGAAGATTTACTTTGAAACTTGAATAAGCTTTTTTGCCATCATTTTTCAATATGTATGGATTTTTTTTTCCCTGTCATAAATGCAGAAGTCAACTCCCAAATGCAATCCAGCAATGTAGCAGTTGCACAAGTCCACAGTGTCCATGTCTCCCACAGCTTGGGAGTCAGGTTTATGGCAGGAGCCACTTCTACCACCCAGTTACGTCTGTCTGGGCTGTGGGTGGAAGCTCTCGGGTGCTGGCTTTGCACTGGCAGTGCTGAGGTCAGGTCAGGGCTTCTCTCCTGCTGAATGTGTTGCAGAGGAAGTGACTGTCTGGTCACGGGAACACCTTAAATCCCAGCATCTGGACACAGCTGTAGGGCTGCTGCCCCGCAACCTCAGGGGAGAGAATCAGGCAGAAAGAGAGAGGAACAGGAAACAGCATTAAAAAGTCTGAATTCCAGGTAAACTCCAAACTTTCTTATCTCCCCATTGCCCACTTCAGACTTTGTCAGTGTTCTGGGAGTTTGCCTGAAAATCCTCTGTTTGTGTTTCTCTGTGAGCCATCGTTAACCATTTTTATCCTGAAGTCCAGGCTAGGATAATGGGGAAGTGTTATCAGAGAAAATTGGAGAAAAAATAATAAAATCCTCATCCAAATGGCACAGACTCCAAAGGGATTTTTCTGCATTTTTCATAGGGGATGGGCATATTGCTCATCTCAGGGCAAAATTAACCACCTTACTAAAGCCCCTAATCCATCACTGAAACTGTACCTCGGAGCTTAAGTGACACGGCGTTGTCTGTGCATATGCTCTGCCATCCTCTGGCTGTTCCACACCCAGTTTTATTGGTTGCAATTTTGGTAGGGAAAAGGATATTAAGGCAAAAGTGGGAGAAAAAGGTAAAGAAACACAAAGTTGGAAGTAAAGAAAGAATGTATTTTAATAACTGAAATATTAACAACAATTACTATTTTTAGCAATGTGTGCACAGAAATAGAAAATGTCGCAGCTTGCATCTACAGAGATCACAGAATCATAGAAGGGTTGGAAGGGACCTTCAAAGATCACCTAGTCATGGGAACACCTGCCACGGCCAGGGACATCTTTCGCTAGATCAGGTTGCTTAAAGCTCCATCCAGCCTGACCTTGAACACTTCCAGGGATGGGACAGATGTCAGAGTAGTTCCAAGATGGTTTTTGTTTTTGCTGCCAGACTGTCAGGAGACTTGCACAACCCTGTGGCTAGGCTCAAGTCCTTGTTGTGGGTGCAGCATCCACGAGAGAGAATCAGAGCTCCCCGGGGTTGCATTCCTCCTCCCGTTGGCTCCCCCAGGATTTCCTGCAATCTGTAACCACAGCAGAAGGGCAGTGCTGACGCTCCTCTGAAATGACTGCAAGTTCCTCCAGCTTTTGGAAATGGAGATGCCTTTTGGATTTGGCAAGAAAAACTATTTTTTTTTCTGCAGATGGTGAACAGAACTGTCTGACAGTAGTCCAGGCGTTTAACTGAATTATAACCCATTTTAACTGCACTGAGGATTAACCCTTTGCAGAGTATGTTCTTCCTCTCTGCTGGCCAGGCAAAGTTCAGCTGACACTTTTGTAGCTTCTGTACACACACAGAACCGTGCTGCTTATAAGCGTGGATGCTGATAACCGTGCTTCGTACGAGCAGAGTGTACATTGGCATGTAAATGGGATTAGCTTGTGTCACTCATTGCTAGCTCTTGACCAAGACTACTCATGACCACAGTCACCTGTTTTGGACCGACTGGTGTCTAGTCAGGGCTGAGGGATGCACTCCCATTTTGTTGTTCCTAAACAGTTGTCTGCAAGTGATCATTTCATCTTTAATTTGAAAAAGCTCTCCCTTATTCCTGAATTTGCTGCTTTCACTTCCATATTCTCTATGCAAAGAATAACCTAAAGCTCCACAACATATTTGTCCCAAAAATCAGCCTTCCAACAGAGGAATTACCGAGTTAAGCCACAATAAAACCTGGCCTCTGCCCTCTCCACCTCTTTGGAGCTGACAGCGATTGCTGTGATTTACCTGCAGCTTCTCCTATGGGGAGGGAGAGACCAGCTGGGCAGGGGGCGGCCGGTCCTGGTCCCCTCCTCTGCCTCAGGCAAAGGGACGGTGCTTTGGGGACCCATCGATACTCAGAGCACGGGGCAGTTTTTGTCTTCAGTTTGTTGGACGGGAGGCGGGAGATAAGTGACCTGTGAGGAAAATGATGGAGGACAAGGAGGTGGCTTGCTGCAGCCGTGGGGGGTTTAGCAAAAGGGGTGACAGGGCCATGGGGTTCAGCAGGTCTTTGTCTGCTGCCCTGTGCCACATGGGGGTGGACAGGCGTTGCTGGGGTGAGCTGCAGCAGGGCTGCAAGCACATCAGTCATTCAGTCGGTCACGCCTGCTCCTACCTCCTCGCCCTGCCAGCTGGGGCTCTGGGTAACCTGGAGCAAGGAGAGAGGGCAGAGGAAGGCAGCAGGGTTTTGAGGACCGTGCCTGAGGCAAAATGGGGCAGGAGAGGAGGCAGAAGCAAGAAACTCGCCGGGGCCATCTGCAGCACAGATGGCTCAGAGCAGAGGAGCTTGGAGGGGCCCCTGCTATCGCCTCACTTCCAGTGAGCTGCGCATTGCTAGTTCACTAACCACCAAATCACACATCTCTAAGCACACAGAGAAAACACATCCTTCCGTGGTCTTCTGCCCCTGTGCTCCCAGAGCTGTCGTCTGGCAACAGGCACACAGGACCGGGGCAGGGAGGCATGGTACAAGGCAACACCAGAGGGGTCTGCTCCTTGTGGGTCCTGTCCCTGTCCCTCCTCCTCCTCCTCCCAGCCCTATGGCAGCAAGCAGCTGTAGGCTTTCCCTCATCCAGGGCCCCCAGCTCCCTGCCGAGGGCTGACGCAAAGAGAAGAGGAGGAGAGGGGAGGCTGGAGCTGCTCCTGTGAGCCCGCACCTCCTGCCACAGGGCAGGTGCACCACGGTCCACTTCAACTTGAACCATCTTCAGTGTCCATGACCTAAAACTAACCGCAGTGCCCGCCTGCCACTTGGCAGGAGGACACCCCAACGGAGAAACGTGGGTGCAAGCCCAGCCAGCAGCTTTCATTATTTGCTTAGTGCGGGGGCAACATTTTCTGGAAAATAATTGCTGTCCCCTTTCGCTAGCTGAGGTGTGCATTTCCCAAAAGCATCTGATAGTGACAGAGTCATTCAGGACGGCTGCCCCCACCGCAGCAGGGCTGACAGCCAGCCAGGGGCACTAGGTGGGTGGCATTGGCACGTCCCCATCACTGCCCCATCAGTGCCCGGGCAGCTGATCTGCAAACCTGCTTTCCTTGGCTCCCTGCGCTGTTGCGGGGGAGGACTTCCATGGGAACCAGTTGCTAAAGCAGTTACCCCACCCTGAGGAACTGCAGATTTCATCTCTGACACCGCGTGCAGGCTTCACGCTGGAAAGAGTAACCCTTCTAGCGGGAGGCAATCTTTAAGCAGGGCTGCAGGAAAAAGGGGTGCAGGACTCCTTAATGAAACACGCCTCCATGTGCTCACTGCGATAATTAAAGGAATGGAAAAAGAAACCCCAGTAACTCTTTCTAAAGAAACATGTGAGGAAAGGACTGCCCTTTTGAAACTCTCTTTATGCAATTTTCCGTAATATTAGGAAAATGAAAGAGTAAGACCTGTTGCAATAATATCAACACAGAAAAAGCCAAGTCAGTGCCATAACGTACTGAGTACACGGTGGCCCATCCCCAAGGACACAGCTGCTCAGTCAAGGAATGCTTTGTTTAAAACAAACACAGTAAGAAAAAATGACGGTGTAAACTAAGGTCTGGTGAGAATGCAGCTTCTGAAGCTCTGTGTTATTATTCTTAACCTAATTTGAATAATTATCTTATACCTACAAGAGTTCCTCAACTGACATAGCTTTGCAAAATGTAAACAGCCTCTTTAGAAAAAAAAAATCTGCAGATCTGCATTTTTGTGCTGGGTTCTGCAAAGTCCTGTGCTGACATCAAGTGGTGACATATTTTGCATGCCGAAGGGAGCCAGACTTGCCGTACTGCGTACGCACAGGGTGATACTCGTTAACACGGGAAGGTGCAAGGCGAGGAGGGTGAGGTGAGCCTCCTCTGCAGCTCCTGGGCACATGAGGTGCTGGCTGAGCCCCCCAGCACCCACCAGATGTGACCACTGGCAACAGCCCCCCTCTTCCCCAGCCAAGAAACCCCTGGCTGGGACAGGTACAATGGGGCTTGGTGGCCTCAGGGGGACTGAGGAGAGCACGGAGAGCTCATTTACTAAAGAAAGCTCGACACACAGTTAACCAAAGAGGATGGGAGGCTATATTAATTAGTTTTGCAGAAATATAAAACAGGGAAAAATAAATATGTAAGGTTGTGAACTGGCTGTGAATAAAATCAAGCTTGATATTAAAAGAGTTTTAACTCCGAGTGAACTCCTGGAACAACGTCCCGGCAGAGATTGTGCAGGAAAAACCTCCCACAATGCAGTTTTAATGCGGAGATTAATTATTTGCTGAAGGCATTAGGGTCTGTGATGTGAGCTGCAACACACGGACAACCCTGGGTTGGCAGGGACTGGCCTTGGTGAGGCATGTGGTCTGCTTCAGCCCTGCTCATCTGCCTCGGTACTCACTGAAGCTGGTTTTAAAAACTGCAGTTGATGTAAAGTGAGTTTTATTTGGGGATTTACCCATGAATGCTCAGATCAATTATACTTTGTTGCAAGAACCGCATACTCAAATAATAGCTGGGAATTTATTACATGAAAACAGAGAATGGTCTCTGTGTTTCTAACTCAGATAAAAAAACAACTTTTCCTCTCACCGGTTGTTGCTCTGACTGTAGAAATGGTTTCCTGCTCTTCCCAGGAGCCTGCCTGTGCTGGGAGCCAAAAAACTCCCTGCAGCACCATTGCCATGGCAGAGCTCAGCCCGTGCACACCAACGCTTGGATCCTTCCTCTCATGCTGGGCCAGGCAGGAGAGCCGCCCCGGCTGCTGGGTGCGCGGCACAGCAGCCCAGGGAGGTGCTCCCGTCCGCTCCGTACTTATGCCTCCTTCCACAGACTCTGTGCGTGACCGGGATCCTGAAGTCAGGAAGAGTTTCCCATGCTCTCTTTCACGGCTGGGCAGTACAAACCTGACAGTGAAAAAGAAGAATGCCATATCCGTTCAGATACGTCCCTAGAGGGGAAATCCCACACTTGGTTGCTTGGTTGCTCCAAAAGCCGATGGGATTTGACCAGTGCAGCTAAGCCCTGGGAAATGTTCTGCGGGAACACCGCATGAAAGAGCCACACCATAAAATTGATCCCTGTAGTCGTCACCCAGATTGGGCTTTCATATGGTACAAAGAAATGTTCATACTGTTCATCTCTCCCCGTTTTGTGTCGCAGTAGACGAAGGCTGGCGGGCGGGAGGAATACCCAAATCTTGGAGCAGCTCTCAGCAGAGCTGGCAAACCTGCTCCGCCTTCAGCCAGTGCACTGAGAGAAGGGGCACTGCTGCACCACTAAGCAAGTCTTTTTGAGGTTTTTTTCACGTGTTGACCCTGAGGCTAGGCTTTGCCCTTAGAGGTTTTGTTTTCTCATGAGCAGCTGGACTTTAAACTTCAACACCTCTCCTGTGGCCATTTCCCCCACGAGCTGCGGGAATGCCGGCAGGCGGCCATTAGGCTCAGCGGGTAACAATGGCAAGGTGCTCTTGGACAGTATTGTTTCTTCTCTCTGCCCTTTTCCTTCAGACAGAGCAGACAGGTATGGCCTTTGTTTTGTTGCGGCTTTAATTCTGATTTGTGCTACTGCTCTTCTAAACACACCAGTAATTTTGTACCTTGTACTGTGTTTACTTTGTAGCACGGAGTGACACCACTGAAAACTGTCTGTTCCTTATTTGCCTTACATTTCTCCTGGGTTTTTTTTCATGTAGTTAAGTAAAAACTGCAGTAGGTTACTAAGGCAATGTAATTTTCAATTACCATCATTTATACCTGGATGATATTTTGTCTTTTCTTATCATTCTTAAAGAGTACCCCAGATATTAAAGTGAATTTTGTTTTACATTTCTAGTTGCTGCTGCAATAAAAATAAGTCTTATGAAAGAGGCTGAGATGCATGCTTGTTATAGCTTGAAGAAATTTATGTTTCTGTATTAATCCTCCATGGTTTGTCAATATTAAGGAGGAGCTGGGCAAGGAAGACAAAGGTGGTGACCACTTAAGAAGGTCAAAACGCCCCTGGCAGCAGCAGAAGTGCACTATCGGAACCACTGCACAGCAGAAATGTGCACTGGGGTGTCAGATAACACTTTAAAACGCAAAACACAATCATGAAGCTTTTTCTTTTAATATATTTAATATATTTAATATATATATTTCTTTTCTTTCTTTTTTAATATCACATGAGCCTGTTGCTTACTGGATATCCTTCAAAAGCATAACTATTTGTACACAGTTTCAGAATAATTTTGTTATTGCTGTCACTTTTTCCAATTCTAATATTATTGATTATTTCAACCTTTGTGCCCAGTGATGCTGGACCTCCAATCACTGTATAAAATACAAAAAAACCCCAGTCCCTGCCCCAACGGATTTACTTTCTAAGCACAGAAGAACTGACAAACGCACGCTGACACACAGCCACGTAAATGTACTAAATGTCAAGGCAACAGGCTCCAGCACCGCACCAGCTGTCCAGCTGGCAGGCAATTTTTGTTGTGGGCATCATTGCAAAGAGGAGGTTTAAGATCTGATAACTCTCATGTCTTTGATCTCTCCCCCTCTTTACTCAAACCAAAAAGATTATGGTGTCTTCCACATGAAGGATGGTATATGATATAGCCCTCGTAACTCTGAGCATCGCTGAGGGGTAGCTTTTATTTATTCTCCTTAAGAGAGATTTGATTGAGAACTCAGCCACGTCACCGTTTTGCTTCTCAGCAAAAAAATCCCCATGAACTAAGACTGAAGGGCATCAGTTTGGATCCATTACCATAAATTAATACACATGATTTTCACTTCTACTGATGAGTCTGAAAGCCCCGTGCAATCTTACAAAATAGCCTCTGCCTTTATGATAATACTTTTCCCCTCTCCCTGGCCGTGCCACAGCAACACTGCTCCGCGTGTCTGGTGCAGGAAAGAAATGTGTCAGGAAGGGCTTCAAATTCCCTCTGCTTGGGAACAAATCAGGATCTTCCCAAAAGAATAATGTCACGACTCCCCCGCTGAGTATGGCCTAAGAAAGTAGGGCTCTTTCACTATGTAAGTTTAATGTGGCTGAAACCCTGAACCAGCCAAAAGATTTCTCTTCGTGATTTAAATTGGCTGCTTAACAAGATCTTTGAAAAAAATGGGAAAAAATGGTGAAAATATATAAGGAAATGAATCTAAGTACTGATGTTAGCATTTTGTCATACAACGTTTCAGTGTTTATATCAGCTGATGATGCAAACAAAGTTATCAAGAGACAGAGGCGTGCCAGTTCCCTACTTTTGGAGGAGGTCCTCCAAGGCAGCTTGGAAAGGGAATGCCTTGAAGAGAGATGCACGCATGAAGAAGCAAGAGAAGTATTTGAAAACGATGAAATGCTCGTAAGTATTTTGTTTACCTGTGTGCATATTAAAAATTGCTGCCTTGGTCCTTTACTATCAAATTCAGCCTCGCAGCCTGCTTCTTTTGTTCGGGTTTCTCTCCATGTGAAATCTTTGCGCTTTGCACCTCAGCAGGTAGAAAGCAGGTGTCTTCAGTGGTCAAAATGGAAATGCAGAGGTCAGCTCTGACACTTTTAAAGTCCCCTCCTGAAAATGATGTGTCCTGCACCTTATGTTGTGAAAGTATATGGCTGTTGGCCCATCCTGACCACACACAGAGAAATACAGCTTCAGCATCCCTTACGGATCAGCGGGGGCAAAGGGGTGTAGGGATGGAGGGAAGCAACACACCAGCAGGTAGCGGGACCTATAGAAAGAGGCCGCAAGTCCCCTCGTACAAGAGGCCCTCCTGACACGTACAGCCGGATGCTGCGCTCTGTAACGGGAATCTGGCCGGAGATTGTGTTTGCGGGGAAAGCAGCGGGAACAGCCATCGGGCTGCCCACGGGCGGTCCCGGGGGGAGGTACCGGGAGTGGGGAGAGGTGTCCGCTCGGGGAAAGCAGCGGCAGGGCCGGCTGCAGTACCCAGGGAAAAGCGGGGCACGTGAAGGTTAGTGACCTGCAGCTCCGCTCTCTGCTGTCCCCTCTGCCTCCAGCAGCACCTGCCGGGGGACAAGGGGGATGAGATGGGACGGGACGGGGTCACTTCCCAGGCTGTTGCATGCCAGAGAGACAATGGCCGGCCAGTTTTTCCAGGAAGCTGTATTGCTAAAGGATTCAGCTGCTTCTCTCTTTCCTGCAAAATGTTTCTTTTCCTTTATAGCTTTTTAAGAAACAATAAAATGAGCAGGATGCAAACCCCCTCCCAGCTCATTCAAATTTTGCTGGCAGGGCAGAATTTGCAGTCGTGCAACTGTGTAAATGTTAAACCATAGTATATATTCTCTCATATAATGTTTTTGTTTTACCAAAATATTTATGGAAGATGATATTATTTGAGAATTAAAATCTGATTTCCTTTTTTTTTTTCCCAGAAAATGTTTTGGGATGCCTACTATGGTAAGCTGGCCTCTTGATTTCTCTCCTTCATAGCAGTGTCACACTATGAACATTATGATTCAGTCCAATGCTGGTTTTCTGAGTGGTTTTAGCAGTTTATTTTACAAGGAACACCCAGTCACTATTTGTCATGTCTGTAGTAAAGCAGGAGGAAAAGTCTTGATGCGAAAGGATTAAAAGTCATAAATAAGAAAAAACATTTAAGACTGCAAAGTGAATAAACGTTGAAGGTGAGTAGATGTTATCACAGTAAATTCCTTTTCCTGAACTTAAGGCTGTACTGAAACAACCTGGGACCTGAGAAAATCTGCTTTGCTGATACAATAGAGCAGCACAGCTTTACCAGCAAAACCTCCCAAATACAAACCTAGCACTTAAACCTGAGTGAGAGAAATAGGTGTTAAAAGCTACAGGGCTGTCTGCAAACTCTGGAAGCTGGCACTGCATCATCCCTTGGCAGCTGTCAAGGCAAGAAACAAATCTGTAAAAGCTGAAGGGCTGATGTAACTAGATGTCTCCTGAACAAGGAGCCTGGGGCATCAGCTTATGGTGACTATGCCTTATTCCCTCCCTCTTTTCTGCATGCCTCGTCCTAAGATTTTATCTTGTTTTTTACTTAGTTTTTATTAATTTCTAATCTTAGGTTTAGACAGCGAATAAGGAGGTGGCAAAACCAGCAGTTAGTATTAATTTTCTGCAGAAACCACTAAAACAGAGTCCAGTGAACCGTTATATAGAAGAATCCCATTAGCCATATAAATGTTTTGAAGAACGATGCTAAATATCTGGCCTTTCATTACTTCTATGAGGGTGGAATTAGCTCCTCCTAATTTCAGTCATTGGATGTTTGCACTAAGCATGTCATGCAGGCTTCCTCTCTAGTCTATGAAAAGAGAAAGGCAACCGGTTGAGAATGGTCCATCCAAACAAGCTTAGCCACAATCAGGATGCATTACTGGCTTTGGCCTCAGGGGTGGCTTCCTTGCTGTCATTAAAAGCCATTATGTCCTGTCTTCTTCCTGCAGAATAGCAGTGTGTGTTTCCTTCTTTGTGATATCTTTTCTAACATGTTGAAGAGTGTTGCCATGCATCTCCATGGCTTCTTCTTTCCTCACTAAACAAACCCATTTTTTCATCCTGTCTTCCAAAAATCTCATTTTCTAGACCTCTGGTATCTGTGTTGCTTTCCTTCCATAGTCGAGGGTACAGTGGGTAAATCCACATTGTGAATAAAAGAGGGCTGGGGAGAAAGGCTGAGCACCCACCCAACTGCTGGCTCACCCTTTGGCTCTGTTTTGTACGGCTCCACCTTGGTCTCTTCAAGTCAAAGCTGATGTAGCGGCACATCTTGCTCTAGCGTGGATGTGTGCTGTAAGGGCACTTGGACTGAGGTCATACTTGTCCCTGACTCTGTTTTATTAACAGTATAAACTTAGCTATTGATAACCTCTCTTTAAACACCATTTTCCAAACAGTTTTGTGCATGCCTTATAGTAGTCTGTGTTTTCCTAGCTCACTTAACGACAATGTCATCCGAGACATTTCTATTCTACGATGTTCACTGATTCCCCACTAGGTCCCTTATCCTATAACACAATCAGATTTAATTGGTTTGGATTATTTGATCTTGAAAAAGGCATGTTGGTTGTTACTCATCACCTTCTTATTTTGCTGGGTGCTTACAAAGAGTTTAATCATTCCAGTAGCAGAAATCATGCTGATTTCTCTACAATTCCTTGAATCTTCTCTTTCCTCCTTTAATAAAGCTAGGCACTAGGTTTACTTTTTTCCCAGTCTTAAAGAACCTCACCTGACCCCAGACATTTTTTGAGACCTCCTTACCTATATTTGAGCATGCATTTCAGAGGCTTGAAACTATCTAACTTGCTTCAGGCTGTAGATGAAGCCCTTCCCTAGCTCCAGCTACCCACCATTGCTGCTGGAGGTCCTCATTCCTCAACTCCATCTGCTCAGCTGTGCTGATGAGACCCCCCCTAACCCATGCAAAAACCCTCCAAGGAGACCTAAATTGTGCTGGGGTATGCTGATGGCATCTGACTGCAGGTGGGCTGAAGGTGGTAACTGCTTTAAGCCAGAATTTTAGTATGTCTAAAGCTAAAAGATACACGTGCCCATAGCCTGAGCAGATGACGGTTGGGTTTTTTTCTCCAGTATCAGGTAGAGTTTTCCCCTTTCCATCCCTGATATCAATCACAGCAGCCCGCTGACTGAAGTTGACCTCTCTGATGAAGTTTTACATTTTAGAAAGGTTGGAGAGCATGTCCCGGGTTAGGCTTATCTGGCTTGCTCCCCGATCATGTATGTCTACAATAAGCAGTTATTTGGAGAACATTTCCAAACTGGTTTGGAGTGTTTCCAGTGGGCAGCTTAAAGGGAAACTGGCAGCTCTGCCTGGTGCTTCACCTGTAGTGAAGCATCCTCTGGTTTCAGCGTTCGGTTCATCAGAAAGATTAAGCTCGCGAGTCTCCAAGCTGGTGTATAGTAATTGTACAGATATGTAAAAACCAGATTTCCTCCTAGTTTGATGTTTAATTTTGATGCCAGTTTTTTTTAATCCATATATGCATATAACTGTTTTTTTATCCATATGCATATCAACCTAACATGGGAGGCCTAAAATGCCACTCTCATATTACATTCGTAACGAGCACATGAACTGTAAGTCAGTGCTTTTCCCTGAAGCAGAGCATCCCTCCTCCAGAAGCGGGCTCTGCCTCTGGGCACCTCCCGGGGGCTGCGGGAGCGCCTCTGGGAGCGGAGGCTTGGGCTAAAATTACTTCTGAGGAGCTAAAATTACTCCTGAGGAGCAGTTTGGTGAGATGTAGCCCATTTCCTTCCAAACTGCTTTTGGCAATGCTTCTCCGAGCGGCTCGCGTGCCGGGGAGAGGGCTGCGTAATTCGGGTCAGGGGTGGTGGTGACTCGTCCCTCTCTCGCGACGTTTCTGCAGGCGGCAGGAGGTGCTCGTCGAGCCCCTGCCAGCACAACGGCGTGTGCCAGGACAGCATTCGCGGCTACACCTGCACCTGTGCCGAGGGCTACGAGGGAGAGAACTGTGCTTTCGGTAAGGCATCGCCCTCTCTTCTGAGAAGCCCTATCTCCTCCTGTCATACGGGGACCCCGGGAAACCGTACGCTCTCCCATTACAGCCAGTTATCAGTTTTTAGGTTAAAACACACAGTCCTTGGCAGAGCAGGGGTGATTTCTGATCCCAAGATTATGCAGGCTGCCTCTTCCCCTGGATCCTTCCTTCTCTGGGGATGCAGCAAAAGGGCTGAAGCAAGTCCCCCTCACGGGTGGGCTCCAAAGGCAGCCCTGGCCACTGCCACCCACGCTCCCCGGCTGCTTGTCCTGCCGGGGTCCCAGGCAGCCCGTGACCTGAAGAACCAGGGCCGCGGTGCCACGGTGGCTTCCCAGCCACCCCGGTGCCTCCGAGGCCTCACGTGCCCACAAGACAGTCCCTCAGGACAGAGGGGCTCCAGAAAACAAACAGTTTTCAGCGGAAGTGTAAAAAGCATAAAGCAAAACGGACACTTTCTGGCATGTAAAACACCCTGGGCCGGACCCTACATTTTTACATCTGCCAGGTTCCACTTTCCAGCCCTTACATCAGTCTTTCTGCAGGCTCGGAGGTCCCCTGGGGTGGGAGACGCCCCGGCTGCCGCAAGGCAGGGTCATTTTCTGTGTAAGGGGTGTGACTGGACAGAGACAAACCAGCTTCTTGGGGAGCACAGAAAGCGACACAGCTTGGAGCAGCACTGGGAACTGGATTTGCTCAGCATGAGCCTTAGAGAGCAACTTTCTGTGGGTGTTTTTGCTACTTCTCCACCTGCGAGCTAGATCCACCATCAAACGGCTGCTCCTCCTGTTACTTTATGCTGAAGTTTAAGTGTTTGCTTAGCTATGGGAAGTTGACTGAGCATGTCTCAAAGGTGATTAATACTCCCTTTCTTTTTGCTTGTCTTTGGCAGCTGTTAATTTCAATTTTCTTAGCACAAGCATGAGAAATGGGAGCTTTGCATTTGTTTTTGCTGAAAAGCAGAAAGCTTCAGCCTTTTTCTTCCTCAAGAAATACCTGCCTTCTTAACACCTGCAGCAGTCCTCCGCAGTGCAGATACTTAGTGTTTCATTTAAAAGACAAGAAAGAAAACCCATGGCATCCTTCCATGCGTTCACATGGAAGGCCTAGTTTGACCCTCGGCTCCTAACGCTCCCCAAAACTCAGAGGTGCAGACAGTCTGGTGCAGGGAGGTGCTGGGTGAGCACAGTTTGCAACGAGTCTGTGGAAGCTGCAGAGACTCAGCTGTCTCCAACTTCTGCTTAACAAGGCAAAAAACAATATGTGGTGGGAAATACTACCAAGCCAGTGTCCCTACCCACCTCCACATAAAGCGAATAAACATAAAATGTGCTGAAGACTTCCCAGTGCTTTTCCTCTGTTTGTTTTGTTTAGCTAAAAATGAATGTCGCCACCAAGCAAAAGAAGGATGTCAGCACTTCTGCTACCCGGGAAGCAATTCCTACCATTGTTCCTGTGCTGATGGCTATGAGCTCGGGAAGGACAAAAAACAGTGCATCGCGTTAGGTAGGTGTGAGCTTGGAAGTACAGGGGGCACACGCTCAGAGCTGGGGTGGGCAGGCCAACATCTGATATGCAGGTGCGATCAGCCTGCTTGGAGACTGAAGTGATGAGAATATTACTGACCTTCTAGACTGGGCAGAAAAAGGAGGAATGTAGGGACCACCACCCAAGTTGTAAAAGAAGCAGTATTTGATCTGAACATTTAAAGATGGGTCTGCAGAGAGGCCTTGCAACATCCTAAATATCACTCGCTGGGCCAGGTTTTCCACTCCTATGCTCGGGAAAGAGTAACTCCACTGAAGACCTGTCTGTTTGGGAATGAGGTTCAATTGGTTCCGATCAGGCACCAGATAGTCTGATAAATGAAGGGCAACATTTGCTGCCATGTTAATTAGTTTGAAGCAGTAGCCCTCTTTATTTTTTCAATCTCAATCTCATTCAATCTCATTCCCTTATAAACTAGGTCTACTAAAAACACGGCAGTATACTTAGGCCCTTGTCTATATTAGCAAGTAGGGCAGCCAAGTAAGAGTTGAGCTGTAGAGCCACGCTTTTGGTGATGAAGGCTTGATGTCCACACTCAATGCACATTTCAGGTGGGCTTTACTTCAGACTAGCTCTAGTTTGGTCCTGTGGACTAAGCACCCATTAGCGCTGAGGGTACGTTAAGTGCACTCCTGGAGGGTGTCTTCTGGTTTTGCTTCACCTGAACAGAATCCAGTTTGTGTGACCCAAGACCATGCCACAAGGTAAACAGAAAGTGTGATAAATGCAGATAACTGGGGGATCCACTTGAAAAGCACACTTGCTGTCTGAACCAGAACATAAAGGCAGGCGCAAAGGCTTTGACAAGGAAAACCGAGGATTACCTTGTCCTGATCGGGCCACAGCTATCAGGTATTTGGTGCAATTCAGATACAGGATACAAAGATGAGGAAGCAAGCTGCGGTGATGGTGGGCTGGAGAGGAAGCCTCATTTCATTAGTTACAGACACAATGAAATCTGGTCACCACAAGCCTAACACAATGACCCAAAATGTTCAGCACCATCACTAAGCTATTAGACTACAGATGCCAAGCGAATTATTCCAGTTCTCACCAGCTGAGATACTGTCTTTTTCCTTGGTGCAAAAAACAAACCCCGAAGTCAAGGTAGAAGCAATAAGGTATTTGCAGGTATTAGTTGTCTTGAAATGATACAGCACGAGGTTTTGATTTTTTTTAATTCATTTGCTAGATCAATGTGCATGTGGGAAACTTCAAGACAGTGATAATCTGATGAGTGAAACCAGGAAGAAACGTGATGAGCGATTTCCTTGGCAGGTATTTCTAGCAATTCAGGAAACCTATCACTCAACCTCACATGGACAGTGCTATCTATCGTCTTTTTGCATTTTCTTAGGTCCTGCTGCTAAACTCAGAAGGGAAGGGCTTCTGTGGAGGAGTGCTGCTAAAAAGTAATTTTGTATTGACTACAGCAGAGTGTGCCCTTCTGCACAGCCATTTTGAAATCAGGGTTGGTGCTGGTAGGTGCTCAAACACATTTTCTCTTGTTGTAGCACATTTTAGTATACAAGCTAATTTTAAAAAAGCTTACTAAAATTTCTGCTGCACAAAAAACTGTTAAAGGAAACAAATCTGCTGTCATCTCATTTAAGCATCTCAGTTAAGTATCTTGAGCTAGAGCTACAGCTGTCCCACACCCCTCTACAAGGCAAGCAGAGACACAACTACCTCTCAAACACAATACACAACTCGGCACCTATGGATAAGCTAAACCAGGTGGATTTAGAGGTGCCTTCCCTCCCCCCAAGGAAAAAATTGTTTCATGCCAAAATTTACTTCTCTTGTTGGGTATTTGTCCTTCCCTCTGAAATTATGCATGCTTCTACACAGCATTAAAAAACTGTCAAGATACCATTCCTAGCCTACCTTTACTACGGCTGTTTCAAGAAAGAGCGCCTTTAGTTTCTCTACTGCACGTATTTCTCAGCACGACTAGGCAGCCGTTGTCAGTTTGCATGCAGTTTTCAGGTCTCTGATAAATTATTCCTAAGAGCAGTGAAATGTCATTGCTTCACAGGGCATAATGGAACCAGTGGAACCGAGAAGATAATGCAAGTTAATGAGAAACACATACACATCCGGTATGATGAAGACACCGGTGAGAACAACATTGCATTACTACAACTCCAAGAGCACGTTGAATGCAACAACCACCAGCTTCCTGTATGCATCCCTGAAAGAGACTTTGCAGAACACATTTTAATTCCAAAATTGGCTGGTACAGTCAGTGGCTGGAGAATGGAAGGTGATGAACTTCAAGGTGATAAGTTGCAGGTTTCATACCTTCCTGCTGAGGACTGCAAACAAATACTCAACATAAGCCTCACAAACAGGCAGTTCTGTGGACACCTCCAGGAGGCCGTGGACAAACGACTGGCTGGAGGAAGCTTTTCAGCTACCGAGTATAAGGGCACTTGGTTTCTGACTGGTATCTTGGGATCTTGGCCACTAGAAGACACTGACTGGGAAACATTTCTATTCACTAACACCGCGAGGTATATGATATGGTTTAAACAAAAAATGAAGTAAGACACAAACACAACCAACCCTCCAGCACCAAACCCTTACCAATCACTGCAAGGAAACATTTGGATGCAGCCAGTACACCCATTTGACTCTCTATCACGATTTGCAGCAATGAAAGTTGCAACAATGATACGTATATAACTCCAATTCATACAGAAAAGCCTGTTTGTCTTTCCTCCTTCGGTTGACACACAGTACTATGAAAGTCATGATGCAGTAAGCCTAGTTATTTTACTAAAAACTGATTGAACTTTAAGTTTCCTAGTACTGTTCATCCTAAAACTCAAAAAGAATTGATATTTTTCTGGGATTTTACATGTTCCTAGAAGGAAATGAGTCTTTTTAATTCTTGTTATCCTGAGGTTTGATTTAGTAAATTCATATTCTTATTTCAGCATCCATACAAGTAAAACTTAGGAAGACCAGGGGAACTCCAAGTCTTTAAATGCCTATGTTGATGTAAGGCTTGACACTCTCATCACACTAAAAAAATGCTTCCCCTCATACATGGTACCTGTGTTTTCCCTTATGAATCATGTCCACATCAGTTAGTGGGTAAAATAAAACCCAACTCTCAAAGAGGGGAAAAAAGTGTTTTATTTCCTTTAAAAATAATTTAAAACCCCCAAAACTACCATCCCATCACTATGGACAAAGTTACGTTGTACCACTCCCAAACAAACAAACAAAACCCCCATGGTAGTGACACTTAAAATAGTGGATTCAGTAGCAGTGTTTTCCCCAGGAGCAGAATAAAACAGAGTATGGATAAGTTACTTAGATAAGCTTTTGTTCATCGTAACAAAAATGAAACAAAATATTACCAGTATTAAAAAAACCCAAACCCTTCTGTGGGCATCTACAGACAAAAATCGCACATTTACTTGAACCCATAAGTATCATTGACACAGTAAAGCTTTTAGTGTCAAGCACTTCTCTAGTTCTTAGCGAAGGCTTGAAGAGAGTATTTAATACCAGCAAGTTTATTGAAAAGACTTAAAAAAAAAGGAAACCATGAAAGAAAACACCATTTCCACTCTGAAGAATGGATTAACACAAGTAACAAAGGATGATACTTCTCCTCTCTGAAAGGTAACTGCAGAAAGAGCAAGTACTTTATAAAAGCTGTAAGTAGTTTGGAAGGAATTTGGAATGCTTTGCTTTATTTCCTCATGAAATACTCTGAATGATCTAGAAAGCCTGTGGAAACTATCACTGAAAAGTTAGCATTTCATTCCAACGCACTTTGTAACACTGGCAGCCTTGGTCATTCTGGGAAAGGAGCCACAAACAGTTCCTGGTATTCCAGTCCTGGACATGAACCAGGTCATTTACAATGTTCTCAGGGCAATTAGGAGCAGCTCCACTGGGAAAGCTGAGTATCTGAAAAGTACTTGCGTGGATAAGATGCAATACTCAACACACTGTTGACAGCGGAGGAAAGGGGTTCTGCTTACTGACCACAAGCTTTTGATGCTGATGAGATATATAGCCTTTAATGTGACCCTGGCAGAAGGAGAAAAAGACAGCGTTAGTACTGGAAGCTGGTAACACAATGCCCATAACCTCAGCTGTCTTCAGACTACATCAAGCAAAGCTGTGTGTGTATACTCCATCACCACTGCACTACTGTACTTAGTATCTGTAAGGATCCAATTTATGTCAGTGGCTCAACTCACAGAGTAAGCAGAAAGCTGGAACCGTAACCATGCTTGCGTACTAACGGTGCTGTCAGACTGAGGGCCTGTTGCCAGGGCCCCCTAGGGGTCTGCTTACATTTCCTTGAAGAGACAAAGCTCTACAGAAGTGTTTCTAAATTTACTCTTGCTCACTTTAAAATGAAGATTTTAATTAATCACTATTCCAAACCTAATAAACTAAATGACATAGTACTTCGTTTTCAGACATGTAGTGTTGTAACACTGAAAGAAATCTTATCACCTTATCATCTAATCTAGTCACCTAATCCCACCCTCTGTTACTCCAAGACCACAGCAAATAATCTGTTTTAGAAACAGAGAAGTGGTTCATTTTCTTGCTGGCGCTGCAATGCTGCTCCAAAACCTCAGATTTATTAGAAATCTCTTGATTTCTAATCTCTTTATCTGTTCATGAGTAGTTGAGATCCACTTAGAGTAAAACACAAAAACAAACCCAAAGAAATCTGGTTTTAATTTTTTCTGATGTTAGAATGTCAAGAGTCTCGTACTTCAAATGCAGAAGAACACTTTTGGTCCCAGTTACAACTTTTATATTTTAAAATCAGTATTTATGAATATATAGAAATGTCAGTACTGGATTTGTAGTGTAAAATTCAACTTCAGTTTTAACTGATTCCTGCAAAAGAGGCAGGAACAAGAGGAAATCATCAGGGCAAACATTTCACTTCGGGCACAAGTGAATCAACTTTTTTACACAAGAAAACCTGGAATTACTGATATGGTTTTTGTAATAAACTTTTATTTATTGTCTACCTAGTATTTTTTTTATTCTCTACCTAGTATTTTTTACTGTCTGAAGTCTGGAAGGATCAAATAACAAGTGATCAGCACATACCATGTATATAAGGTTAGCTAAAATGCATTGGACTTCATCAATATCAACATCGTCTACTTGCATGAATTTCAGGGCAAACAGAAAAGCATCTAGAGATAGCTGATGGGTTTTCAGTAGTAAATATCTGAAAGAAACAGCAGAAGAAAATCTGTAATTGAGAAACAATCACTTAAAAATTCTGGTTCTTAGAAAAATGGCCTTTCTAGAATAAATTCACTTTAACAGGAATTCAGCGCTCTCAGAGAGAACTAAGGAACATATACGTTTCCATCTCAGTCCTAGGTGAAACCATATTAAATCTGCTGTAGTTTTTGTTATGCTTACACTTTCTTAAAGAGATTTCTGTACGTGATGATTTTCAGCTTCTCAAGGATAAGAAAGATTCCACATCGAATAAAGAAGGTCTCATGCTTTGTCAGAGCGTCATTCAGTAGGAGAAGATTGCCTTCACTACAAGGATGAAGAAATGAAAACATGAGAAGGTCTCACCCAAACCAGAGAAGAAATTGTCTGACTTGGTAGGAATATCCCTCCCCTGCCTTCCTCAATCATCCCAAATAAATACCTTTTACTTAAAGCTTTTTGAATTAACACACAACGCAATAAAATAATCATCATACCTCACAGCCTTTGTTACTTCAGCAAACTGCATAAGGTCATACTTTTTTAAGAGCTGAACTGTTGGCATATGGCCCTGAAAAATAAATGGTTTCCAAGTTTTCCAGGATAAAGTCAAACGCATTTTAAATGTAATCTAGTAAGCTATAACAAAATTTGTTAGAGAAAAAGACAAATGTTTAACCACTTTTTTTTTTTTTTCTACAGAACAAGCGGTGAATAAAAGTATTTGTAAGACAATCCCCTTGCCCCCACCAAACACCTTGTAGCTCAACTCATGATAACTACCTATTTATCATGGTTTAGGGAGTCTCTTAATATTTCTTAATGTTGGGGAACAGTTATCAAACTTGCAAAACCAAGATCCTGTGACATGAGGCCTAGGCAGATCCAAATTTTATGTCATGGCTGTATGATCTAATCTGCAAACAGAAGAATCGCGGGAATCCCAAGCATTGCTAATAATACAAACAGCGCTTCAGCACTGTCAAGTGCTAGCTCAGTCTGTACCAGATTTTTTCTTCACTATGCCTCCATGCGGAAATAAAAATGTCCTCTCAAAAAACAAAACAAAAAAAAAAAGAGAGAGAAAGTTTAAATTTAAAGAAACAAAATAAATTCTCATTGCTAGATCAGGTAAGACTGAACCACCTGCACTATCAAAAGGAAACTTGGTTTTTTTCCCCCTGCACAGCAGAGATCAGATTGCACATTGACTTGGGTCAGACTTTAAATTTAGTTACCATCATGCTATGCTGTTGGTAACTCCTTTCCTGGTTGGAGGATTAGCTGAGAGCAGAACTCAGCTGCATGGTTACTGAGAGCCACTAGGAATAAAAAAAACCATCCAAGCTATTTTAGTACAGTTTAAGGTTAGTGTTAAAGTTTGGGCTCTGATTAAAAAAAGCAGCTGTAAAAACAATGACCTTTATCTAGTTTCTTTAGTGCCTCTCGTACACTAGAACTGCTCCAGAAAAGCCACAGTAATTCTAGGCACTAATGGACCCACCAGTTTAAGGCACCTACTCAAGACTGGGACAAAGTTTTTAGGAAGACTGTTAGTTTTCCTTTATCAACCCTACCATTGATTGATCTGAAAACAACCAGTAAGAAAGTCAATAAATAAAAAATTAAAACCAGAAGCCAATTATCATACCCACTATGCTTCTCCTTCACCCACTTGATCCTGCAAGGGACTGGAAAGGGAGCACTGACTGGAAAAGGGAGGATGGTCATAAACAGGCTGGGGCAAAGGTGAAAGATGGCAACTCACAGAAGCAGGTGGTAACAACATTCTCCATGGGTAACTTTGGTAATAGGGCCAGGAACAGGAAACACTAAAATCTAGTTCTTGTCCCCTCAGTTACACTGAATTAATTGTTAGCATAATCCCACTAACTCAGGGATATACAAATGCCAGCACAGCGCATGGGAAAGGACAGGAACAAGCAGCAGAGATGTGCTTAATTCTTTTAATAGAAAGCTGAAATGATCAAATAGTAACTAGTCTTCATTGATTTGTTCAAAACCAAAATGCTCTACTTCATGACCCTTCTGACGTGCCTATAATGGGCAAATGTACAAAGTGCAAATAGAAAATCCAGAGAGGAATCCTTCCTCTCCTGTGGCAACCCCCCCCAACAGTCTTCAGCCATCTGTTTGCACATCCCCCTTCCCTTCACCAGGTGAAAGAAGCAGATTTGTACTAGTGAAACCACACATTCCCTGGCCCATCTGTGCAGCTAATCACCAGACAGGCACTCTGCTACATGACATAAGTTACACTGTTAAGTGCTTCTCCAAAGAACTCAAAGTTATCTTTATTACAGAAGTAACCTCAGGTTGCACCTTTAGGAGGGGTGGGAAGAAGGTAGGGGGAAAGGAGGGTGGGGTTTTTGTTTGTTTCCCCCCCACCCCTTTCTCCTTTCCTGTGTTGCTATAAATGATAATTCAAGGTTTTTTGTCTTCACACAACAAAGTGTGCATATGCTGGCTTTTATGGGGGTCAGGCACAGATAGCCTCTGAATTCCAATAAGGGAAAACAAAGAACAATATCGAGCATCAGTTTGGTTATCTGCCCCCAAAAAATTATTTAGAAGAGTAACATCTACTCACCAACAACATTTTTACTGGCAGCAGATAGATCAAAATCATTCTTTTGTTCTTCTGGCTTGAGCGGTGACAGTGCTCAAAGGCAAATGACAGATACTCTTCAGCTGCAGACACAAATAAAAGTGCTAGTAACATGAGTCAACAACAAAAATGGATTAAAATTGTAACCCAAATTCTGTGCTCAATGTCCATCTCTAGCTTGAACACATGGTATTTGAAATTATATAAAAAAGAATCACACCAATCAAAATACATTAAGTAAAAGGCTGTAAGAATTATTGGAGATTCACACAAAATACAAAGTATTACCAGAAAAATAAGTCCTCCTTCCGAAAGTCAAATAAAACATCAAGGTCTAGATGTCAGAGGTGACAGTTACAAGCAATATTGGAATTTTCAGCTCATTTCAGTAATATTATTGTGCCACTATTACAGGAGGGGAGAATCTCAAGATGAAACAGAACTCTATTTTCTAAATTCACAGATTAGGTTCTTCAGAGGATGTAAGCTGCCTGCGATGCACACATCTGCTGAGCAGCAGAAACGTGCCAGTGAGATCACACAGCATGACAACATGAAAACCTCTCATCAGTTTTCACCGAGAGAGAAAAATTACAAGCCTGACAGGCAGAAGAGTTTAGAGTGACAAAACTGTCTCCAGAATATATTTTGGTCAGGGGCTTAGGTTAGCAATGAAAGTTGTACACCTTAGCTCTAGAAGCATTTCTATTAGTGAATAAGAAATCTCAGAAATGTGGTTTCTACATCTTCCAAAACCCATGCACTGAGAAACTAATTCTACAGTACAGTTTGCTGAAGATTTCCTACATGACATACAGCAACTTGAAGAGGACAAGACAGTCGCAAAGCCTCCTTTGTGAAACCTTTTACAAATCCATTGTTTTGGATGCTTATACATTTTATTATGCATGCACACAATGCATAAGACTACAGAGAACTTCACTGATGCAAATATTTTAAAACTGGGCATATACTACAATTAGAAGTGTCATGTAATCTCATCTCTGAACTGACTCAGCCCGTGGGCCTTGGATCTTTCAGCATGACTTTTCCTTTGATCAATGCAAACACAACTACACCTTTTACACACGTTTTGAGTCACACACACATGACATCAGCCAGATTTCACACCAAGCAGCAAGACTTTACATCTGTCTTACTGGCACACAGTACCTTGCTTAAAGTCACTGTCAAACATGGCTTTGCGTCCAACATAATATCTGTATGTAACTCGCTGTGCCATACTATATTCATCCTTCAGATTTGAGCTGTCAATTGCTCTAATTAAGGGCTTACATAGGTGGAGCTTGTTGATCTGTTTAAAAAAAAAATTAATTGCATTTTACTCAGAGAGTGTAGATACATAGTAGCATACAAAAAAGGGTTTGACTTAGAATATGACATACAAAACACAGCTTACCAGACTTGAACCCTACCTTAAAATAAATTTTAAACAGCTGATTCACGAGAAACAACATGCCCCACTTTTTGGAATCTTCAATGCCTGCTCGACTGTCATAAGAAAAGAAAAAAAGAAAAAAACCTACTAGTACTGAACACTGTAAGAAAATGACAACTTTGCCCTTTTGGTAAATTCCCTCCATAGATATTTTACGGATTTTTAGGGTAAAAATAGGTGTCTGAAAATAGAAGTCAAGGCCAAACTCCTTCTCTTAAACCACACCAGCACTGTCAAAACAGAACATGTGTTCCCATCTTAAACAGCTTTGCTACATTTCTTCTCAACATAATGAAAAGATGTCATGCAAAATATTATTCATCTACATCGGGGTCCTCACCCCAGTGTGCAGGTAACACATACATTAGGATAGCAGTTGCTTATAATATTCAAGGTGAAAGAAAGATGGAAAAAAAAAAGCATTTTCTGCACTTCGGAAGCATTAAAATTGCTAAGACTGGAAACCAAAGAGTCACTTCTTTTCCATCTAACCTTAATGAAGCAAACTCCATAACTGAAGAGGGCACAAAAGTGTTAATGATCTTTCCTGAGAAACAGGGACATAATCAGTCCCTCCCAACAACATCTGCTAGGAATGTTAAACCTGAAGTGAGGCCTCTCCAGCTGTAGTTAATAGTAAAGAGAGAACAGATTATAAATGAGAGGAAACGAGCCTTAGAAGTGTTCGTTCTTACCCAGATACGGTCTTAGTAAGTGGAAAAAATCTTATGTAAAGTTCATTAAGTTCTAAATTTAATAGTGCAAGTTCTGTAGAGGATCTTTCACTTACGTGTCACTGGCACAGACTCGAAAACAGCTCATCAGCAGTTCTGCTGCTTTTTCCAACATGTCGCCAACTTTGCTTTTCCCTTTCTTCACTAGCTGTTGATCTGCCTATCATTACACAGCGAGAAACAATGTGTAATTCTACATTCTGGTTCATTGGGTTGTAAACAGTTTAGTTCCTTAATACAGCATTTTATAAAGTCTTATAGCAATGTATTTGTCATGCCTGCTAGAAAACACTCAGAGAGGCTCCTGAATGTGTACCAAACCTAATGCACACGAGGGCAGTCCTTTGAAAATAGCACTGACCGCTATTACCTTTAGCGCCGCTAAACTTAATGCAGCTCTCAGAAACCTAAATTCAGGATCATCTGATAGCTGAATTGGAGCATTAACACTTCAACTCAAGTTTTCAAAGGCCAAGAGTATGGCAAAAAAAATGTCTTTTGAACAAAAGCAAACTAAAATGATTCCCCAGTTATGGAGATTGAGTTTTAGAGTTTATAATTAAGCTTCTCTCCACAGCCACAAGGGCTGGATTTTATTTCTAAACCATATTCAACATTTTCTAGTAGTAACACATACTGCTAGGACCTGGGATTTTCAGAAGAAATGGAAAACATATGTTACAGCAGCAAGAGAGAAAAAATGAGTTGCCAACACATGGGAAAGATCCATGCACCGATTAATGCAGAACTTAAAGAAGAGTGGGGGAAAAAATAGCGAGTAGATATTTACTATCTGCTTTCTAAAAAGTTTTATTATAATGCTTGCATTCTTATGAGCTGAAAGGTAAGGAAAAGAAATGGAAATGCATCCTTTGCTGCAGAAGTCTCCTCTGTATCCGCATCCTTTGAATATACTAAGGTTAGAAGACAGAGTTCAAACACTTCCAACATGACTGATCCCACTTTCCCCTTCTCGTGCATCTCAAATACAGGAATTTGCCTCATTCAGACTGAGAATGAAGACTTGTTACAGAACAGGCACACACACACAAAAAATATTCTCTGTGCAAGCATGCCAAATGTGTTGTGTGGGTGGCTGGGCACAACAAAGTGCTGAGGGGAACACTGAAAATACTGGATATTGTCAAACTCTAACCTAACTTGAATTCTAACTTCACTTCTTCAGGTAAAGTGACTAGGAGCAAGATCACGACCCTGCCACTTACCTTGGCCTAGCAGTTCTCACTAGATCCCTACACAAGCTATTTCAATTCACTAGCCTGAGAAAAATAATGTAAATTTGGGGGTTTTTTGCTTGTCAGCAGTTGTATGGGCTCAGCACGGGCTCCAATGAGCATCAAAAGCAGTACACACAGCTGGAAGAGGGGAAAGGAGGCAGAAACTTCCCTCTTCAGATGTGGTAAATGGTTAGATTAGCTCAGTTGTCCGGGATATCTCTACCCTTGTAAAGACTCCACCAAATCCCAAGAATAACACACGGAAATAGTGAGTTGTGCCACCATGCTACTCTATAAAGGCAATACTTAACCACTTCATATGCTCTCAGCAACTGCTGTGAGTTGCGTGCAAGTCCTCAGAACCTCTAGTTCAAGCTGCAAATGGGAGGCGGGCAGGCTGAGCAACCTAGTTTTTCAATAGGACTGGATGAATTTAGTGTGTCAACAAAATCCTAAACAAGGAGTTAAACAGTACTGAGCAAAATTAGGCTATGTAATAAAGTCTAAAATATTTCCACCATGGAAACTCCTAACAGATAAAAGGAACGAGGCTGTTAATTAGTTCTACTTACATTATTAGCAAAAATTCGAAGATCGAGGGCTACAGCATACATAATAGGTAAAGCCCTGGAAAAGTAAAACATAGTACACTTAGCATGTGCAAATCATGCAATAAGTAAGACATGAGAAACAAGGATTTTTTTTTTTTGCTAGTTGGTCATAAAACTAGAAAAGTATACATTAATCTTTAAATAAAGAAGGATGCACTTTTTAAAAGGAAAGATCTTGAAGATCTCAGTATTTCAGAAGTCCTACACTGGAGGAAGAATTAATTCAGAAACATTTTTTATGGTGGCTTTAATAAAATACCATCTCACCTTGAACAAATTCTTCACGTGTTTACTTATGGACCATTCTACATAATTAAGCTTATATGTTTAGTTTTCACACTTTTGGATCTAAAAACTCAAATAGGCAGCAAAAACAATTAGGCTGCATTTAAGTATCACTGGGGATAAATAAAAACTATAGGCATAATTTTAGTTTGACTACTATGGTATTATGATAGTGAAAGATGAGAGTCTAGTTTCTAGCAGCTCTCTATGATGTACTCACCAGTTTTCCTCTTTATGTGCCTGAAATGCTCGCAGGAAAGATGTATTGTATTTAGGAGAATTTAAAATGCTATTAAATGAAGCACAGATATAAAAACCAGCAGTTGTATGGTACCACATACCACTACATGAACAGGCAGAAACCAACAAAGCAGCAAACAGATGAGGAGTCAGGATGCAAAGACGCAGTAGGGAAGAATGTGAGCACAGCCACACACTCCTTGGTGCGGCACTAGCCGTGAGAAACATTGGTCACTCAGAGGTAACATAGCAGCTTTATCAGTATCTTCCCCTCCAGCCAAGTACAAACTGGGATGTATATTAATCATTTGAGGGTCTCCTATACTCTGTGAGAAATTAATTTTCTAGTTTAGAGGCAAGTGACAGACTCCTTCTTAGTCCTACAGAAAGTTGAAAGAAGAGTGTATCTGGATTTCCTTGCTTAAGAACCTGAATAGCTGAAGTGTATTTGGAAGCAGACCACATTCTATTAGATTTTAAAAGGGGTAAAGACAACTTATTCTACAAGAAGACATCCAATTAATCTGAAAACAATATACAAGATTTATAGAAAAGGATATTGGACGATAACTGTTTGGCATTTGTAGGCTTCTATAAAGTCATGGTTTCCAACAGCATAAGTACACCTGTCAAAGAAAAAGTGCATTAGTGCATCAGAAAATATACATGTAAGACAAATATTTCTTTTTGCCTTTTTATAGGCATAGAGCTTTACAGTTTATTTAAGAGACACAGAAAGATTATTAGAACTGTTCCTAACAAAATGGGACCAGTATTTTAACACAGCACTAAGCCTGATAATTGTAGAAAACTGATCCGAGAGAAGAACGGGGATTTGTTTGTATAATAGGTACAGTATCAACTGTAATATGCTAATGCTTATTGAAACTAAGATTAGCATAGATAAAAAAAAATCCAAGACTGTTGAAAGTGAACTAAAGACTCTGTTAATGCTGAATTTTTTTCTAAAGAAAAGCCTCACAGAATTACTTAGATTCTAAAGCTGTCTTAAGAGTACTTTTAGGACTAAAATTCCCTTTTAAAAATATTTATTTCCCTTTCTTATTTCACTCTCAATTCTTGTGTAGCTAGTAAATGCAGAGCAAAGGAAACAGCAAGCACCAAAATCAAAGCTGTGTCAATGACGATATGCTGATGACTGCCAGGTACATGAAGCAAACTTTATGTGGAGAGGAAAGAGGAGGTCTTTATTTCCTGCAGTTCCAGCATTACTTATAAGAGTAATAAATACCAAGTTTTCAGATGTAAGCCCTTTAAAATAACTAAGTAAACTTAAAGATATCCTTCCCCATCCTTGCTGGATGTCTCACAACTGACTTTACATTCCTGGTCCATCTTTACCTTAAGTGGGCTGCAAACATTTCATCATATGGTGGTTCCAAAACTTGTTGACACTTCTCCTCTGGAGACGGAAGCTAAGTATAGAATAAATCAATGAAACATTAAAGGAACACCCAATGCACCAGAAACAGAACATCATATAGATATTTTGTCATGGCAGTTTTATGCATACATGCCTTTGCTATCTATCAGAACCTTAAGTTATATTAATAATCACATGCAGTGGAATGAATTGCTAGTCTGCATTCTGTCTCCAGAACCTGATCAGAGCTAGCCTTAACTAAAAGCATCCGAAATGTATATAGCACAAAGACTGGACCCTTGCTATCCACTGGTTTTCTCTTTACAGTCACTTCCACTGTACCACGTTACTAACTAATATAGACCTGGCCAGAAGGGACTTGCAAGATGTATCTATCCAGAAGACAATTCAAAGTGGAACACAAAAAGCCATCCAGGAAAAAAAATGCAAACACATAATATCCTTGTGAGAAGAAAAGGGAAACAAACTACAAGGGGATCCTGCTCTGGCCTGTGAAACAGGTTTCTGAGGTTTATCTCCAATGGAATGGAACCCATGTAGACAGCTAAGAAAACTGAAAGCAAAATCAAAGGAAGGTCAAAAATAGATTCTCACCTGTAGCCTTGGGTTTGCAACATGTGGATGTTTAAATGATACCAATTCTGCACAAAATTGTCCATCTCTGCTATCAATGGCTTCTTGTACCTACCAAAGAAAACAGCCGCATTAAAGAATAAAACCCAGCCACAGCCATGCAATGAATTTACACGACTACAGAAGCCACCTTCTTGTTACCACTGTTCATCCACATCAATACTAACCCAAATGTGAGTTTTTAAAGGTTTAAAACTGAACGAATCAATATTGTACTTTCAATACAGTTGTTTTTCAAAACGGTATCAGGGAGAAGGTGGGGCACACACTGTTGTGGTTTTTTCCTTATTTGTAGGATACGAGCAAACAAGAGAATCTCCAAACAACTTACATGGGTTTAGCATTGTAAAACAGCAGTTGTGAACCAGATTTGGTTAAGCTTTTAAAATGCCCATTTTATGGGCATCAAACATATATGCGAAGGCATAAACAGCCTTTGAGTATTATTGTTTGCAACGCTGCAGATGGAATTTGCATGTCATGAATCAGGACTTGCAAATATATTTCATATGAACTTAACATTTAATATGAAAAACTACTTCCAAAACACAAAATTAGCTCTCCTTTACTTCAAAAAAACCCACCAATCTCTTAAATAAGAGTTTAAGCAGTTGATTTTCCCTCTTTTGCTGCTTCCCTCACTATTTTAGTCTATGATTTTTCCCATTTGGTATGGGCTTTTCATACAGCAAAAAGATTTTTTTTTTTTCCAATCAGGACACAAAAATATGACAAATAAAGCACAAGCAGCAGGAAAGGAACTCTTGAGAAGTAATATCTAAAACTACTTCCACAACTGAAGAAATTTCCAACTTGGTGTCACAATAAGCTGCTCAGACAGACTATTTTTTACAAGGAGTTATCTTTAGCGGGAAGCAGAATTAAACCGTTCTCCCACATAACAGTAACACAATATAACATTTACAGTCTTGACAGATTTCAAAAGTATTCTATACAGATGCTAGCCTAATATCAGACATTGCCTTTGGAATGATAGCTACGTGTTTAATCTACCTGTCTTTATTTTTAAGCGTTACGCATCCTGCTATCTGCCACTTCCTTACTCATTGCTTTGGATTTCCACCCTCACCTAGTGAGCATCCATTCCATCAGTAAAGTGTCCGAGTTTGACATAGAGCAAAATGTTTTCTTCATAAGAGATAAGCTATTGGTGAGAGGTGCGCATAAACTTAAGAAAATGCAAACAGTTTAAATCCACAGACACAGCATGTATGATATGGAGGGTGGAGACAGAGGATCATGAGGACTGTCAACTGGAGAAGATGCTAACTTTTCAGAGCAGATCACTGTCCTGAGAGATCTCAGCTGCTCCACTTTTGAGACTAAAAACCAAACAATTACTCTCTTTTTGTGCCCTTCACTTGATTGACTTGACTGATCTTGACTGAAGCGAGTAAGATGATAACAATGATGAAAATACGATGGTTCAGAAAGAAGCAGTAGGAGCGGTCATGCTAAAAGCTTGACACTGAAAGTTCAGTCCAGCTGGTATCCTTGTGACCCTGCTGCCTCTCCATCCTCCATGCCGTACACAGCGTGTCCTGCATTTCTGTACTTCTTAAATCCCTGTATTTCTTGAATCCCTGAGCTGCATTTGTTATTGCATGCATACACAATCCCAGGACATTAGTTCTTACGGATAAATTACTTCATTATCCATTATATCAGTAACCATCACACTTTTCAGAAATTCCAGGTATGCATCCTTGGCACAGAGCCGGCATACTTAATACAGACTTACAAAGTATATTTCTTTACCACATCACACATTCTAGGTTGATTTATTTCTTAGACAAGGTAATATATTTCCAGCAAAGGAAAATACATCCACATATTCTAACAGTGTCCACAACTAAAAAAATTTGCTTACTTGCTGCAAATACTGATTTATGGTGATGTGCGCCATTAAACCACAAGAGGCAGGTGTCCCAAATAAAAGGCAGTTGTATCACATTCTGCAAAACGAACAGGAGTTTAAGAGAACAGCAAAGCGACAGCATCTCACGCAGATCCCCTCTTCGCTCTGAGGAAACGCGGGAGGACTTTATCAAACCTCTCGCTGGTGGGCAGCCGCTGCCAGCCTGCGAGTACTGGAACGCAGCCGCGGGGAAAGCAGAGCGGAGCACACACACACGCTGCCCGCTGGGGGAAACTCCGTGCGGAGGAGAGACCCCGGCACAAAGGCCCCGAAGAGGGCGCAGCGCCCTGGGAGCCCGCGGGTGCCGAAAGCGGAGGGCGGACGTTACAAGAGGCAGGAGGGCGGTGGCGGGACGCGGCCCCCGCTCGCACACGACTGCGCACAGCGACACCCGCCCGCTCCGCACGCGCACCCGCACCCCCGGCGGCCCCTCCGCCCCTCGTCCTCGCCCCCGGCAGCCCCGGCCGGCCCTGCCCTATCGCAAGCCCACCCTCAAACCACAGCGCGGCACTTCCGGCAGTCGGTACGGCGCTTCCGGCAACTTCCGCCGCACTTCCGGTACACAGCAAGGCACGGGCGCGAGCCGGCTGCCAACCGGTGCGCGCGCGCGCCTCACGTCCGAGGGACAGTGGGACCGACCCGACGAGTCACGTGACACTCTCCCGGCTACCGCCGCTCTCCCCCCGCAACCGCGATAGCCGCTGCCGCGCCTCTTCGCCCACAGCGGCAGCCGGGAGGTGTGGCTTTGCGCCGGTAGCCAATGGGGACCCGCGATGGGCGGGGCCGAGGGCGCGCGTCAGCCATAAAAGGCGTGCGCTGGCGTATGCTGCACGTTTGTCGGCGGTGGTGTTTAGGGGAGGTGGTCGGCTCACCCTCGTCTCCTCACCTGGTAAAGAAGGCGGGCTGTGACCTCCGTAAGCCCTCGGCGCCGTGTGTCGGGGCCCCGCTGGCAGGAGCCCCGGGCCACTTCCCTGGGAGAGTTTGACCACTCGCCTCCCCTCCGTGCTACCGGTGCGCTCTTCGGAGCCTCGCTGCCCACCAGGAGCGCTGGGGAATCTCCGTGAACTTGTGTCTAAAAAGTTAAATCGAGTATTTCACTCTTGCAACCGTTGCTCTTAAAAGCACCGACGTGAGGCGTGTGAAACCAAGGGCATGCTCCGTGCCCTGGCAGGCTGTGCCCGGACAAGCGTGAGGCCCCTACCGGTGACTGGGATGCGGGCGGCCTCTCGGCGCTGGTGCCTCTTCTGGGCGAGAAATCCAGAGCAGGGTGGGAAAGACGGCTGCTCCTCGGCTTCTGCTGCGGCCGCCCCTTGGCGTGGTGCCGCTTCGCGCCGGGTAGCCGCAAACAGCAGGCGAAGCAGGGGGAACCGAGGGGGTGTGCGGCCATGGCGAGGAGCCGCTGCCGCCGCCCGCTCGGCGCCGCGGGGGGCTGCCCCGGGGGGCGCGGGAGCCATCTTGTGAGCGGGGCTAGCGCTGCCCGCACGCCCGAGCGCTGGGGGCGGCCCGCACCCGGGCTAGGCGGCGCGGACGGCGAGCCGGCCGCCGGGGCGCCCCGGGGAAGGTGGAGGCTGGCGGCTGTCAGTGACTCCCGGCCCGGCGGCACTTGGCAGCCACCCGCGGGCAGGGCCGGGAAGCCGGCGTGGTGGGGGAGGGCGGCTGGGTGGCGGAGGAGGAGGAGGAGGAGGAGGGGAGCGGAGGCGGGGACCAGCCGGCCCCGGCCCAGCCCAGCCCAGCGCCTTGCCCCGGCCGGACACGGCGCCCGGGGCGGAGATGGCGGACGAGTCCCAGAAGAAGCCGCACTTGTCGGCCTTGGTGGGGCACACCAACGGGCTCACCAAGGCCGCCTCGCTGGCCGCCGCCACCCGCGCCGGGGGAGGAGGCGGAGGAGGATGCGGAGGAGCGACCGCCTCCTCCAAGAAACTCGTGATCAAGAACTTCAGAGGTGGGTGCGGGGCGGGCCGGGCCCCCCGCCCGGGCAGGTGCGCCCAGCCCCGCCGCCCGGCCCTGTCCCGACCTTTGTTTACCGCGGGCCCGGCCGCTCCCCGCCCCTTTTCCGCGGCAGGCAGCCAGCGGCGGGGCCGGGCCGGGCCGGGCCGGGCCGGCGGCAGGGGGGCCCCGCCGCTGTCACCCGCCCCGCCGCCTTATCTGGACGAGGGGAGGCTGCCGCCGGGCTGATAACCCTCCCCGCCGCCGTCACCATCCCGGTTTAAGGGCTCACGGGGACACGCGTGGGGCTCCGTGCGTGGGGGCAGCGGGAGGAGCAGCGCAGCGACGACTTGCGCCCTGTAGGAAGCGGGCAGAAAGCCACCTTAGTGTCAAAATTACCTTTCTAAAAGTAACGCGGGGGTAAAACACAACCGGCCCGCGGCTGGAGCGGCCCCCAGGCCGGCGGTGGGGTGGCGGTGCCGGCTCTGCCCTTGCCGGGCAGGGTCCGCGTTCCGGCCCCGGGCGCCCCTGCGTGTGCGGGGCCGGCCGGCTGCGGGGTCAAACGCACCGTGCAAAGGTTTCGTCGCCTTGGGTGGAGTTAGTAACCCTCTTCTTGTGCCAAACTTAAACGATCAAGCACAACATGGCTCGGCAGAACGTAATGAAGCAGTGTGAGAAAGATTGCTGCAAACTCCCACTGGGCGGCTGGTTTTCAACTACCTGTATCTTCCTTCACAGAAAGACCCAAATTACCAGATAATTATACTCAGGACACCTGGCAAAAACTTCATGAAGCAGTGGGAGCGATACAGAGTAGCATTTCTATTAAATACAACCTTGAAGAGCTCTACCAGGTAAGGCGTTTAGGGTTTTTTTCAGTTTAACAGAAGGAAGGTTAACTGCTTTGGGACTTTCAGAGCTACATATTTAACATAATGCATTTGGATTTGTTAAAAGCTGATTATATTTTCTGAACTGTTTGCTCCATACTCTGTTTCTTGTCAGTTTGCAGTTTTATATGGCAGCTCATTGGAGAGTTACCAGGATCTGGGCCCATGAAAAAGCAGTTTATGTTGGGAGACATGGAAGGCTGTGCCTGGGCAGGGTTGAGATTTAAGTCTCAATCTCTCCGTACAGTGCCTACCCAAGATGCCGAAAACGGGATGTTACTCTCGCTGGGTTATGCAGATACATATTTTATGATGATTTCTCTTTTGTACATGCTTTGGTCTCTTGTGAATAGTAATGTTGAAATATTTGTTATTATTAGATAATAACAATTAGACTTCAGCATCAATACGCTTTGGGGAATTGAAAAAGAGTCTTGGTTGAGCAGGCAACAAACTGTCAGTTCACCTTGGTTCAGGCTACTGTTACATTTTCATAACAATCGGGATCTTAATTTTTTTTATTAAAATGGTGAAGAAGTGTTTCTGGAACATTTGGACAACTGGAGCAGGGGCTAGGAAGGGTAAAAGAGAGAAATACTCATGAACCATTTCTTCCTTTCTACTTTCTCCATTTATATATGGTTTAGTTCTATATTATTTTAATGTATGTGCTTTGAGATATTTAACTGAAGCAGTAATTTTTTTACAGTGATCATGTTATAAAAAATTACTGATGAGCTAAGTTGTGCTACATAGCTTAAGTTAGTTACGAGTTTTCTGTGGGTGCAGGTGTTTGATCTGCAGATGCGGATCTCATTGCCAGATCAGGACTTAAGACATTGTTATGCTCACCTAAAATTTGCTAAATGTTCAGCTGAGGTAGGTTTGATGTTGTCTGCAAAGTGCAGATGGTGAGAGAGGAGAAAGCCAGCAGTCCATATTGGGTCCATGCTCAGGAAAATCAGGATGAGTTTGAGAGCTGACTATACTTGTCTCTGTGATTAGTTAGGGTTTATAATATATGGGTCTAAAATGGCTGATTATGTAAATGCATATTGACTTAGTATAATTTATTCCCTTTAAATAGAGAACTTGTCTGTGATATATTCATCTATTAATACTTGCAAGTTTGCAGAGTTTGAATTACATAATACATTTTATGGTTTTAAGCTCAGCATTTGAAAAATCCTGCTTTTTCATGCCTAGCTAAAAAAAAATCCACAGATGCTTTGAGTGTTACCTAACTTGTTTTCAGAGGCTCAGAAATGAGATTAGAGTAATATGGCTATGAAATCGCCAGGGTACAGACTTAGTTTTGACAGAAGAGGAGGAGAGAGATTTCAGGTAAACTATGAAGGGAGAACTGTACTTCTTGCCTTTTCTGTTTGCCTGCTTATTTGTAAAACCTGCGCAAGGCCAGTCCAATAATCTGTAAGGCAGTGGTGCAAATCAGCAAGATTTCTGCACAGCGGGTGGTGGCGGTCCGCGAGCCTATGCATAGATAGGTACTCACTCTCCTGCCAAAGGAACAAAAGATGAAGTTCAGCATCCGTTGGAAACCCGATCTGTACTTACAGATCGTTTTAACTGCCTGTTGGTGAGCACCGAGTCATCCACAGGGGAAAATTTCCTTGTGTGCATCAGTTCTTACTATGAGGGCTTTTTTTTTTTTTGGTGTCTTTATCTGACGTTATGGGAGGAAGTGAGAGGCCTACTAGAATTCAGTGTGGTGAGCGGGCTGGTGTACCAGCCTGCCTTTGAACTTTCTGATTTATTTATTTAATTTGGCGCGGTGGCTGAGGAAAAACCGAAGAACAATGACAAGGCTTTGTGGGAAGCTCAAAGGATACTCCTTTCCAGGCATTAGAGGCAGCATGGGATCAGGCATGAAGGTGCTTGGCAGAGACGTAATCAGTGAGCAATGGAAGGGTGTCAGCCAATTTTTTGCGACTAAAATAGAAGTGATGTCTGGGATTGATGGTAGATTGCACAGATTTTGATAGAAGTAGCTTATACTTGATGGGATAGAGAAAGTGGGGCAGTGCAAAGAATTGCCGAGTGAGGAGTGAGTGATAAAAATTATGGAAAAAGAAAATTCCCTTTGCAGCAAGGTCCTAAATAACGTGAAATGGGGCAGCACTGCCCTTCTGGAGGACATAGAGTAGGACGGTGTAGTAGTGAAGGAAAAAAAAAGATGAGAGTCCTGACCAGACTTTTATTTGGATGGATGGATAGGAAGGGCTATGTCATAGGAAACATAACAAACTATCTGCAAAATGATTATGTGTGAATACTGTTTGTTGCAGATGTCATTTTACTTACCTGTTTTAAGACCAGATGAAAAACATAACATAGGCACTGTGTGATAGTTTTATTTGTTTGTTTGCTTTCTTTAATGTATCAAAATTGAGGAAGCCATAGTCGATGTGCATTTAAACAAAATGATATCGGGTAGGTTAGAATTACCCCATGGGGAGATCTCTGGGAAGCAGATTCACTTTGTGAAGACAAACTATTCAGGATGTTAGAACCTATAGAGGAAATAATACAAGAAGTAGCAATAATTTGCATGCTAAATGCTAAAATAGAAGACTGCTCAAAAAAGCTATTAAAAGGTTGATTTGAAACAGAACTTTTACTAGATTTGTGTAGGTGAAGGGTCTAAAAATGTTGTCTTTCTCGTATCCTTGTAGATGTGATAATTACTGTAGCTTTTTTCCGGACTAATTGTGTGCAAGATGAATAAAAGTCAAATCAGATTTCTTCAGAAAGAGAGGTAGCAAAAACTCCGAATGAAACAAAAGGTGAAGAAGAAGGAAATTACTGGATCTCATGCCCGCCCCCCCCCCCCCCCATCAAAAAAAGCAGAAACAGCTAGAAGAGGCATCACTGAGGTGATACGGCTGCAGTTTGAATTGCACTTTAAAACAGCACTGCTGCTCAAAGGAGCAGCCCTGCTTTCCCCCTCACCTCTCTCTTGACCCACACACTAGCTAGTGCATGTGTTTGTGTGGTCTTAAACTGAAACAGAGTAAAGAACATTTACTAATGCATTGACAGGGTTACATGCTGGCATTAAGGCAGCATAGCATTTCATATTGCAAAGAAATAAGACACACCCAAAAAAGCTAAAATTTGGGGGGAAGTGAGTAAAGACCAAGCACTGGGAAAATACTGAGACTTTGTCCAAGTTCCTTGATGCTGTCAGAAAATTCATCAACAAAATATGACACTATAAATCCTCTGGAGCAAAGGAAGACATTCTTGGGTCAGTTTTAGTTGTCCAGGTGAAATAGTGCTTTAAATCTCAGGCAATGTTCTCTGCAGTATCACCTCAGCACAAAGGCAGTTGAAATGAAGTTAAAGGAAGAGACAGCTGGATTTTTAGTTCTGAAAATCATGTCCAACTTCTTTGGATAATTTTGTATGAAGCACTGAATTGCCAAAAATACTTACTGTAAACTTTACAGTTCTCACAGAACATTTGGCTGTCTTCGTTGTGATTCATTTCAGATGCTATGGTCTATTAATAACAAAAATTATTGAAATACAGCACACAAGTTAAAATAAAATGTGCCTGGAACAAAGTCTAAATATAGAGAGTGGTATCAAGCAAGGCTACGTTTTCTCTTTGGCATTCTCATTGAGTTTCTTGTGAGGAAAAGATGTTAGTGTAAGACAACGTAATTACTGAATAGCTGAATAGCAGTATGCTAGAGATGTCCAAAGCTGTCTCAGTGTAGTCTAGGTGAGCTACATAACAACTCAATTTACATTAATGTAGTGACCACAAGAATGTTTGGTTTTGGGCAGAATCGGTCTTCTTAGTCAGCTACGGATAAATACTCAACTAAATCCTATGATCCTATCCCAATAAATCAATTAAGTCTTTATTTAACAATTAATGTTGCTTTTTTGTTATTTTTTCCCCTCAGCTTACATACCTTAGCACAAGCTTGTGAATCAGTGGAAATATTTGGAACGAAATAAGTTAATAAAATGACAGGAAAACAGCTGTATTATTTTCCCGTTTAGAGAGGGTGGTTGAAGTGTCTACCTTAAAGTTATTAAGAAATGAAAATATTTGGTATGCTTGTGTTCCCCCAAAAAAAGTCTGTGTGTGCGTGTGCTGGAGGATGCACAAAAGGGATCTACAAGAAGAGTTCTGCTGCTGAGCAGTATTCATGGGGGGAAAATTCTTGTAATGTTTAACAGCACATCTGAAATATGACTAGATGGTGATGGTGGACCTTGTTTGTACACGAAATTTGACAGTATAAGAAGGGAACAAAATCAGAAAGGAATCTTGAAGTCTTGATTTTTCTATTTTGGATAATTTCATTTTGATACTTTGTTTTTGTGCATGGCTTGGACAGATGATGCTGATTTTTTTTTTTCCTCTTTGTTCTTGGCCTTGATTACACAGCCACAAAAATTTGAGTTCTTTTTTTTTTTTAATCTGATTCATAATCTTTTTTTGTTTTTTAGGCTGTTGAAAATCTCTGTTCTTACAAAGTCTCTGCCACACTGTACAAACAGCTGCGACAAGTCTGTGAAGATCATGTGAAAGCACAAATCCTTCAATTTAGAGAATATCCTTTTCTCATGCACAGAAATGGTTAGAATGGTTAGTTTAAATCATTATTTTTTAAAACAACACTTTGTAAAATCTATACTAGTAATTGCCAATGTGTTAAAGAGGTTCTTTGTTGACCACTTACATATTTTCAAATCAGGCATAAGCAACTTTAGTCATCTGGATGAATAATTTTTGTGTGCACATAAGTAGCATGCTAATAACAATTTACTTATCATTTTAATAGGAATGCAAATTCTACACCTAATCTAAAAAATTTCAGTAGCACTATGAGATTTAACAGCAGGTGTGGATTTTTATGGCAGGTGAGTAGTGGAGATGCTTACAGCAGCAATGGTTTAAAAAAAGAAAAAAAATCACCACAGTAGTTTTCAAGAACAGTGTCTTCTGTAAAGAATTCTCAAACATAAAGTACACCTGTTTGACTAGTAATAACTACTGGTCAGCAGCGATGTGTCACAGAGGCATTCAGCAAGCCCTTCAGGTATCTCATGTGTACCTTGGGAGTACACATGGGAGAGAGCTCTGCGTTCAGGAGATCACTTGGCTGTCTTGGGATGCGCAGTAACCTGAAGTTTTATGGTAAATTTCCCCATAGTTTTCTCAAGTTACGTTGCTTGGCTTTTCTTCTGGCTGAACTGGTCGCAGAAGTGCCTGTAGATCTTCTCTGGACACTTGAGTGTAGCTGTTTTCTGAACCCCATTGTGCTTTTCATGCTAGACTGTTCTTTATGTGATAGTTGTCTTTTGTGTAATAGCCTGGGGATTGCACTTGCTCAGGCAGCAGGATAAATAGAGTCTACGCCCAGCTGGCTGTCCCAGTGTTCTGAAGAGTGCCTTTGCAAACAGATGCTGGAGAGTGCCATACTGAACAGATACTAAAGTACTTTAGGGGCTAGCAGTGTTTCCTAGGTCTCTATGTGTATTTTATTAGCAGAAAATGATAGCTGAAAATAGAAAGAAGCAAGGGAGCGGGGCCCAGAAAGAAGCTTCTTTCCAGGTGAATGCCTTAAATGTGCTTTGGTTTGTAACTTTCGGTTCTCTGCATTGCCCAGGTAAGTGCGTATACTCATAAAAAAGATAAATTTTTAAAAATTTTTTGTCCCTGTTATCTAGCTAAATCCCAACATGGTTTTGCTTTGGTTTTTTTGAGTCTTAATTAAGGAGTGTGGCTTCTACGTAGCATATAAGAAACATTGGTACGTAAATCAGCATTGTGAATTCACCTTTTATATGGCAGCTGATTTTTTCATTACAGTTACTTTGATGCATTTAAAATCACACCTAACTAAAAAGTTCTTTAGGCAGTACAATAGTCTCTTAAACATAACTGATCTCTAAGAAACAAATCTTACAGTCTGTTTTAAAGAAGTACAGTCAACCAATTTTTGCATCCCTGACTTTTCAGACTTCACGTGATCTTCTAAAGAGATGTTTTAAAACTGGTGTTTTAAAACTTTGCTTTTTCCCCACCTTTGACAGAGCCGGTGGTTTGGAGAGTTGAGAATTTTATGTTTTACAGGTATATCACTTTATATCCCAAGGGCATGAGATCAGATTAATCAGATTTGGCTAGAGGGAGTTGGAGATGATACTAGGCAGGAAAGGAAGGTAAAGCCATGTTTGGATTTACTCACATGATACATTAGAATTCTGTTATTCATAAATAACAGCTGGATCTGTTGTGTCAGGAAGAAGACTCTATAGTTTACTTAGGGAGACCTGGAGATGTATATGAAAAGAGCGGTATTTGGATTTGTTGAGGATTATTTAGAACTGTAACTGCTTTTAAGAGATTAGGGTCACTCCTGTTGTGCACAGTGTGAACTCATTAAACAAACAAAATAAACCTTTCTATCCCTCTCACCTCAGTTGTTGACAAGGTTGTTTTTGACACTGGTGGGATTTCTTGTTTAAATCTATATCAAAGTTATACCGTACAGCCACTAGATGGTATTACTGAAGAGCAATGAGTGTTATTCCTTGAAAACATAGGGAGGCCTTTTGGAGAACTGCCAGCCCCTCTGCTGGGCAGAAGCTTTGCAATTAACCGTTTATCCCTGGGCAGTCCCAGTAACATCGGAATATCCATGGAGCAGCTTTGCTTAATGGCTGGCAAAGATCATCTCCAGAATCTGGCCTCAAAAGAGATCGGCAAGCTAGTTTTCCTTAATAGGTGCTGTACAGATTCTCTGGATAGTCTATTATTTTTAAAGAAGATAAATAAATGCTGGCAAGATCATTGCAGACAAATGGTAAGTTGAATGTTTGTTCAGAATACGTATCCTTGAGGTGTGAAATCTGGCAAAAAGGAGTCGTGGTTTTAACTTGGGACTGCGTTGCACCTCCTCCTCCAAGTTTCAGCATTGCTTTTGACTTTCCCCTTTGCTAGCTGGGGGCGGTTTTATTGTTGAAAACTTAAGTTCTGCTGTGTTGACTCTGACTTTCATAGGTTTCATGTCAATATATTGACACCTGTTTTCTATGGGTGGACAGAAAAACTAATCAGGCTATGCTGAAATTGTTTGCTGTTTGTAATTTTAAGTAATTGGAGAATCCACAATCTTTGCTTTTAGATAGCTCCAAGAGCTAGGTTAATTTGTGACCTTTTTTTTTTTTTGTTTGTTTGCAAAGCAGAGATGATTATCCTGACTATAGGGCTAAGAAACAGGAAGATTAAAGAATTGAAACTCTTTCTCTCTTTTTGCCCTTCTTCTTGTCCTCTACCTCCACAATTAATTATGTTACAGAAAAAAATCCTATCCCTTTAAGAATGCATCATTATAATTCTAAACCAGCATTTTACAATGAGTTTTCATTGCATTGTCACTTAGGTTTGGCTACAGATGCTCAAAATGGTTGCATTTCTATTTTCATTCCTCAAATCCACCCCTCTCCCCTCCTCTGTGGGGGATGGGCAGAGGTACATGATTTTTATCTGAAATAAAAATGGAAAGCATTATGGAAACTATTCAAAACAAATTCAACAGTCTGATGAAAATAGAGATTAATTTTAGTGCCTTAAAAATGTAATTAAACTGGACCTGTGTTTTTATAAAAAGACTTTTACTATGAACTCTGTTCACTTCAATTACTTTTGAGTGTTCTTTTTTTTTTTATTTTTTCTCCTCAAAGCAGCAACCTGTAGCAAGTGGCTTTGTTGCCCATGTGCTGAGTTAGCACTTGTGGCATTGAAGAAAAAAGAATCAGCCTCACTGCTGTTTTACTTTAATATGCTTGGACAGAAACAGTGTCAGCTTGAGAATTGCTTCAGAAGCAATGAAACCTTTTAGGGGAGAAGTAGGTGAACAGCTGGGGATAGAAATCTCTGTAGCTGGCCTGGGGGTGAGTTAGTTACTGACACCCTGAGTTATGCTAAACTGAAAGCTGGGCAGCCTTTTTATGAGCAAAGTTAAAAATGGATTTTGAATATGAAAGAGTAATAAGCTAAAAAACTATCTCCTTTTCCCACTTTTTTAATTAAAAAAAAGATAATATATTTTTATACATTCTTTCCCCTGTTAGAATGAATGTATCTCTATTTTTCTCATGAATTTTGGCAGCTAACTTTTATTATGAAAAGGTCTGTTGCACAGCTTATTACTGTCTCTGCTTAAAGCTTCTTTTTTTAAAAATCAAAAACCATGGCAGCATGCTATTTCAGGGTGTTTACTGAATGTCTTGGTGGTACTGCTTGAATGGTTTATGCGTCTCAGTAGCACTAAAACTCATAACAGGCTAATAAAACTATTTAGTTAATGGTTATGACTTTGAAAACTGTCTTGGATGTGCTTGGTAATACTGCTTAGTAATAGTATTAACATTAATAAGTTACATACCAGTGGCTGTACAAGTCACCGCAAAAGTTGAAAATACATGCATCGGCAATTAAGGTGCATGTCTATGTGATGTAGTTTTTCAGAAGTTGCTTTATAATTTAAAGCGCCACATGATGGTGAAGAGAAACATCCTCTTTATATATTTTCAGATCATGATCAGAAGCATTTTCTTATTTTTGGATCGTACATACGTACTTCAGAATTCAATGCTTCCTTCTATATGGTAGGTATCCATGTAAGTATTCCTCGAATCTTTAGAGTTTGAACATGCTATTATATTTGTAAAGGTTGAAAATAATTTTTCACATTATATTTGATCTGTGTAATAGATCTCTAAAATTTTGTGTTAATTTATGGAAATATATGTGTCAGTGTACGTATGTGTCATTTCCTCCTTCCCCCAGGAATATTCATTGTAAAGTGAGGGTAAAAGAAGAAAAAGGTCTGTGAACATATGCTTAAAAGTCAAGGCATATATATATAGCTGTAGATGTCACAGCCTGGGTGAGGCTGGCTGTGTGGGGAACCTACTTGGGCTGATGCCTCTGCACCTTAGCCATGGGCCAAGTGTTACTTCAGGTGCTCCTGGTTTTGACAAAATTCAATGCTCAGCTTCTTGCTCAGTTGTTTTTTAAATAAGTCAGATACACTGATAAGGTGCAGATCATCTTTCCAGCACAGGCCGCTTGAGAGTCGAGACCTGTGGCTCAGAGTGTTGAGATGAAAGTCAGCTCCCCTAGATGCTGCTGTACTTTCAGCACACCACAGTCACGTCTTTGGGCATTCTGTTTTCCAGCATCCCTCCTGAGGGGCATTTTATATCATCGCCTGAGCAAACAAACCTTGTTTGCTTTGCCAAAAATTCCTGGTATCAGTACTCTATCTAAAGCAAAAAAAGATGTAGGTAAAGTACTGAAGTGAGCGCGTGCCTTTTCGCTGCCTGGCTGGCTTCTGTATTCTCGGGAGTTCCTCAGGCTGTCAGAGAAACCTGGCATCCTTCTCCCGCCCCTTGCTTGTCCTGCGGATGTCTTTCTCCCCGGCCTCTGCAGTAGTTTTCCTCCAACTCTTTGTGTTAGGCTTCCTTTTACAGAATGTCGTTGAAGGGATCTGTTCATACCTTGTGTCTTCCTTCCTCATGCTGGGAAAATTTCCCTTATTGAAATCCTGATGCATGTGAGGGCATTGGAGAGAACAAGTTTTACCTAAGATTCTTCTGTTTTCCTTAGCCAAGACAATGTTTAATAATTGGCTTCTTCATGGCATAGAGGCACCTTTCCTCATCCTCTTAGAATGAAACAAGAATCTGATACAGGTGATCACAAGGTCCTAAACGTACAGAGAATTCATGCTTTTAAACAAAACTTATAAATTACGCATAGATTCTTATGTTAAGGGAATCTTATGTTAAGGTCTATGTTTAGATTTTTTATTATTTTTATAATAGTAATTTTTTTAATAAACAGAGAATGTTATAGTCTATTATGTGAAATATGGTCAGGCTGGTCACAGTTCTTAGCTGAAGTGTGTGCATCTGGTAGCATGTGGCCTGGTATTATAATAATTCTTGTTATACTTTTCTTAGTGGACAGCATCAAAAGAATATACACACTATTAATATATTCTCTTTCTGTATAATATATACACACTATATATATATTTCATATGTATTTATTTTTCTCAAACTGAGATACAGATTTTTGGAAAGGATCAACAGTGTGACTTACTAATTTTCAATATTCACACAGGGATATGGGGCTAGAGTTATTTAGAAATCACGTCATTAGTGACAAGCAAGTTCAAAACAAGACTATTGATGGAATCCTCCTGCTGATCGAACGAGAACGGAATGGTGAAGCTGTGGACAGAAGTTTGCTGCGGAGCTTGTTGAGCATGCTCTCTGATCTCCAGGTGAGTACAGCAAACTTTACAAATAACACCTACATTTAGAAACAGAGTTTGGACTCTTCTAATTTGTGTGTAGTACAGAAATAATTTTATTCTTCTAGTAAATGTGCTTCAAAATCTAGCTATTAGACTGATAAGCCTTCTCCTTACCTGATGCACAATCTTTCATTCTGTGTTTGTAAATGAGACCTCTTTGCCTGTTTTTCTTAGCTGACATAGTGGCCTACAGAGTCTTCAATAATAGGTTTGCAAGTCTTTTAGTATGTGTAATATTTTGTCTGTCTTAATCACTGGTTTTCTAATCCTAGTGCTGGTTAAATGTAGCAACCAAAAAAGACTACCTCCGTCACTGTAAAAAGGCTTTTAGGAGTCCCGATCCTGGGTCTGTATCACAAAAACATCACTGCGTTGGCAACATCTTAGCAGAGATGCCAAGTATAGAATGAGATGTAAAGTTAAGGCCAACATTTTCAAATAGATAAGGTCAATCTGTAACTTACTGGAACTTTATATTAACATAGCTACTAAATAACCATATAGAATAAAAAATGTGCTTCTGACTCAGGCATATGTTGTTCTCTGGTCAACATTGCAGATTTGTGTGATATGCAATAAAACTTAGGAGCTGTCTTTCATTCTTACAAACTGTTGAGGTTGCTCCGTTCGCAAATGGTGTATAGTGTTAGGAAACTGGCTGAAGGTTTGAAAAAGAGTTCGAAGAAGAAGACTGCATAGAAGACTGTTAAATAGTACTTTTTGGTCAGGCAGTTTACCTGCTTTTCTGCCTTTCATGTTAACCCTCCTGACTTTCATCCATAACTGTCTCTAGTGTACCAGAAAAAATTAATTTTTCTCTTCAACAGAGAAGGCAAACTTCTGTCAATGATTTTTCAGATCACGTAACCTGAAGATGCAGATCTGATTTGTGTGCTTTTTCCCACTTTTTTTTTCACATTGTTATTTGCCTTCTCTAACTGCATCAGATTCTTGTAGGTGTTGACTTTTTAACATTATTTTTTAGCAATGTATTCTGCTAAAGATAAACATGCCCCTTTATTGGATCCTTCTTACAGAATTGATTTAGGTCTGCATTTTCCTTCATTGGCTCAAAAGTATAGTTTTCTTTTTTCACTAGGGAAACTAACCTAATCTATCTGTTTTTTTATAACATCCGTCACTTCATTGAGATAGAGATGTGCTTATAATCCTGTAATTTTACTCCAGGATCTCTGCTTCTCCCTCTTTCAACAGAAGTTAGCTTCTGCAGAAGGATTAATTAATAAAGCAAATCTTGTATTTAATTTGAAAGCAATTAAGCTCCTACTTATTCCTGATTTTTAGGCAATTATGCAATTGACAACCAGCTGCTGAAAGTTGATTCCTGCTTGCATAAGTCCTGTTCTATAGCTGTTGCCTGTTGTGGAGCTTTACACATGTTTTATGCAGAAAATAGTTCTATATACTGTTATGTTAACGTTTTTCCAGTTATCCTGAAGGCAAGGAAGGTAAGAAATGAAATCTAGTATTTGATCGTGTTGAACTTGGAGCTAGCGTAACAGGAAGACTGAAGCAATGAGTTGATGTCTGCTTGTGATGCTGAATTAGTGAATTATTATACTCTGAATGCTTGTTGAGCCAGAGTTTTCATATTTAAGTTTGCATTGAAAAAAATAAAACTCTTGAAAGTCCGTAAGAAAAAACAACTGGTCAGAATGTAATAATGAATTTTACAGCTCTGCTATATTTTTTGGAAGAAGAAATTCCTTCTATTCTTCTGACACGCTGAAGGAATCTTTCCTTTTTCTTTTTACTAACTGTCCCGCTGTTTACATGTTATTCCCTAGCTACCTTCTCCAGATTGTTTTAACTATTGCATATAGTTGTCCTTTCTAACTTATCTCGCTTCTATACTAAGCTGCTAATCGTTATGCAGAATTTTTTTGATGTCTGTGATTGTTGTTGGTGCCCTTTTTTACACATCACCTTGCTCCTTCCCTGGAGAAAGGGACTTCACCTTGTTTGGTACAATTCTTTTTTCCTGCTTTTGGGCCACTGAGATAAACTGGCAGATCTGAAGATGCGTCACTGAGCATATTATTATTTTACTGATGGGAATTACCTGTTTTGTGCCAGTGTTTCACTAGTTGGAAGTATCTTACTGTTTTTTTGCCACAGAAATATCAGTGGGAGTCTCGAGCTCAGGTGGATTGGATGTCATTGCTGTGCTTATGTTGGGTACTGGTGTTGGTCTGTGTACCTTAAATAGAAGCCTGTCAATTCAGACGATTTGAGTACTGATGACTGAAACACGCTATTGCTGCACTGGGAAGTCAGCTCTGATCTCAGTCTTTCTAAAACAAGTGGGCAAACAGAGAACTTCTGTGTTAATGTAATGTTGCTCTGACATTTCTGATAACTGTGTGTATTCTTGAGATTTTACTTGCCCTATGCCTGACAGCCAAAATACGCTACCCTTACTGGCAGCTTAATGTAAGTAACTAAATTAATTTCTTGAGCAGGTTTACAAGGAGTCATTTGAACAGAGGTTTCTGGAAGAGACAAATTGCTTATATGCTGCAGAGGGCCAAAGATTAATGCAAGAAAGAGAGGTAGGTGCATGCTGTAGGTGATTGCTTTTATGCTAGTTTTATCTGCTAGTGAGAACTTCTGGTAGTGCCATGATGTATTAATGCTCAATGAAATTTCACTGGTGCCCAGGTATGCAAGCACACATTCACAGGTTTTGATGGGGACTACAGTACTGTATCAAAGTATCCAGATTGCCTTGGTGTTTGAAATATATAATTAAGGGTGGAGAAATCCAGTGACATTTTTTGTGCTAAAGTCACACTACCAGAAAGTCATTTTCACATAAAGCTTAAAGATGTGCCACCAATATTATTTTTGCCTAAGAGCTGTGAAATATCCAACTGGCATCATTCTGCTATGTGCTTAATACCTAAGTAAACCGTTTACTTTTTTACTCTGTCGTTGCATTTATTTTGTTGTTTTGTTTCTTTTCCTTATTGGTTGAATAGACTTAAGACATTTTTCTTTATTGTTCTCTTGAGATAAAATTATGCTCTGCAGTGGGCAGCCTGCAAATGTGGTTATCTCTGAAAATGTGTATCAAAAGTCAAGTTTCGTGGTGGTCTAAAATACAGAAGACTACCTTTATTAATTCCATTTTAACATTGAGTCACTACAGACATTTTGAAAATGCCTGTTTACATTGCACTGAGGTGAATCCTTGTGTCTAATCCTGCTCTGTTCACCTCATTGCCTCGTGTTCCACTGGGACCTGAAGTGAAATGCTTCAACACAGATTTTGAGACCAAGAGTCTTGCTGCTTTTATACGCTTAGTGGAAAACTGTGGAAAACCACAAAAGGAGTAAGGCCCTAACTTATACAGTGTATACATGTATATATTTATGAATGTGCACATAATGCATACATGTGCATATGTACATGCATGTGTATGTGTGTGCATACATGTATGTATATGCATGTATGCATAACTGTTTTGATTATTTGAAGCCTGAGTTTCATACCTGTGTTGTAATATGTGCTAAATGTGTTAACTCTCCATAGGGACAGATATTCCACTGAAGAAACTGCCATTGAAATAATAGAACTATATGGTTCACACCAACTGAAAATCTGCTCCATGATATTTTAAAGGCTAGCTTAGCTCAGAAGGGTTTTGAGAAAAAACTAACTTCCTCTGAAAAATTCTCAGATTTCTGTTTTTTTCTTCTTTTCTGTCAGGTGCAGTTATAATACTTCTAATATAAAGTAGCATCGATTAATAAAAATATCGATTATGTAGTACATAACAACATTCTGGTGGAATAGTGCTTTCCAATTTGTATTCTCTTTAAATTTGTAGCTTAAAATAATTGTCATGGAACAAGATTATCTGCCTTTCATACTTTTGTAGTTAAACTTGACATTCTTTTGTATCGCTAGGTCCCAGAATATCTTCACCATGTTAATAAACGTTTGGAAGAAGAAGGAGACAGAGTAATAACATATTTAGACCACAGCACACAGTGAGTACAATTTTGTCATTCTTCATGTAAGTCAAGCATCCATCATAAAACTGTGATTGTCAGCAGTTGTAGAGAGACAGGATTATTTCTGCGTTATCTTACAGATATTATCTTGTTGACGATGCTTGTGATACAGTGTGGGTTTTTTAAGACTTTATTTTTATCAAAAGTGATTTCTTTAAAATCAAAATATACTTTGAATAAGAGGGGAGAAATTTGTCCAGGAAGATTCATCAGTGTATACTGAAGTTAACAAAACATTATATAAGAACTCAAATTTGCATTATCAAAGTAGCAGCTGATTTTAGCCATTCGTGTACTGATAACCAAATGAACCACAAATCCCTTGAGGGAAAGAAAGACTTATCAGGCAAAAAAAGAAAAGAAAAGGTTAAATTACGGCGTAGGATAGAGGACATGAACATCACTAATGAGCAGTCCAGGATGTGAACTTACAGTAGATCAGCTTTGGTGCAGCTGCTGCCCATGTATTGTGCAAGGTAGCTTGTCCTTTTTTTCACTCAGGTGTTGAGTAATAGTGTGTGTTTTGCTGGGATAAGAATGTGCATTCAGGAAGTACTGCAGTGTTACTGACATGCTATAAATCCATATATAATTTGTCCTGCAGTAAGCTGTTGCTTTTTTTTTTTTTAAACAAAGAACATAACAGTTAATAAAGAACATAATATTTCATTTTATTTTTTAGTTTTCTGGATGACGGATTGGCATGTCATTGAGTGTTAAAAGGATAACCGAATAAAAATTATCTTTTTAACTTACTATTTTCTTCAGCCATATTTTTTATATATATACTCACACACACATGCGTTGCATGTCATGGTACATATTTGAACTTGAATCTTCTTCCTGTAAATGCTAATTGCAGTGTGACTAGCTTTTTCTGGCAAAATCAGTCACATTAAAATATATGGAACTATTTCTATGTATAAAGTTAAAGCATGTATATATATATTAATTTACTGTTTAAGTTAAAAAATAGGTTGATACCATTATATTTTCAGTCTAGATATACATCAAGTCCTTGCTTTGAACCTCATCCTTAGTTAAAGGCTTAGAAACCTACTTTTAGAAGGCTTCGCGCTAATTTCCTTTCTTTGCATTAAGAAACGGCAGTTCTTAAAATTAGTGCCCTTGAGTTGTCCTCAGGTCATACTGTCTCTCCAGGTGTGCATGAAAAGAGCAGAAAGGATGTTAAATTTAGCTACTGGGTTTGATCTTGAGATGGAAATGGTAATTCCAGGACAAAACCATCATGGGAAACGCCATTCATTGAAAATACTTCAAACCAGGTTTATGCAACACATGGAGAGTATGTTGTGGCAGCCCATAGAGGGATTTATTCAGCCCGTCAGTACGTGCCTCTTTCTGGACAGCTGAGCAGAATAAGCACGTCTCCTGGTCAGTCAGTAGATGACTGAGGTAGATGACTTTGGGGCCATACGGAAGGTACCTTCAGGCTCATTCATCAGCTAGCAGTCAAGATAAATACTCATTCTGTCTGTCTGCCTGTTAGGAAATAGTGCTCTGCCTCTCAGTCTCAAGCAGACGAATTGTCCTTACTTCCCCTGTAGGCAGAATAGGTCTTCTGGGACAAAGGATGGTATTTTATACAACCTTGACTACTCTACTGTTGGAGACAGTCAGCAGCTGTAGATAGCAGTAGATGGAAATTTCAGGGAATATGGAAGTGACTATAAAAATGGCCACATGTGTTAAGACCAAGGGTCTGTCTAACTGGTATTTCATGTTCGCTTATGACCACTGAAAGGAAAGAATAGAATAGGTATATATGATGCCCTGATACTCTCCTAGTATCTGCCTGTTTTCAGCTCAGGGTGTTTTCTGAACCTGGTGTGGTTTGTCTGTTTGGATCTCTTTCAAATACTTGCATTGTCTCACTGGGATTCACATAAGCTTTTCCATCTGTGCCAGCCTTTGGCAAAGCGTTCCACTGGTACACTAGTCACCACATGATAAATTGCCTCCTTCTGTTTAAGTCTGGCCCCCAGTACCATCACTGATGACCCCAGTTCTTGTATTGGAAGGGAAAGTAATCAGTAAGTTCCCTTCCATCTTTTCCCTGCCTATCAATGCACTGTATCCCTGCTAAGTCATCTCTTTCCCAGAAAGAAGAGTTCTAACGCATGCAGTTGTTTCTTTTGTAGCTGCTGCTGCATACTTTGATCATCCCTGTTCCCTTCTCTGAACCTTTCCAAATTCTAATTGAATCTTTTTGAGATGAAGGCAGTAAAACTGTATATTGTATGGAAGGTCAGGCAAATCATTGGTGGAGTGTTTCAGGAAAAGGTGGTGTTTTAGCAAGGGTAGGACATAAACTGGATGCTGCTATGTAAAAGGCTTCCATCAATCCAAGTCGAGCACCTCTCTTCTAGAAAATCTAAATTAAGGTTCTGAGAACCAGTTTTATTAAACTTAACTCAGAAAGAAATGGTTGGTCTTTTGTTGTCAAAGTGTAAGCAGCGGTAGAAGTTTAAAGGTTGAAATGAATTATCCCTTTGCACTTCAGGCATTTCTTTCTTCTTTTAGGCTATAAAAGATGTAAAGGAAAACTATTATTTTTCATTCACTTTCCATTAAAGTGAATGTGTCAAAAAATATTTCATTAATAGTAAAAAGTAGGGAAAATTCAAGGACAAATTTAAAATGTTTTGCAAATTTGAGTCTGTGGTTCTAGCTTAATTTATGCTTATGTAGGTGCATAACACAATTAGATGAAAAGTTCGAGTTTTGAACATCACCAGCATGTATTGTGTTGTTTTGGAGTTCAAACCTTTGGAGGTTTTTGTTTTGTTGTTTGGTTTGCTTGTTTGTTTCCAAGACAATGTCAATTTGACTTTTTTCCAGAAACATTTTTGTATTGATTTTTGATATCTAAGCTTGTCTCTTCTACTGTGTAAGAACTTGCTTTTTAGTATTCAAACCTGAATTTCTTTTCTAATTACGTACATGGTTTATTGTTTTCTTTCTTGACTTATATCACATGTAACATTTTTGTCTTAATTTGTAGCCTCTGTTTTAAATAGAAAATTGTTGATTTCGTTATATTGTAATGTAAGTTATTCACAATACACTGTGACAGGAGGCTATTCCCTTATACTGTAATACTTCTAATACACTTTTCTTGCCTTATTTAGGAAACCACTGATTGCTTGTGTGGAGAAACAGCTACTAGGAGAACACTTATCAGCTATTTTGCAAAAAGGTATTTTTTTTTTTTTAATTAATGTAATCTCTGATAAGCAACAGATTCTCATACTCTGCAATAACTATAAACTCCACAGCTTTTATTTAAGAAGGTATATTAACCATGGGGAAAACTTCCACAGATGCAGAAAGCCAACCCACTGTGACAAGTAAATTGTATATGTGGAAACAAATATCTAAAATATAATTCCATATTTGTAAAGGTTGCTAAACCCCCTAAATTTCCTTTGATTTGCAGCAGTGCATTTAGGAATTAAACCTTTGGAACTGCTTATTTCCTAGAATTAGATGAACTTCTAAATGAGAGCTGCAGTTACTGTTGTAGCTGCTTTTATGTGATAATCACACAGCTCAAGTGCGATAGGTTCACATATTCTTGTGATTGTATAGTTCAAGAATCATGAGTTATTGGAACTGACAACATTCCAAGGCAATGAGCTTTCGTATACTTTTGTCTGTATTTTACCTTTTGTCTGGCAATTTCAGATAAGAGCTGCAGTCTTCTTAGGAAGTCCTTATTCAGACATTAGTGTCTTCAAATCACCATTTCTTTGTTCCTCTTAACTTTTAATCTTTCCTTTTTCAGTGAATTTCTCGGTTTGTTCAGTATTCCCTGATACTTTAATACTTTAAATGATCCTTTCCTTTTCTTGCAGTAGCCATATTTTAGGTTTTAGATCTTCTAGCAAATTGTCCTTACATCTTTGTTTCCTTTACTGCTGCAAAACAGATGTCCCTGGTAGTCTGGTATCTTTGAGCTCCATCACGTCCATGTTTGTTAATACTTTCAGGTTGTTACACGTACCCCTTTCACTTCTTGCTTTGTCCCCTTTAAGGATAGACATGCTCACAGTTTTCTCTGAACTGCTCTGGGAATAAGTTATTTCACTGTTTTCAATACATTTATAAAAACAAGCGTGATCACTCCATCTTAGCTATTCTTAAGCTTATCATAAACAGAAGGTAAGAAAAATTAATTTTTTGTTGATATATGTCCATTTTGCTTTCTCTTTAATTCAAGTATTATTTTTAAATAACTTTTCCAGTGACACATTTGTTTATCAGTTGGCTTAACCAGAAAGTATGTGGTCTTGTTTTACCTGAACTTTTTCTTGGTTTTTAATGTATATGTACCATCCATGTAAATGTGGAGAAATTTGTACATTTTTCTACTTACTACGTTTTAGGACTGTAGTATTGTTGGATCAGCTTTTGCATTCTATGTCTGCACTTAAAAAAAAAAAAAAAAGAAAAAAGAAAAAAAAGTAAGTCTAACGTCATTTGACTTGCATAACTTTCTGCATTCATTTGATCCAGGCCACATTGTAATTTGCTTATAACATCCTAGTATTCCGTGCAAGTAGAAGAAGATACTGCCTTTTGTAGGTTTTGTTCCTTAGGAGAAGGCATGTGATGTAGTCAGTTTGATGCAGGGGGGAAAAAAGCTTACAAATGCAGAGTATGTATAAGAAACTTTTCTCTTGTATTATTACAACTGCCATTGACTAGGTACTGGTGGGTTTTTTCATTGTGAGTATAATAAATTTTTCCAAGGCTGTGGCAGTGCTTTCTGGAAGTTGTGTGAAGCCTTGTCTCAGAGGACTTTCCTATATGTCTTTTTCATTTGTCAACTATGTGACAAAATAATTATTTCAGTCACACAGCTCATATGCCAGAGGAAGAGGGAAGTTTAAACTTTATAATCCAGGTTATAACAAAGCAATTAGCGTATCGGTGTCTTTACGTGAATAGGAGGTAATGCTTGGATGTGATGGAATGGGCACTTCTTAATTCCCTGTTCAGTGCCAAAAGAACATCATTTACATGTGTAATCTGTCATCTTACATAAAGTATGTACATATTTCTGATATCTCAAAAGTTTAGGCATATCTTAAAGTTTAGGAAATCTCAAAATATCATGCAAAAGTTTACCTGACATCATTCTTGAACATTGGTTGCCTTTCTGAACGTGTAAGTTATAATATACAGTGAAAATATTTTTAAGATTAAGAATGTAGTAGAAATGGGATAAGTCAGTAGTTATTGAAAATCCTTTGCTATCTAATACCATTTAAAAATTGGAATTAATGCAGTATATTTTGTGAAGTAGGACAGTTGTACAGTGTCAGCTACACTGATGATATGAATTGTCAACCTGTAAAATCGAGCTTTTTGGATTTTAGAAAATGCCATAAATCTTTGATGCTACCTTCCCCTATTACTAAAGCCTCCGTCACCAACACCAGACAATGTATCTCTGATAACACTAGGACTATATTCATCATACTCTCAAATGTAAAAATGTGTATGTAGTTGTTATGCTTCATGTTTTGCCTTGAGCTTTGCTTCTCCATTCGTTAGTCCAAGGCCTAGTCTCATGTAGGGTGAATTGATAAAGGCAAAAGTTGCTTGAAAGGAATTTGTAGTCTTGTGTTACTCCATCTGTATAAGCACAGACAATTCATAGCACGTTCTTAATCTAAAAAGATGGCTTACCACACTCCACAGAAAAAATATTGCAAAGTATTTATCTTTAGTTTAAATTTGGGGTAGTTTGCTTAGCTTACTGTTTCTGACATTCTTTAGAGGTTCTATGATATCTCTTGATAAAACTGTACCCTTCAAATCGAGCACTGTTCATAAACATTCTGCAAAAGGCTTACAGTCCACACCTTGTTGAGAAATAGTTTTAAAATAGTTTTCAGTTGAAATAGTTTTAAAATAGTATACCATAAATCATTTCAGCCAGTTTAAACAAGGGGACATGTTAACCCTGAGCATATCAGTTGCTTTCAGAAATGTAGTCTTAAGAAGTTCATGCTTTTTAAGCACACTGGAGGATCTTGTCTTTTGATATATTTCATAGAGATTTTTCTAATGTATTTCTAACTGTATTTATTCAGCTGTGTTCAAATTTGCTCTTCCTTCTAATTTTATTTTTTTAGGACTTGATAACCTGCTCGATGAAAATAGAATATCAGATTTGACCCAGACATACCAGCTGTTCAGCCGGGTAAAGGGTGGGCAGCAGATCCTTTTGCAACATTGGAGTGAATACATCAAGGTATTTCAAAGATCTCTTACTAATGTCAAAATTTGTGCTGTTACCATATATTTCTTCTATCAAAACCAAGAATAATATCATGTAGGTGTACGCATCAAAATTCTGTTTTAAGCAAATACGGGGAGGGATGTTAATGCTTCCCCCCAATAACAGTCACATGATGAGAAACAGCAACACCTAAGTTTGGGTTTTAAATTTCTACTTGGAAATTGCTTTCCTTACAGGTTTGAATGTTATACAAGAAGTTATTTTGGTTTGCTTTGCTTTTAAATACAGCCACATGCACAAGTGTTTAGAGTATGCTGGATTGTACTACGTGTTGTGCTTTGCTACAAATACACTCAACTATTTACATATCTGCAAAATCAGTGGAACATCAGAATGTAGCTATTCTACTGCAGGTTAGCAGTGCTACCTGTAACCAACCTACAGCAATGCTGATTTTAAAATAGCAAGGAACACTCCTCTTGAAAATAATCCATCATCAAAGTCGTATTTAGATGCTTCAGGTTTGTTTTGCTAGGCGTAAAATGCATGTGATACACTGCCCCAGAGAACTTGCACTCTAGTGCTCTTGCAAGATGAAAACAGGAAAGCTTCACAGAAGATATTTCTCTCCAGAGTTGATAATTCCCCATGTGGTAGTTCTCTCCTGAATTGACCATCTGTTCATTGACCTTCAGGACTAAGTGCACAACATCAGTTCATTTCAGAGGTGCCTTTCCTGCACACCTGTGTCTTGAGTTCTGCATGGCGCACCAGTGTCCAGCTCACGCGTGTGGGACAGTCTCCCCTCTGCTCCCAGAACCGAGGTGGAGTTTGCTCCACAGGGTGTCGTCCAGTCTCCTCATAGGCAGTCTGTGGATCCATAGGCAGCTGGGCCAATTGAACAGCTTGCCATGGCCAAGAAGGAATATCTTTCTTCTTCCTTGCTCCCAGATCACACTCCTGACTTAATCCTTGTGCTGGCTGCCACTCCATAGACTCTTGTGATCTGTTTTAACACAGTACCTGAGCAAGGTCAGTTTTATGCCACATTTAGTGAGCTAAAGAGGCTCACAGAAAAGTCCTGGTGCTGGCCCAAGGAAAGAAGCAGGAGTTTGGGACAGGTAGGAAAATAAGGGAAGGGGGACCAGAACCTCTCCTTTCACAGCAGCAAGTTGTTAAGTTGGCTTATCATACCTTATCTTGCAGAATCAGACCTTTTATGGCTTTGTTTTGAAGAATTTTTTTTTACAGACTTAAAAAGCTAGAAACTATTTTCTACAGTGTCAATAAATCTCCTCCTTTCAAACATTCTGTATGACTGAATGCATTAAAGTGAGACTTCAAGAACTTAGCTTTTATCTTGTGAGCCAGTGTAAGAAAAAGCACAGAGAGCATGCCACATAACTGGGGTGAAGGTCTGTGCTCTTACCTTTTTATTATTTCAGAGGTGCCACTTAGCTTTCTGTATCTCAGTTTGCCATTTGCAGAATGGGGGGAACGCCCTGCAATTTATGAACGTAACTGGTAGAGACTGTGAGATGTCCAAATGCTGTGTTAATGAAGGGGAAATTGTGCTAAGGGTAAGGTATGATGGAGACTAGATGATATTCAGAGGTCCCTTCCAACCCAAACCGTTCTGTGATTCTGTGATACACATATTGAATCTAAGGACCTTGGACAGCCTTGTGTATTGCTTCACTCTGAAATGTTACTTGAGAAGGATCTCAATGAAAGATAACAGTGGATAACTAGATATTGAAGTGGAAATTCTGAGGTTTGCGAGGGATTTCTTATCTCTCTTTGACTGTTGTTGTGGCTAACATACTTTAGTTGATGAAAATACACCAATTGAATACTGTTCTGCTGTTACTGTGCAGATGTTCCTCTTTATCACCTTGGAAAACTGGTCATTCTGTCTAGTGTTACTAAGCAATTGTAAATTGTCCGGTAGGTTAAAATCCTCCCGTACAGGATATTTTGGTTCACTAGACAAATGGTATCGTGTCTCTAACTTAAAGATAATAAGTGTAGGAACAAGAAAAGTAAGTCAAATCTGTGGCTGCTTCTTGCGACTGGGAAAGATTTGTTTTATTGCAAATCAGCTAGGTTTTTTTGCTTTTAAGCCCTTGCTGAAAGAGAGATCTTGGAGTGATAAGCAGCGGTTGAATTTTTGCCACCTGTTCCATCGATAGAGCTCCCTAGTGGATTTAAGAAAAATAGTGCAAAGTTTCCCATTACACTTAACATTTCTGAGGCAGTTTACATATAATTTCTTTTACATGAATCATGTAGTTCTGTATCTAACTGTAAACTTGCATATCATACAGTCATGTCTACTGTGTATTTTTTTTTAGCTTTTGTCTTAAATGTATATAATCTTTAAATCAAACACTAATGTTTTAAATTCATTAATGTGTGTCTGAGTTTTTATTTTAAATTTCAATGCATCTCATTTTTTGAAAACTTGAAGTCACATAAGTAGCTCTGTAAAAAAAATTATTCTTTCTAATATAAATTTTATAAGGGTGAATGTGTCTATTGGGGGAGATAGGTAGCGCTCTGAAGTATTTTATTATCAAAAGTGTTTGTTTTACAGAACTTTGGGACAACAATAGTGGTTAATCCTGAAAAGGACAAGGATATGGTGCAAGAGCTACTAGATTTTAAGGATAAAGTGGACCATATCATAGAAGTGTGCTTTCAGAAAAATGAAAAATTTATAAACTTGATGAAGGAGTCCTTTGAAACATTTATCAACAAGAGACCAAATAAGCCTGCAGAATTGATAGGTACACAAATATTTTTCTGTAAAATATCTCAAAAATCTATAGAAAGCATGATAAGATAATGCTGCTGATTGTGCTAGTGCAATCTTGGTACAGTGATGCAGTACGCATTCTGCTTTAGGAGACTTGTTTTTGGGATATGAGGCAAAAGTTAACCTGGGAGCATTGCGGGTTCAAAAAGCTCGGGTGTGCTGTTAGGCGTGCACGCAGTGTCCTGACGGAGCATGCCAACTTCTGCTGTCCCTCCGCTCTGCTTCCTGCACGGTGCCTGGTGCTAACAACGGCTCAGAGAGCGTGATGCTGATGCTACGAGTGGAGTAAATGCTTAGGGGAAAGAGGAGCTGTGGCAAAAAAAAGGGAACTGTTTTTAATTGTGGTAGTAGAGGAGTTCTTTGGATGTTACGGATCTCTCAGAAAGGACTAAGTACAGCCCATCTATCTGCCTTGAAGGCTGAGGTTGGGAGAACAATTTTAAAGCCTTCAGATATAAGGAGTTTTAACAGAGAAAAGAATTTTATTACCTTGAAGGGGGGGAACTAGTGCTCATTAAGGGGAAAAATAATAAAAGCATCTTAAAAATGCTATTACTGGGTTTATCCCTGATCTGGCAAAAGCTGTTCTGACTGTTTTGCCTGCAGCAAAACTGGAGCTGTGACATTTTACACCGGGAGAGGTTCCCACTACTTGGTTGGTTGTTTTTCCTCTGTACGTTTTTTTGCCTTTATTCAACTTATTTTGTGCCTTCCTTCTAAAACCAGCTTCATGTAGGACAAATTGCACAACCTAGTGATACAGGTTAAAGCCATGATATGGGCTGCTGTCATTTGTGGATTGTAGTGTTTCAGCTCCTGCAAAGGTTTCCTTCTTACACAGAAGGTTGTATAACGATACTAATGCGGCTTAATAAATACTTAGGTAAACTCATGGCTTAACCTTATTTCTGGCATTCTGAAGCTACCAACTTGAAAGCATTGCTTCTGTGTAAATTTTGGTATGCTCCTACCAAGGAGCATGAGGGACATGGTAAAGGTCTACAAAAATATAGTCCTCTTCGTGTTCTATGTTTCTGTTTCTCATAATATACATTCATATGCATTGTACACTTCCAGAACATTGTCTTTCAACAAGTAATGTGCTTTCTATGACTATAACACAAAATGTGGGAATTTCTAATGCATTAATTTTAATGATTATACTGTATTCAATTTTTTTCTTGGACAGTTCCTTTTTTTGTGATATTTTTCAATTATGGCAGTAGTACAGTAGGGCTCTATCGCTCCACTGAACACAGGGATGGGAAAAGGGAAAATAGAAAATTTAACACTTATCCTATATTTTAACATACAGTAATATTTAACATATAGTAATATTTCAAGTGGGAGATGCTTAAGTTGGTTATTTTAGATTTTTTTTTTTTAAAGTTGTTAAACTGTTTTATTTATTTGTAGCAAAATACGTGGATTCCAAGTTAAGAGCTGGTAATAAAGAAGCAACAGATGAAGAGCTGGAAAGAATCCTTGACAAAATCATGATCATATTTAGATTCATTCATGGTAAGAAATATCAGTTTACAGTTGATGCAATTAAAACTGTTTTCCTTGCTACTAGCAGAACTGCATTCCTCTGAATGCAAGAAATCTTTTTTAGCATGGGTTTCTGCTTGACTTGGTCTTAAATTCAGGTTGCCTTACGTCTGAAGGAGCACAATAAATACACCAGGGAGGACAAGTTACAAACCTTTTACAGTCTGTGAGTAGAGACCTAAGAGTTAGAGCTGTTGGTGGAAGTTTTTTTCACATAAATTAACCATATAACTTCATGGTTGTGTTGTAACCACAACCTCTCCTTTAATGACAGAGAACAGAAAGGTTAGTACAGATTTTCTCTTCCCTGCCCACCTCAGTATGTTATAGGTGCAAAGTACATGAAAAGCCAGCAACTCATGACTTGTCTCTTCTCATCGTGGCTGAGAATGAACACAGAGGAGGGCTCAGAATAATGGGAGAAAATGTTATTGCTGTGTTTTATTGCCTTTGAAATGCACTTCCCTAGTGTATGTCCCTACCTGAGCAAAACCCTTGAATGTGTTAGGAGAATTTTTTTTTTTTTTTGCTAGGTTAGATATCAGAAAAAATATGTGATTGAGTCCAATAGAGATGCTCACTGTTTTGAGGGAAGTGTATGCTGGGCTGGAATAAGCAGGAACTACCCAATTCTGTATTAGTTTGTTCTGAGATCTGTGGGGTTCTTTCCTCATAAAATCCAAAACAAGTACAATATAATGGGAAAGCAGACAAGAAACCAGTCATAAAGTAGTATCATTTGCATCATGATTTTTGTCAAATGCAAAGGATATTGGATGGAGGTGGTGAATGAACACAGTATCACTGGCAACTTGTCAACCTAAGAGATTAACTTCTGTTAATCTGAAACTTTGACCAACTCTTTTTCTCTTAATATTTTTTGTAGTACTGAGCTAAAAGTGCAAATGTATTTTGACCTATCTAATGTTTAAGAGTCCTTTTAAGAGCAGATGATAATTAGTAGTTAGGTTTTGGGCATTGGACTTTTTGATAGTATCTTGATGCTGTTTCATGAAACAGCACTTTACCAGGGGGCAGGATGGAGAAGGAAGAGTATCGGAGGAAGTGCTGCATTGGAAGGTGTTTGCAAAGAATTAGGAGGGGCTAGTGTAGGCAGCACAAATAGTGCCTTGAGTTACAGTGAATTTCTTCCTCTTAAAAGTGAAACAACTTTGCATTATCAACAGAAAATATTTGCGGAAGCTCTGGTTTAAGGTCTGAAAGTTTGTCAGTGCCTGTATGACTTTATTTCAAAAAGCTATTGGCAAACCAAGTGAGAAGACTTCTGTCCATTTTTCTTCACCTTAGGCTTTTAAAGATTATTTCTTTAATACATAGGAACCCTTTTTCTTTTTTTAATTTTAACAAATCAGACCACTAGAGGGAGAATGTTCTTCTGGACCCCAGAATAATTTCATGTGATTTGTAGCTGATCCAATGGGAAATATAAGGCAGCCCGTGTTCCTGCGAAAAAAAAGAAAGAAAGAAGTAAAAATCTTGCGAAATATGTCAAGAAAATAATTAAAATATAAAAAGAACAAGTTGTCTACATGTTTTTCTTCACTGTTGCGTAGTAAATATTGTTCTGCTGATCAACATGTCATGAGAAAGGCTTGTGTCACAAACCTGAAGTGCAATGATGTATGATTTCAGTTGTATTTTATTTTCGTTTCAATTTCGATACAGGTAAAGATGTGTTTGAGGCGTTTTATAAGAAAGACTTGGCCAAAAGACTGCTGGTTGGGAAAAGTGCATCAGTAGATGCTGAGAAGTCCATGTTGTCAAAGCTTAAACATGGTAGGCACCTTTAGATGTGTTAAATTTTTATTACTTTTTTGGCATGTAAATTGGAATCCTTATTTTCTCATGCTTTAAGAAGTGACAAGCCAGATTTTAAGTCATAGTTGAGCATATCACAGCTTTCATTGTGCTCAGTGAGAACTATTGTGCTGACCTCTTAGATATACGACTGGTTCATTTAATGTACCTAGAGAGGAGCAAAATCCTTAAAACATGTACCTAGTTGTGGGTGCTCTGGAGCCTTGCAAATCTGGCTCAACTGTCTCAGGTTAAACCTTTATTGCTTGTTCTGTGCTTCTTTGTAATCGTGGGATCTTTGCTTTAATTTGTGTGACAGAATGTGGCGCTGCTTTTACCAGCAAACTGGAGGGCATGTTCAAGGACATGGAACTGTCAAAAGATGTCATGGTTCAGTTTAAGCAGGTACATTTAGCTTGTGTTTGTGTGCTAAATTTTCAGTAGTGACGGGGAAGCACTTAATGGTGTTATACATTGGATTAAGCTAAAACCAAATGAAACAGCTTTTGAGCAGGTCCTGGTCATAGTAACAAAGTCTATTTATAGAACAGAATTTATTTATTGTGTATCTATTCAGAGATAGTCTTATTTTATGGTTTTATTTGTTTCCTTTTTAAGTAAATTACAGTCTAAATACCACGTAGTAATTTAGTTGTCTAACATACTTTAAAGTCCATATCCCTTCATTCTGTAAACTGTTGCTTCTCTGATGAATTCTTTGTGAATGACCCACACCAGAGAAGCAGCCTGAAGGTGCAGAGAAACCATGTATGTCTCAGCCCCAAACCTTCCAACCTGTTGGTGACCGAGGGAATGCTTGGAGGAAATACTGTATATGCTCACCCTGTTGTTGCACTTCTCCTTGGGTACCTGTTCTAGGGCCTTACTGAAGACAGGGTACTGGGGAAGATCTGATCCAGGATACCTGCTCCTGTAATAAAATACTCTAGTGACTTTTCTGTCCCAGACTTTGCAGCCTGGCTTGACTGATGCTATGCTCAAATTATAAGAAAATGTATTGTCTAATAGATGTGTGGAAGTCCCAGAGGATCCTTTTTGATTGTACAGTTCTTGCCCTGGCTCCTGATTAAAAGCTTTTCTTTTGCTTTATTTGCATGTGATTGAAGTTCCTTTGACCTTAATACCCTGTAAAGACAGTAGCTTAGGATACTTCAAGGCATGTTGTACTTTTCTTTTTACTTCCAACCACTTGCTGTGTTTTGAAACTGGAGATGGGACGGGAGCAATAAATAGTCATGAAATTCAAAATCTTGGTACAGCATGTCTAACCAAGGATGTGGCCTGTAGAAATTTTTCATTATTCTACCAACTTTAAATTTCTAATTTAAGTATATATATTTTCTAATTTAGCATGCAACAGTATGTGGGTTGTTTTTTTTTTTTTTGTCTTTTGTATTTTAGTATATGCAGAACCAAAGTGACCCAGGAAATATAGACCTGACAGTAAATATATTAACTATGGGATATTGGCCAACTTACACACCTATGGAAGTCCACTTAAATTCAGAGGTTAGTGTTTGAATTCTCCTTCTAAATGCACTTTATGGAGCGGAATCATAATCACTATTATAGGGTGAACTAATGCCTTCATTTAATGTTTTTTCTGCTAGATATTTAAGAGGTTTATCTCATTTTAAAGATTCCAAAATTGCAAAAAATGAAATGTAGTGGTTAAAATCCACTTTTTTGCGGTGATTGTTTAACTTTATATGGTTTTTTTCACCTTTATTATTATAATAATAATAATCATAATCATCTAACATTGTAGTCAAGCACTTAAAAGTTTAAAACTGGACAGTTCACCTTAATTTAGTCAATCTTTAACTACATTGGTTAGGCATTTTGACCTAGCCAATAGTTATGTTACTGCATGTTTTTTTTTTCCTGTAAGACCCTTCCTCTCTTCCCTGCAATGTGTCTGACAAAACTAGCCCCTGCGTTTAAATGGCATTTGCATGAAAAAAAATTGCTTCCAAGTTCAGCAATTTTTTGCAAAGCTCCTATCAGTAGTGATTTAAATTGAAATATGTATTTGGAGTCCTGTTTCCTGCAATACCTTGCTTGATCTGAACAAGCACTTCAGAGACTAAAGGTGTTAGCAATGTTCCCATTCAGTTCAGAAGCTGTGGAAGCTTTTGTGCTTTTGCTCCTGTGGCGTCTTTTCCTCCATAGCAGACTACTTCGGAATGATACAACTTGAACAACACATCATGAAAATGCAGGGGTAAAAATCCCTTGGAAATAAGAGGGTATAAAGTACTGGAATTAAACTTGAATCTATATAGGGCAAACTAAAGGAAGAATTTGGGAGCAGATGGTAACGATCAGTGTATAGGTGTGAGATGTATGCTTTTTGTCCTGTGACTTCTTAGTTGGATGCGAAGTCCAGGACAAAAATAGTATTTATTTTAGAGGTTTAAAACCCCTTATGGGGGGGGAGGTATTTTACTTACATTATTAAAAAAGAAAAACAAAAAACGCACACCACCACCTTCCCCCCCCCCAAAAAAAAAAAAAAAAAAGGAAAAAAAACCCAAACAGGGAAGTTAAAAGCTATACTTGAATTGAGGCTTTCTTTTGTGCACGGTAGTACCGGTGAATGTGAAAGCAGAATTTTGCTCTTTGGATTTAGTTTTTCACACAAACACTTACTATGAAGCATTGTTGAGAAGAACCAAAGAGATTACATATGTGAAATCATGCGGCATCACTGCACTGGTATAATACTAATAAACTGTTTGATCTCTTTGCTTTACAGATGATAAAGCTTCAAGAGGTATTTAAAACCTTTTACCTGGGAAAACACAGTGGTCGAAAGCTTCAGTGGCAGACCACTTTAGGGCATGCTGTCCTAAAGGCAGAATTTAAGGAAGTAAGTTTGCTTGTTTAATGCTTAGCCTGTTAGGATAAAATTTAAGTCAATTATTTGGAATCTAGTCATGCATTGTATTTTTTATAAAGGTAGTAATATTTTTGTGGAGGAACAATTACAATTCCGTATTGTTATTGTGTATAGAAAGTAGGCTTTTTATAATTAAATTGAAATACTACCTAGCTCACAGAAGACAGTGTAATACTTTTTGGTAACATTTGTATTTGTTTGATAGGAATTGTTGCTCATTCAAATAAAGAAGGTTGTAATAAAGCAGTAAATTAATGAAAGAAAAAAGTGCAGCATCTTTTTATTTTTAATATGGACTTGTTTTGATCATAGAAATAACCGGTGACACTTCTAGAATGCTTCACTGATACAAGAAGAGACTAAAGGGTGTTAGTGATGTAATGACTGTGGTTAAAATTTAAATGCTTGTTGAATTATTTAAGTCTTAAATAACCACATTGTTTCTTAATGTGGTTTTGTTTTGTCTCATGGAGTATCTTACTAATGCAGCTTAATTGAGCCAGAGCAAAGAGCCCCAAAAAATTGAATTCTTTTACTAACTCATTATGAATATGAAACTTAGATGTTTAGGCATTATGTAAAAGTAAGATGGATAGGTTTGTAGTTGTGGATTGACAGAGATGTTTACAGCTGTCTGAAGAGTTTGAGTTATTTATTTCCTTTCCATTGCCTGTTTGTACAAACATTGTGCTACTGATAATACTGTCACTCTGTAGCACAGTAAACCAAAATTATCTTTTGTTTCTTTCATATTTGATCCAATGCCGAGATTTCTTTTGTATTAGTTTGCTCATCTCTATAAAATGAAACTTCGGTGAAGTATGAAGAGATTCACGATTGATGGCATCAAAGCCAGAATTTCGTATACTGTAATTAAAATGAAGTAAATGATGTGAAGTAAATACAAGGCCATTCTAATGAGCTTCTGCTGTGTGCTGTATCGCTACTGTTAAAGTAGCAAAAAAAGAGGTTTTAAAAATATCCCGTTTCCTTGATACCGCCTTAGGTAGATTCTTCTGTGTGCTAGGCATTCTAAAATGCACATGTCGTCTTCTAGAAATAAAAAAAGGATGTATAGCTTCTGTAACTTGTCGAGTATGGAGGATACAATGGAAATTGCTTTGAATATTACTTCTAATTATTTGATATTTCTTTTTTAGGGAAAGAAAGAATTTCAAGTATCGCTCTTTCAGACATTAGTGTTGCTTATGTTTAATGAAGGAGATGAATTCAGTTTTGAAGAAATTAAAATGGCTACTGGTGTAGGTAGGAAGAATACTTTTTGATTCTTAAATTTTTTCATCAAGTGATTGCCAATTATGATTCGGTATGTAAAGGCCTAATTTTAATAAATTTGCCATGATCATTAGGACAAACTTTACGAGCCAATAGTATATAGACACCAAAAGAGAAGATGAAAACACTATGCTGGTACTTCTAGTGTAGATAAAATAGATGCTTCACAAAATTAATAGTAAGAGCCGTGTAGCGTGTGATACTACTAACAACCTATTAGATTTACAAAATGTATCATTGCAATTCTTAAAATTCAAGTGATGATAAAGACTGTTGTGTGTACAGATTATTTTTGTTCTACTGCAGTTTCAAATATTCTGCTTTGAAAATTATCTGTCGTAGAATACTGTCATTTTGGGGTGATTCGAGAGAGTACTTTCAATTGAGCTGTACCGAGAGCTTGCCCATCTGTTTTCCATTACTGTTGCTGGAGTGCCCCATTTACAATAGGTCTGATTTGTTAAGAGCAGCAGTGTCCAGTAGGGCATATACTTTGTAGCCGTCTCCCTCTGCACTTGAAACCTGAAGGCAGAAAGGGCAAAGAAAACTGAGGAAAAGTATAGGTTTCTTTTTAGCCACCTGCAGTATCTGCCTTCTGTGTTCTTATGCTCTTGGGTGGGATTTTTTTTTTTTAATTTTTACACTTCCTTGAAATAGTTACAGCCATTGGCATTAAAAATGATAACGCTATCATCTCTGCTCTCTGGAACTTCTGCATCAACCACCAGTTCATACCCAGTAGCCCTTCACATGTTGAATCTTAATATCAACCCAATACAACAACTGCTGAAAGAGTATTTGAACCCACAGAAGTACTAAAATATTGTAAATATATTTACTAAAATACTGTAAAATGGGGATATTGAGAATCCCCGTGGTTCAGAGTGATGCATTGCAGAAGGCATACAGCCCAGGTGCTCCAGCGTCTCAGACTTGAAGTTTCAGGTTGCTTAGTCACCCACTCCATTAACACTAAGGGAGCTGAAGAAAACTCACGCCAGCATGAGTGATAAGCATCAGGATCATCCGGAGAGGCTCATTACGTCAGAGTACAATGGTTACAGAACAAACATAAGTTCACGCAAGCCTGATCCAGATACTGCTTTCTCATCTTGTATTGCTGTACCTCGGAGCTTGCATTCTGGCCGCCTGACAGCAACAGATAAAATCTGCTGCATGGAAATCCATTACATTATAGCACAATAGAAAGGATTTCAGTAGACTGTTTTTAAGGCAGCTGGTTAGAATTGATTGATAGTTGGGAGCTATCTATATTATGTTATGTCATTGCACTGAGTGCCACGTCTGTGTTTCTCTCTCCTGTGGGGAAATAGTGTAGGAATGCAGGTAATGGGGATAGTTCATGGTCCATGGGGTTCCCTTGGGGCCAGGATGGATGACATAAAATCTCTGTCTTCCCAGGCTTTACCTACACAAGGCATTTGGAGCTGCTTTAGAGAGGTCCCATTCCCACCTAGCAGTCTCCCCACTTCTAAAGGAGAGGAAACACTTATGGCCAGAAATTATCTCAAAAATAGGTCTGACACTGCGCCCTTCCTGCCTCCTGCTACTTGGATGATCCTTTCGCTCATCGGTACCCTGCTGAAGGCTGGTAACCCTGATAGTTGGAAAAGAACAGAGATTCAGTTACTAGAAAAAGTAGCTGAATTTGTGATGCAGTTGCTTCGTGAATTGACCACTAAGGGCAGCAGTGCTGATGGCCAGACTCTCAGAGACTGACCTGGATGAACCAGAGGTCCTGGATCATGGATACAAATAACATAGGACATGGTAGAAATACTGGAAGGCAAAACCTGGGCATTAGGGTTGCCATAGAAACCATTTCTAAATGTTCTAAACACCATGTGCAGGGCTAGACAGGCAGAATTGTAATGTATGCTTGAAAAAATGACGTATGGAAGAGGGTCTAGATTTATTAGGAAGTAGGAAAGCCTTTGAAAAAGGAGGAACCTGTACAAGAAGGATGGGCTCCATCTAAATTCAAAGGGAGTGAAGCTGCTGGCACACTAAAATGTTTTAGAAAGTCTGTAGGGTTTGTCAGACTTCTCCCTCCACCATCTAAAAATAACATAGTAGATCCAATAAGAGTTCAGAGAATGGGAATAAAGATGGAAGGCATGGGACAGCTTCTTTAGAAGGAACTGTTAAATGTTAGGACAAATCTAAATAGACCAAAAGGTAAATAGCCACAGAAGGCAAAGGCAGGGACTGGGAGAATGAAGAGCCGCCCACTGTAGGAGAAGGTCAGGTTCGAGACCATCTAAGGAACCCGAAGGTGCACAAGTCCATGGGACCTGATGAGATCCATCTGCGGGTCCTAAGGGAACTGGTGGATGAAGTTGCCAGTTCATCCATCATATTTGAGAAGTTGGGGCAGTCTGGTGAAGTTCCTGCTGACTGGAAAAGGGGAAACATAACCCCCATTTTTAAAAAGGGAAAAAAGGAAGACCTGGGGAACTACAGGCCAGTCAGTCTCACCTTTATGCCTGGGAACATCATGGAACAGATCCTCCTGGAAGCTATGCTAAGGCACGTGGAGGATGGGGAGGTGATTCGAGACAGCCAGCGTGGCTTCACCAAAGGCAAGTTCTGCCTGACCAACCTAGTGGCCTTCTATGATGGAGTGACTGTATCAGTGGACATGGGAAGGGCTACAGATGTCATCTGTCTGGACCTCTGTAAGACCTTTGACACGGTCCCCCACAACATCCTTCTCTCTAAACTAGAGAGGTATGGACTCGATGCGTGGACTGTCCAGTGGGTGAAGAATTGGTTGGATGGTTACATCCAGAGGGTAGTGGTCAACGGCTCAATGTCCAGATGGAGATTGGTGGTGAGTGGTGTCCCTCAGGGGTCCGTGTTGGGACCGGTACTGTTTAATGTCTTCATCAATGACATAGACAGTGGGATCGAGTGCATCCTCAGCAAGTTTGCAGATGACACCAAGCTGAGTGTCAGGTCGACACGCCTGAGGGTAGCTTTCATAGTGAAAGGAAACTCCTATTTGGGATCCCCAGGTATTCCACATAGTCATTAAAGATCTGAAGAAGATGAATACTGATGTGAAAGAATTTGATGCTCATTCCTTTGGAAGGTCAAATCTGAAACTTCTAAAAATGTTTAAAAAGGATCTCACACTGTTGAACAATTAGGAGATCAAATTGCATCCAGTGTTGATGAATATAAGGATGTCTGTAGTGGGGAAATAACCTTAACCACACGTTAGAGATTGGCTTTGTTAGGTATGACTGCTCAGGAATGAAGTTGTGCAGTCATTGTGTCCCCTGAAAACATCAACTGAAAGTTCATCAGAAGGGCAAAAAGCGTGCTGGTAACTTTTGAGGAAGTTATTGAGAACAAAGCAGGAAGCATCATCGTGCTTTGTGTGCTTGTATTTGGATACTTCATAAATTTCAGGATAGCCCATCTTTGTAAGCGTATAGTAGAATTAGATACGGACAAAGAAAGAAGAAGAAGAAATATGAACAGTAACGAACAGTTCCCATGCAGAGGATGGAGAGTTCATCTCTTAAACTTGGGGCATGATAGTTTGGAGAGAAGTGAAAAGGAGGAAATACAATAGTCTGTAGAGTTTTGAATGGCTTAGAGACGGTGAATAGTGAATTCTCTAGCCATCACAGTACAAGTATTCAGGGATCTTCTAGCTTCTCCATTTGTTACTAGCCAAGTCAAAGAACCCATGTTGGGTGAGGTAGACATTTTGGTCCGATACATGTAACATATAATGTAGTTGTTCTCAACTGAAACGGAGTTAGCTGCCTGAGATTAATGGCAGGCCTTAAAGTGCTGATTCTCAAACGTCAAATCAACTCAAATTAAGTCAGCCCCCAATTTCTTGCACGTATGTTGATTTTTAATTGAGAACACGGTAAAGGTGAACATAAGTTATATTCTGCTTATTTAATGTGTTCCTGTGGACCGCTTACTATATAAGCATCATAAATAATGTACTGGAATGAGGTGTGAAACATTTGGGATTTTCCAGTGTTATAAAAATCTGCTTAGCAAGTTTGGTACTCTTTCTTCTCCTGTTGAAGCAGCTTTAGCAGTGCTTCCATGGGGATTCGTCAGGTCAATCAGTCATGTCTCCCCAGCTCCCTGCTGACTGCAGCGGAATGTAGTGCCAGTCAGGTAAACATTCGTTTGTTTCACTCAGGAGTCACACTGCGCTTAATATAAAGAAACAACCAGTCAGTATGGCAGAAATCAGTAAGACAGTATGACTTAAAACTTTGAGTCGCTTAAGCAAGCGCTTTCACAAAATAAAACCTAGCAATTTTTGTTCAGTGCTGCACCTGGCAGGATAGGACAGCCACGGCCAGAGTTCCAGTTCTTCAGTACGTCTTCCATACATTCATAATCTACTATATGTATGTTACAGAGGTGAATATGATATATTCTGTGGTTCTGCTGTCCAGACACTTACTCATTTATGCAGCTTCAGTATTACTTACATTGCTGTGTTTACAGTATTACAAGTTAGTTTTGTAAATGTCTTGCACTTAAAGTAAGTGGGTATCTGGATATCAAAACCCCTGCGTATTGAAACGGTCTGGGCAACTAGTCTCTACATGCATTTCCGACTTTGTCTATTGTATCTTTGTATTCCATTGCCATCTAACACAAAATACACATACTTTTGGGTGTCAAAAAGTCATACTCATATGACTTTTCCTCATGCTAAGTAGAAGAGTACCTCATGGGTGATTACCACATTACTTAAAAAAAAAAAAACAACCCAACAAAAAAACCCCGAACAAACAAAAAACCAACAACAAAAACCAAACAAAACATCACGTGGATTTCTGCCCCTTTGGGATATCACTGTCTTCATCTGCATTAACTGGCCATAGTTGGAACTTGTGTTTTCCAGTCACTGTTAGAATAAATTATCACCAGTCTCTTTAAAGAGATGAGACTCTCTCTGGTACATTAGTGCAGTTAGAAAATGCATAAACTGCCACTCAGAGAAAGAATAGTTACCTTTTCTTTGGTAACCGTGCTTCTTTGAGGTGTGTTGTTTTATAGATAGATAGATAGATAGATATACACTCCATGTTTTTACCTGCCTTTCTTATTATCAAGAAAGCCTCTAGGAGCTGTAGGTTTTACTTTTACTTCAGTGATTGATAGGTAACTGCAGATTCCTTCCCTTTGGCATACTGTAACCTGCGACTTAGCATGCAGGGCAGAAGCAAAGCTCCAAAGTATACTGAGTGTTTTTAACAGCATCCTTGTGTTTGGACAAAAACACAACTCAACAGTCTGCATTTACTGAAGGTGAAACACCCAAAAAGTGTGAAACATCATAAATGCCTGTTTAGTCAATGTGGTTTAAAGGTTTTTCTAGTAATCATAGAACAGCTGGAAGTTTAAAAAAAGGAAAAGGTCACTATGTGAAAGTTAAACTATTTTAGAAATAATAATAGTGTTAATCTTTTACTCAGCTACACTGCACTTCAGCACTAGATTGCAAAACCTTTCTTTCGATTTTTAGACTAAAACTCTGTTCAGGAGATCCGACACATTTGGTGATAATTTTATATTGTGAGTAAAAGTATTCTAGAGACTGCAGAGGCTGTTCTAATGCAAAATCTTAATACAAGACTTTGCAACATAATTATTAGAATGTTTTAGACTTCATTTTATCTACTTGTTCAAATGCTTTTAGCTTTAAATCTTACTAGATAAAACTTTCCTCACCCACTTGTTTCTACTACTTTCCTGTTGTGGGGGAAGTTTGCGAGTATAATAACTGTCAGCTCTACCTTCTCAAAACCATCTTCCTATCAACGGAGACTTCTTTTCTTTTTATTATATATTTTCTGGTGTGTGTTAAAAATAGTGATGAAATCATAAAATGGGTGGTTTGAGTTTCTTGTCATCAACTGATTTTTTTTTTTCCCCTAAAGTCCTGTTACTAACAAACAAAACTAAAGCAATAAAACCAGGCTCACGTTAATGTGAAATCCTTTCTGAAACTACTTTTGGATAGAAAGCTCACTGAGATGAGCCTGAGTCTGTCTTCCTGACATGTACAATTCATTGCATGCTCTCAGCACCTGTGAAAGAGACCAAGCTCGAAGGCTGTAGGTTGTTACCTAATTGCAACTTAGCTGGAAGAAGGCATTAACATAAAACCAGTAACTTTTCAATTGCATTTCTAGATTAATCACATGAAACTCTTCATGTTAATGTGTTGTTCTTCTTTCTCCCATACTTTGAACTTCTCTACAGAGGACAGTGAATTAAGAAGAACCTTGCAGTCTTTAGCTTGTGGAAAAGCACGAGTGTTGATTAAAAATCCAAAGGGCAAGGATGTAGAAGATGGAGATAAATTCATCTTTAATGGTGATTTCAAGCATAAATTGTTTAGAATAAAGATCAACCAAATCCAAATGAAAGAAACAGTATGTATTTATTTTTTGCATTCATTCTGTTTGTTAACTATTTATCCACGTCCTACATGGAGAGACAGAATCTCTGCATTTCCCCTCATAGTTTTTGCATATGGAGAAAGGAAACAGATACTTAATTTTTTTGGTAGTCAGGATGACTCACAGAGGCAATAAAAATTTTAACACTCATTGAAATCGAAACAACTTAGGTTCCTTCCTGTGCTTGCAAATTTAAGTGCATATATATTAAACTGATGGGATCTTGTAGATGTTTCAGTCCATTTTAGTAGTTTTCATGTTATGGCTGAAGTGTTGGTACTATATTGAACTCATGAATCAAATGTCACCATGTCACTTCTTTTCTTTATTTAGCAGGTAAGAGAGTTACTAAAGGCAGGGTTGTCCCTGTTTTTGCAGTGGACGTCTTTGTTGTGCTTGAATCCCAATTCTTGACACAAGATGGCATGTTTTAATTAACATTGTGTTGTTTCCTTTCCTCAAAAATCTGAAGTGAGTTTTTAAGATTTAGTTTAATTTATTGAATAGATTTAAAATAAGGCATACGTTATTTTTTCCTTTACGTTATCCTTAATTTTATCTTTGGCTTGCTTTAGCAGTACACATCAGAATCACTTAGTTGTTAGCATGCAGTAATGCATGCATCTGTCTCAAAAATGAGTAAGAATACATGAGTTTTATTTCATTGGAAAGGTTACCTATAGAAATATAATTGATAAAAAAAAACAAAAAGGTGATATGATTTGTGGTGTTTTATTGTTCTTTAGGTCGAGGAACAGGTCAGCACAACCGAAAGAGTATTTCAAGACAGGCAGTATCAGATCGATGCTGCTATTGTACGAATAATGAAGATGAGAAAGACTCTTGGTCATAATCTCCTTGTTTCTGAATTGTATAATCAACTGAAATTTCCCGTAAAGGTAACTGATTTTGCTTTTCAAACCATCCTAGGATTATCTAAAAATATGTAATATATTTTTCCATTCAGCTGGTCCATAAGAGTAAGAAAGGTGAAATATGTCTGAATCAAATCCAAAGATTAAGGTATTAAAATGAGTGTGTGAACAGAAATAAGCCAGAGTGTCAGTAGGAAATATATGTAGATATTTACTATGGTGCATTTTCTTATGTAGCTGTTAGTAGTCCTATTTTTTAAAATGTAATGTAAATGCAAATACATTTTTAACTGTTTTACTAATCTCATCTTTTCTTGTAGCCTGGAGACTTGAAAAAGAGGATTGAATCTCTCATTGACAGAGACTATATGGAGAGAGACAAAGACAACCCCAATCAGTACCACTATGTTGCATAATGAAGAGGAAATAATTTTACTTAAAAAAAACAAAAACAAAAACAACAAAAAAAAACCCAAACCCAAAAAATAAAAACCAAAATCATCCACATATATCTTCAGGACACTGAATACCTAAGCTGTCCAGACTTTCCTTTTAGCAGATTTCAGGTTGATGTATATTATTCAACCAGCTGCATGCACTACTGTGGAAGAGAAGCAAAATGACATGTTAACTGATCATCCTTGTCAAGACTCCTTACAAATTTTAAACGTCATATTTTTATTTCTTTTAGTTACTCTTTTGTTCTTTTGGGTTCTTGAAAATTTAGTTTTACAGTTTTGTTTAACTCTGTCATTGAAGTTGAATGGAAAAGTAAAATTACCTGTGTGAGAAATACTTCTGTGATGGATGCAAGTCTGGTTTCTTCATTTATGTGTTCCTAACTGCATCCATGAAGACCCTATATGCTGCATTCTTTAGCTACAGTGACAACTTGGGTAACTTTTTAAAAACCCTTAATTGATGAACACTTATGTACAAGCAGTGTTGTTGAAATACACTGAATTTTTGAAATTATGCACCATAAAAACCCTTAAACTTGTGTTCAGTTAATTTTCTTTCAAATTATTATAAACTTCAGTCTGGTTTGGATAAATCAGGTTTTGAAGTGAGATCCTTGAAGTGCCAAGAGGACAACTGTGTTCATGTGTGTAGTGAGTTGTTGGATTATTTAGCTAAAATATGGATTATTATTTTATTACTACTTCTGCTGGCTTGGGTGGCAAAGATTAGATCGGAGTCAAAGAGACCGTACCTCATTTTAGGGCAACTAGTGTTTATCACTGTTTATATAATTGCCGTAACATTTAGTTTTACCTTTAAAATAATATACAGGGAACCTACTGTACAGCGTGCTCCACTTTAAAAAAACAAAAAACTTTTTTTTTTAAAAAAGACTTTTATGGTCTCAATATTGTGAAAGCATAGTTTTTTGTCTTGAAAGACTAAGGATTTTGTGAGTACTTTGTTACATATTGTATATATGTAAGTTGATTTGACTTAAAGAATGAAAGACACTGTAGATCTGTTAGATAATTGTAACTATAAGGAAGACACCTTTTGTGGTAACGCTTACAAGACACTGTTTATTTTCCGGATTTGCGTACTGGTGTATTTCATTCTCAAAAAGAGCTACCAAAGGAGTTTTGATCATGGCATAAATGAGAATTTAACTGAGCAATATTTTCTTGAGAGAGATACCTTACTAAGTTTATGTAACATGGGTTTTGTGCATCAATTAAAAGGCCACCACCTCTTCTTAAAGTAAACATGCTAAGAGTTGACATCTTGTGGATTTACATATTAAAGTCCGTGTTCTGTCATCTGGTGTCATTAATTGTATTGCATTCTTCTGAATTATTTTTGTTCCCTTTGTGTTTAGAAACTAAACACGTTTAGTTTATTGTATTTAAAACATATTTAATATTGTAATTTAATGTAGACTTATTTTAATATTTGAATCTTCAGTTAATGCAAATAAAATCTTTGATGCATATTAAATATTAATTTCTTAGCCTTTGTGAGAATGTGGCACTTCAGTTTATTTGTGCAGTTTGTTCTTTAGTGTTGATTATACCATTCACCTTGTAATTCACTTTTTGTGCATATGGAAGCCGATCAGATCCATCTTACTAGACGTTTAAAGCAAAAAGCAGCATGTGCCTCACAGAAATGCCATGGGCAGAGGCTTTATCCACACAGAAAGCTGGCAGCAGCGTGCAGTAACTGGTATCAAGCAGTGAATGTGTACTGCCTTCCCTTTCTGAACCCCAGCTTCCTGGTTCGACAGATTAAAAGCAGTGCTGTTATCCTGAAGATGACTGAAGTGGTTCTGCCTTACGAAGTGATGTTAATTGATTAAAAGTGCTGAGATGTGTGGTTTTTCTTAATTGCCACAGACTAGAAGAATTTGGCCAAATTACTCCGGTACAGCAATTAAAAATGAGTTGTTCCACGAGCAGTGGAAATAATGAAGCCTGTCTTTCTGTGATGTATGCCCTTTGTCTCCTACTGTATTATCCTCCCCAAATCACCTCAAGCAGCAGTCCTGCAGAGGGTTTTTCTGCTTAGTTCTGCCTTTCTGCTTGTGGGAGCATTGGGTTTGTTCTCTTTTATCCAGTTGCTGATCTGCACCCACCCCCTTACCCCCCAAACCTACAGAGAATGTAATGATCTCTGCAGTTTTTTTACTCTTCCAAAATGGTCTGAAAGTGGCTTCAGAGATTCAAAAGCTATGGGAGAGGTGGACAGGCCAGGTGATCATGATCTCTTTTCCTCAGGTCCTCATTTTTAATTTGATTTCCTCAAATTTCTCTTCCTGGGATTTCGTATGTGCTGAACCAAACAGGTAAGCAGTTAGTTTATTAGTCAGCATGGTAATCACTACTTCATAGCAAAATGGCTGCAAAAAAGCTGATTCCTTTTTGATAGCTGGTGATAGAATTTGGCTGAGCATCCCGTCTCAACCAGTTGTTGGTTTGATGTTGGCTATTTGGTTCACGTCACCCCCTGAGTGCATTTGTGCCCGCAGGGCAGAGGTTGTTAAACATTTCTTCCTGGACGATCAGCCAGTGTTGGAAGACATCAGGCTGTAGCAAAGTAACAGATTTCCTCTGTAGTGCATCTGTGTTCAGAAGATGTCTTGAAAACCTGGATCTTGGCAATTCAGCATCCTTGGAATAAATTGTGTAGCAGCTTCTATGGAATGACAAAAATAACAGCAGGAATCTGGGATACAGGTAGGGCTCTCCAGTCTTACCAAAACCTTCCAATTTAACTCGAAACTTTCCAATTCAACTCAGTTTAACTTAAACATTCGGATACCTCATCCAGGTATATGTTACATGTATTTAAAAAGCAATTTTCCTAAATGTGACGCCCTGTCATCTAGCCCAACATTTCCGGAGGGAAAGCAAGCGTGAGAATGCAGGCTGACTTGCAGGTGCCTCCCAAGTCTGGCAACTGGAGCTCTCCTTACCGCCAACAGCCTCCTTCCTGCCTGCTCCTTGTGTCCTGTTTTCTTAGTTCTGTATTTTAGCTTCCCCTGTATTCCTGTATCTGAACCTGGGTTTATCGTTTAACTCCCTTGGTCTGCTGCAGCTTCTTTCTTCCTTTCTTTGTGCTATGCATCTTTGAAAACACACCTTTCAGGCAACCTCAGTGCATCCATTTGTTGCGCAGATAGACCTATTTGTAGGTTTATGATCTTTGGCAGATGTGTTGGGGAGAGCGGACTCTGTACTATAACCTTGGTTATCTATTCCTAGCCTGTCTCTTCAGAAGGAAAATAACCCGGTGAAGTCAGATAATACGCAGCAAAAGGCTACAGGAAAAATGGAGTCATGTTTCGTGGAAATTCTTTCCTAGTAGAAATTCCCAACCCGTACTTTGTCTTCCGTGCTAGTGTTCTGCCTTGACTTTACAGAACAGTTTGTGTTGTAGTAACGGCTCCTAGATCTTGTGGGTATTCCCCATGTTCATCCCCATAAGCAGCCATTCTGCATCCGTGGCTCCTCAGGGCCAAGAGGTGTTAATCTGGAACTGCGTGCAGGTTGGTTGGCCAGCAGCTCTGTCAAATAAAAATGCGTAAGGGCTGGATGTGGACTACATTTCCCTCGGTGACAGCACTAATTTGGATCTCCGGGCTGTGTATATACCAGCTTTTACAGAAGCTGTAACTTTATGTTTGTCTATGTCTTACCCTGCTATCAAGTTTGATTGATGTTGGCCAACAAGCTATTGAGCAGTGAGGCTGATGGCCAACATGGTTGCGTAAGACTTATTTCATTAGGAAAGCAGGCTAACAAACACCCTGGTAATATTTCTGCTGACAACGACATAGAGACTGGGGTTTGTGCAGTCTCTAGACCACTATAAAAGGCTTAGTAAGCTAATGATCCACAGCATGTAAGATCAACATCATTCTCTGCTGATAGCCTTACGTTCTTTACTTACCAATTTCTTGCCACAATATTGTTGCTTGATGCAACTTACATACTGATATTAATTGCTCGTTATCCAAGCATATATCATTTTTCAATTTATTGACACCAATTTTCCAGTAGAGGGGCAGACTACTGCACAGCAAGTTTAAACCTGGCATTGGGCCTCCCCCTCTATTTTTTTTTCTGGCAGACTTCAAGCAGTCCGCAGACCTTCCTCCTCTCCCGATGCAGTGATCCTCCACTCCCAAGAACAGTGATCAAAAAATGAGAACAGCTAGTGTCCCACCTCCATTAACCTCAACTCCTCTGCAAATGACTCACTCAAACACTTGACCAGAGCTGTTCCTTATGTCATTTTTCAAGCTGACTAACTTCTGCTTTTGGCAATACATGGCAAGAATGAAGATTGCTAGAAGTGCTGCAGGGAAAACCAACCAAACTAAAATAAAATATTTCCATCTCTAAAAATGCACAAATAAAAATGCAGCATTAAGAAAGAAATGTTTGTTTGTAGTAATAGTATTGAAAAAGAAAGGCAGATCCCCAAGCCACCCTGAAGAGCAAATAAACTTCTCTAGGATGTTTTGGGGAAATACGAAGTGTAAGTGAACCGAGACAAACATCAGGGAAAGGTCATCAAGTTTAGAGTAGCTGGACTTGACTTTAGCAGCTGGTAGTAGCTAAATTGCATTTCAAGTTGGTTCTAAGTAAAAATGTATGAAGGCAGCTCAGGAGCATAAAGGATTCTCTCTCAGAGCTGATTAATCTGGAGTACACTGTAATGAGGAGAAGGATGACATGGCAGTCATTTTGAGAAAGCAGAAGCACCCTGCTATTGGCACACTTTCCAATAGTACTTGAAATAGGATTTTAGTAGCAAAAAAAGTACTTCTGAGGTTTCACATGAAGAAAGGATATCCTTAACAGCTTAGATAACAAAGAGCATTGAATTACAAAGTGATAAATGGCCTGGGCTCTGTATCTCCGTTACTATGCTAACATCTGACAAAGCCGATAGATGAACTTCACCTTTTTTCCTAGTTTATCTCCAAAAAAAAAAAAGGGCTTTCTTAAAACTTGATTATAAAAACATCAGACAACATCAGAAACTATGTGAAGGAGCAATTTATTTTACCCATGCAACCACAAGACATTAGCAGTCCCCGTTTTCGCTTGGAAAATATATGTGCATTGTATGTATACACAGATGCATCACTTCAGAGATAATAGATCATAACTTCCACTGCTTTTATACAGCTGGGACTGGATTAATTCTAGGCAAGATGACTGCACTCACCTTACACTGCCTTTAAACTCAGTGGCAAGAAATATATTCTGGAGGCAATACAGAACTTAGGTGGGTTAATTGCTCACTGAAGCCATTTCTCACCCTCCTCTGTCACCTCCCCTTTAACCCAGGGGTGCCCGTGCTGCATTCCTCACTGGGAACCACCATTAAATGCCTAGAGCTGGTAAGGCTGGCCTGGGCCCTGGTGTTCCTCGCAGCTCTCATCCGACACGAGTTACAGGGGTAAGACATACGGCAGTTCGCTGGAAGACCCCAAACCTCCGAATGCCCATTGCCGCGGGTGAGGACTGGGCAGTGCCCAAGGCCAAACCATCGCCGCCTTCAGCCCACGGCGGGCCCTGACCCCTAGGAACGGAGAAGCCCTGGGCCCACCGGTTAGGGCTGGCAGTGAGCGGGGCCTGTGGCTGAACCGCAGCAGCTCGTGACGAGGGTGTAGCGCACACGCGTGCACCCCGCACGCCGCCACCGGCAGTACGCGCGCACCTGCCCCTGCAGAGCGGCTGTGCACCGGCCGTGCGCGCCGGGGCCACGAGGTGCGATGCGTACACCTGCGCCCGCACCGAGGCACAGGCCCGCTCCACGCGCGTTCGCACGCGTGAAAACCACCCACCCACGTTCACACAGGGAGGTTTGCACACACGCCCCAACGCCCGCGGCCGCACTCACGCGCCCTCGCACGGCGGTGGCGCCGTAGCCCCGCCCCCGGCCCCGCTCGCATCAGGGGCGGCCGTTGGAGCGCGAGGCAGCCCCGCCCCGCCCCGCCCCGCCCCGCCCCCTTCTCGCGCGAGATCCCGCCCTCCTCCCTCGCCGGGGCGCCCGCTGCGCTGAGCGCCTGGGTCACGTGACGGCGCCCGGGCGGGGCGGATGACGTCAGAGGCCACATGACCGGCCCGGGCCGTCGCCAGTCTCCCCAGCGCCGCCGCCCCCCGCCGCCCTCTCCCCCTCTCCGCGCTCCCGCCGGTGCCGCCTCGCCCCCTCCCCTGCCCCGGCCATGGCTCGGGCCCAAGGCGCGCGGGGGCTGCTCGCGGCGGCCGCCCTGCTCGGTAAGGAGGGGGGCGCTGCGGCCGCGGCCTGCGGCGCCCGGCGGGGGAGCGGAGCGGAGCGGCGCGGCGCGGGGGGGGAGTCGCTGCGGCCTGGGGCGGCCCCGGGGCCGGCGGCGCTGGACGCGGCACCTGCGCGCCGGCTGTAACTGGAACCTCCCCTCCCCCCGTGGGCTCCCACCTGCTGTTGCTATTCCGGGGCGGTAGCTCTGACCCGAGGGGTGCCGGGCCTCCGGGGGCAGGCCTGGACGGGGCGGGGGGGCAGGTCCGCCCGCGGGGGTCCCCGGCCGCAGCGCCCGGCTGCTGGGGGGCGGCGGGTCCTTTGGGGAGGTCGTGCCTCCCCCCTCCCCGCTCCGGGCGCCCGGGAACCTGTGAGAGCTGCGGGAGGTACGAGGGGAAGGGTAGAGAGAAGGCGGCGGCGGCGGCTGCTGTGCTTGGGGAGGGGGAACCGTGCAGCGGCCGGGAGCGCTGACCGCCGGCTCTGCGCTGAATCTAGGGACAGCGCTCCGGGAAGAAGAGCCTGAAAATGCGCCTTGATCTCTCAGAAAGCGTGGAAGCGCAGGAACTGCTGATGTCGCTGCTAGGAAGTAGCTTTTGTCTGTAGGGCCTGTAATGCTCCCTTGCTTAATGGCTTTCATCCTACCATTTCTTGAGTGGAATCTGAAATGTCGCTGAAATGGAGAGATTTTAGTGCCATGGTGAGAAGGGTTGTTAGTGTAGCAAGGCTGTTTTACGAGGAAGTGCGTCTTGCTTGTTTACTGGTAACTACCTTGCTTTAGCTTTCTTGCCTTGAAAGCCACATCACGCAATACTATCAAGTTTCTGAAATGTGGCTTTGGCAGCAAAGGAAATTTCTTCAGCAGCTAGCAAATATATTTCCTGAATAAAGCAGCAGTTGAGAATGGTTATCTGTCTTCATTTTGGAGATTATGACAGCCTTTGAAACTCTTCGGACATTTCTTTGGTAGTAAATATCCTTATCGTCATTGACGGTACTTCAGTTTCTCTGTTACACTGAGCCTGAAAGGTGTCACTCACAAGGGGCACTGAGCAGTTCAAATACCCAGCTCTTTGCGAGCCTGTCTAGCAAGCACAGTGACTTACAGTGCTATCAGACTTGCTTTTTACAGTTGGCATCTGCAACTTCAGTGGTGTTGAACTGATGTTATAGTGGGAATTCTTTGTATAGCTTGTTTAATATAGTTATGGCTTAAAAGAAGAATTGCTTTTGTTTGTCTTCTAATGAGCCTGCATAGTTTTTATGTGGTACCAGAGATAATATTTTCTGGGACTGTAGTAGTCTTCCCCTGCTTAATTAGCAGTTACAAACATAATTTGGTGCATTTAGCTTTGTCACTTTCTGGCATGTAAAATGTGTTAGGTTGCTGCAGCTGAGGCAGCAGACTAGTTTATTTTACTACAGCATAACTATTTACTGACAAATAGGGCTTTGTAGCAGTGTCTAGAAACACCAGCTGGGTGTTTCTACATAACTTTATCCTACAATCTTGGGGGAAAACTTCGTGGTGCAAATAGAGACTCCTCCTTGGAGTACAGATAGGCTCCACCATCTTCTGCCAGAGTGTGGGGCTTGGGCGGTAGTGAGGGGAGAATAGTATCAGATAATGAGAAGATAGGAGCTAAATTCTTTAGACATTTGCAGCCTTTTAGTCTGAGTGAACACTGATCAGGATAAGGTAATGATGACGGGAGGCTGAAGGATTATCATGGGTGGGTCAGCTGTGAGAGCTTGTTTGGCAATGCCTTGACTTTGGGACAATAGAAAATTTTTTCTCCTGCAGAAAACCTCACCACACCTCACTTACTGTTTCAGTTTTCCATTCACATTGAGCAGCAAGCACTAAGCTGAATATTTAATATGTCAGCATTAAGTATCTCGTGATGAATTTCCTCACGAATATCAAACATGCATATGGAATGAAAAAAAAAAAGATTTTTTTATACAGTGATAAATACAGGGAAAGGGGGCTATGGGAAATGAGGTACCTCCCCTCAAAGCTAGCTGTTGCTTTTTGAGATATGAGGGAAGATGGTGCTTGTCTGCTGTTGAGCATGATGGGTCAGTTGGATTGTGTGCCGAACCCAACAGAGACGCTTGTGTTCTTTGAGTCCTAGAGCACCTGTAATTTTTTTCCTTGCTGAAACACAAACACATCAGAGAAAACATTTCTGAAAATCTTAAGTTTAGAGTCAGACATGGATTCAGTATCAGTGAGTAAATAATGAAGTGTCTGAGATTTGGGGAAGGAAAAATGAGTTTGAAAAGGTGGTGTGATGCCACTTCAGGTTATTGACGCATAATCCACATGTTTCTATTGCACGACTCTAATCAAAAGGGGAATTCCAAACCCTGCTATCAATGTAGGGATAGTTGAGAGAAACTTGGATAATAAATTCCAGCCAGTGAGTAATTTGGTGTTGTATTGTTTTCCTCAGTTTTGGCGTTGCTAGCTGTATGGAATTGAGACAGAATATAAAGTAGTTTTCACAAAATATAACCGCTTTTACGTTGTGTGACTTTCAAAAGATTGCTTTGGCAATGCTGCCCTTAACACAGTGTTTGCTTGCTAGCTTCTTTAAGTGTGTTGACACGGTCTCTAAGGATCTGAATTTGTGTGCTAGTCCCAAGCCTGCGATAGGTTACTCAGCTTTGACCTCAGCAGCTTTTCTGACTTGTAAAGTAACTTCTTACTTGCCAAGTAAGTACTCCGCAGGCTCCCTGACATGCTGCTGTTGCGATACGCTCCCAAGGTTCCTGTTCGGGCTGACTTAAGTTTCATTTTTGGTGTAACCTGTTTCTAGATTGTTCTGTAGTGAATAGGATGATAAGGTGAAGAATTACCTCTAGGTACAGGGGAACCCTACTAAAAGAAAAGATGGATAATTTATTGAGAAGTTAACTACTGTTATCTCTGTTAAACCCTTCGTACTTCTTAAAGATAACTTATCTTTAGCGCTAAGAAGGCACGCCTCGCCTTTGCTTGTTTCAGCTTAACTGCAACAGTTTGTCTTTTCTCTCAAGTCAGCCGTTATTTGGAAATTCCTTGAGAAAACTTGGTGCCATAATGGATTTCTTGGTATTTATTCTCTTAAGCTTGGCAGGAGACCCTTCTGGGTATGTGAGTAGCAGTAGTTACAACTGCTATTTGAACACTTAGTTGCATTATCTTAATTCTAAATTATAGACCTACCATTTTAAAATGTATCTTATGTTTTGGTAAATCAGGCTTCCATGTTTTTTGTGCATTTGACTTCAAGATGGACTGGTACCCCTTTCAGTCTAAGGGTAACAGTTTCTTAACCTTCTCTGCCACTTGGCAGCACCGCTGGCTGTCAGTACTACTTTTTCTACTGTAATTCAAAGTGTGAGAGTGTTAGTAGCGCCCTGGCAATGGAGTACAGAATTTCAAATGTGGTTCAGCTCTGTGGTTCAGTAGGCATTTGTCTAGTTGTTCCCCCTAGGTGTTCAAGCTTGAGCACAGTAGTCCACACTTAATACATTTGTTTTCTTGTATTAAACTTCAGTGACTTCTGATTTCTTAACAAGGCAGAATTTAGTCTGTATAATATGGCAACACCAGTGTGTCCTTACTTTCCTTGACAGGGGTGAGATCTACTTTCTTCTGAATAGGACTAGGAGAGTGGTTTACTCAGGCAGCTGATCTTTCTTCCAATATCCTCTCCTCTGGAGAGGCTTTCTCTTTAAGTTGTCAACACAGTGTTCCTTCCTCCAAAATGTTATTTGGGGCTGCCAGTGATCTTGAAGGATGCGTGCTAGTTGTGTGGTGTGATACAGCAGCACTAGCCAGAGCAAGTGCAAAATGAACTTGTATGAGTGCTGAAGAGGGTCTAGCCGCGGGAGTTCAGACCTCCTGGTGGAATCACGTAATCAGCTGCTGTAGAGCTATCCCAGGACTTCCTTCCTCTAGATAGGAAACCATAAAGAAGCTTCATGTGACTAAACTTGATGCAATTGTGCAATTCTCTGGCCAAATGGCAAATGTACAGCTGCTAAATAGCCTTTCCTTTGTAATGCTTTTGTACTTTTATAAATTTTTTTATAAAGACAGAGGTTATTCATCTGCAAACTTGAATTGAGAAACAAAATGTTTACTGCCTTAACAGAAATGAACAATATCAAAAACATAATCTAAGACTGCATGAATTTGTCCCTATTAGTTGGCAAGGATGCATCTTCTAGGGCTGGATCAGGAACTTGATATAATCAGGTGCTGCACCTGCACAAGTGCACCTGATTATCTTCTCCCCTAAAGTATTCTCATCCATCTGTGAATTGTTTCCCCTTTCCACCACTGTGTTTGTGTTCAAGCGTGTCCAACAGCAGTTGAAGTGAGTCCAGCCTTGTCTTTTCCTGCTATGCTTTCCAGATAGCCAGTGTTCAGTCTTCTGAGTCCATTGGTGACAGTTAAATATAACTCATAATTTTATGAAGACCATCTTATCTCATGCAAAGTGGTTCATACATCAAGTCTGTCAAGGAATTTTCCTGCTTTCAGTTGTTCCCCAGAAATGTTGGTAAATAGTGTGATCTTTCAAAAAATATATTATTTTTTAAGTTCTTATTTTTTCTGTACTATCCCAAGGTAGTATAAATCCTGAATCCTAAGCAAGTGATCTTGACTCAGTCTTCTGAGAAGGGACTTGTACCAGCTGTCCCTCTGGGAGGGGTGCTTACATTAGAAGACAAGTGATTAGAGGAGAGCGTAACTCCTCAGGGATTTTTCCATTCTCTTCTCTGACATAGACTTAGGAGTCTGAAGTGGTGACTAAGGTCGCAAGGTGACTTTGTTCACGAAATGGCACTAAGATGACAGGATCTTTCTGAACCATCAGAATGAGTAAATTACTGGGCACTTCTGTTCACAGGTACAATGGGAAATAAACCTCCTTTAGATAAGAACCAGCATTTCTTCTCTCCTTGGATTAATGCCCCGTAGATAGCAATGTTCGCTGTGTGTACCCAAAGAACATCTGGGCAAAGGTGCAGGGCAATACAGCAGTGCTGTAGCATAGGTACAGAATGATTGTGTAGTGCTGGCGTCTGTTAGCAAGCATCCCTTACCTTCAGAGTACTGCCGCGCGGTAATTACGGGGTAGGCTGTAGCCAAGCAGAGTCTGGCGTGTATGACCAGGCTGTGGGTGTGATACTCGGAAGCGCTGTCATGGCGCTTGTGGGGAGCGGTTAGCTGGGCTACGCTGCAGCCATGGTTTTCCTCCCTAATGCCATAGTCAGCGTAACTACAGACAGTCCCATCCACTCGGTATCTGTATCGCTTAAACTACTGATGATGTGGAATATGGGCCCAGGTGGATTTCGATGGCTTGCTGCCCTTTCTTCCAAGAGGGAGGCAGAAAAATATAGAGGTTTTTATTTATGCAGAAAACATGAACATAGTAACAAAACCCAAATTGTATAAAAGTAGCTTTTGTGTTTGAGATTCTTATTGTCAATGTTCCATGTTTCTAATAAAAATTGGAGACAAAGTAAATCATTAACTATAATAACTGAAGTCCTCTTTGCAAGCAGACAGTGTAAACAATTGCCATTAATATATGCTTGCTTTTTTAGAGCACAACAACCATTAATCTTTCTCCCTTAGTAGGTTTCCATTATGTGGGAGAGTAACCCAAGGGCAGCTGTGCTTGGCTAACCGGATTTCAATTATAAAAAGGTTGAAACCTGAAAGCATCTCTGTGTGGTCAAGAGATGGGGAATCCTGCCATTCTAAAGGGACTCAGATTTAGATCGTTCAAATGCGTTAGATTGTTTTGTTAGCTTTGTAGTTTTCAGTTTGAAACAAACTTAACTTTGAGGTAGACTTCTTTCAGACAAATTGTTATATCACCAAGAAAGTCTTAGTTTTGTTTGACTTGTTTATTGTATCTCGGAGTGTTAATACACTCTGCTTGTTTTTTTGAGATAGATATGTTAGATAAGGAAGGATGCTGAATTTAATTCAAGTAACATATCTAGCTTTGCTTCAGCAGTTTTGCCTTCAATCTTTTCTTGCATGAGACTATAATTTCAGAAATGAGGTATAAAAGGGGAGATTATCTTATGATTTTCAATTGAAAATATGCAACTAGAATAAATATGTAAGCAGCCCTTTTTTGGAACCTGTTGGAATACTAATGAAGCATCTGAACTAAGTTAAATTTCTTTGATGCGAGTACATTTTTCGTGATTCCTCTACTAGATATCCAGAAAGTAGCATTTCCAGCCAAATGAATAATGAACTTTACAAAACTTACTTTTTGCTATTGAAAAGTCTAGGAGCCATTCAGCTGTGTAAATCTGAAGTACTGCACTTGCTCTATCACAGATAGTTTTCAAATAGGGTGCTGCAGTTTATTAAGAGCAGCACTTAAAGTCTGAAGTTAAGAAACTGAAGGCTGTATCAGTTATTGTGTTAAATAACAAATAATGATACTGTTATGAGAAATACGAGCAATATTCTCAACTTGTAGATATGCCATTATAAAATTGAGCAATACTTTATGTAACTCAATTAGAAACATTCCCAGGACAAATTGATTCAACATCAGTTTGCTTTTCTGTATTCTTGACATTTTGACTGTAGGCTCTTACTATTTGTGGGCTGGTGATGATTCATGCATTAATCACTAGTCGACACTGAAACTGCCTTCACAAACTCAACAGCTGCTTTCCTGCCAAACCCAGTGAGCTGTTCCTCTGCCTTAAACTGGCTGGAGAGAAGAGTAGGCAGGACCTTTTTTCCTTCAGTCTTCTGATTTGTTCTTCAGTGGGTTTTTTCTGATTTTTCTTTGCCCCTGCATCCCTTATGTTTCATTCAGTTCCATCTGTGTTCCTCTCCATCCCTGCCCCAAATCCATGGGAGCAGATGATGCTGCAGCACAGTGCGCTCTCGGATCACCATCCTCGTGCACGTCGGCTTACTCGCAGTGAAACAGCCCTCTTGCCACTGCGTCGAGGACAGCTCAGTGTCTCATGCTTAATGCTTCTGTCTCATCACTGACACTGCAAATCCAGCAGCCACTGAACATTTCTTAAGAAGGAATGGGGTTTTATAGCGTTTGTTCCACACTAATGAAATTGGGATTCATATCGTGGCGTCAACGTAATCTTGCGAAAATCTGGTAGTTATGCAGGTGGTATTTTTTACTGTTTGTTCACACCTCTTATTCTCTATTACTTAAACTTGCAGAGGATGATTTGTCAGCTCATCATTCCCAGAATCTGTCTTCCATTTGGTACCTCTGTGCTGTCTGTTGTTGTTCTCTGAATCATCTGTAATGGGCAGGTCTGTCACATTTTCCTTTAGGTCAGCAACATTTTCTTAATTGTTTTTCAGTCTTTCCCCTGTATTTCTTTTTAAAACTGTCTTTTTTTTTTCTGCTTCTTTTATTCTTTTACTGCCTATTACTTATTTATTTTTAGCTCTAACATTGCCAGGTTTTTTAAATAGCTATCAAACAAGGGAGTCAGCATGCACACTGAAGATTTTCATTCTAGCATGTTTTCCATTGGTAGTGTCAGTTCAAGTAGCCATGGACTCTTATTCCCTGCCTCTGTGCAGTGCTAGAAATCTTCAAAAAAGTATAAGCAGCTTGCTTTTGAGAAAATAAGTGCTTAGGTAAAATCTAAACAAGTTCCAGATGTAAATTTAATTGAAGGAAACTTTGCAAATTGAAAATTCCATGCGGAGGACCATTGATTATTTCTAGCGCTGCGCTGAACTGCAATAAATAATATTTTCTTTGTGAATATATGTTCCTTAGTGAACATTATGAGCTGGACATAAAGTCAAAGGTAGAACAATTTTGCTTTGAAATACCTGTTTTCTACACTATCTATTCTTCAGGAATTTCTTTCTTCTGGCTAGCTCTGGTTTCAAGTCTAGACTCTTTAAACAGCTGGGTAAAGTGTATGAACTTCAGCTTAAGTTTTGGCCCCCTTTGGTGCTGGGGGAGGATGTACTATTGCTAAGGGGAAGGCAACACGGGAAAATGCTTGCTGAGTGCCAGAGAAATTGTTTCCAATGTCTTCCTACAACTGAAGTGCCTTCTACCCAAGTCAAGCTGACATAAGTCCAATTTTTCCTAATAATTGTCTTAATACAATTGTATGCACCATAGTTTTGTAGTGAAAAGTTTTAAAATTGGGATTTGCTTTTTGAAAACTTCTTGGGCAGGGAAGCTAGCTAATGGATAATCCCTCAGCTGGATCTTTTTGCTGTATCAGCAGTTGAATGGATTAGCATGTTTGACTCTTTAAAGCTTATTTGCTTGAGATGAATGGAGTGGTTTATGTCTTGCAGCTGCTTTTTTTTCAGGTTTTCTGCAAAACTGAAGTTGTTGCAAATGCAAGCTGATAAAGTGCTAGCATGAAAATGGTGCAGGCTTTTTGCAGCGAGGTTTGCTTTGGATGTGTGTGTGGTGACAAATTGAGAATCAGAAAAAATAAAATGCTCTACAATAAAGAACTCGGAACACCTTGGTATGATTTCAGATACGGGAGCACTGTCCAGTTAGCCCTTACCGCAAATGAAGTATGAGATAACCAGCTTTCTGGCTGTATCCAGCCTGAAGCTTCATTGTCAGTGGAGGTGGCCTAAGTCCATGCTGCTGTCAGAAAGGATGATCCTGTGCTCCTCTTGCCACGTGTTCTTACCCTGTTAGGTCAGTACTAGTGTGGTCAGTTGTACTAGTGCTCTGAGCGCTGGGGCTGGAGGGGAGCGAGTGGGGGAAAAGCTGTGCTTTTGTCAGTAGCTCAGTCTGAGGTTAGTTTAAACCAGTCAGGTAAACATAACCTCAGTCTGTGTCAAAGTTTTGGCCCCCATCCTCCCCTCAAGTGCAGAGAGCGCGATGACATTAAAGAGAAGTTCTCCTGGCAAGGGTGGCATGCTCCACCATGCTATTTTTGGCAGTGCCTGCAAAACATCTGCAGTCAATCTAAGCTTTCTAAATGCTGCATTCAGTGCATGTACAGCTGAGTGTCCTGGTACAGCAGGAATGAAGGCTGCATGGTGTGCTGCGGGGGGAAGGCTGAGCGCTATGGGCGTGCAGGACCAAATGTGCTAAGTCAATTCTGACTGAAGCTTGCAAAATGGTTGCTGTGTAGGGTCAACACTGAGTAGCTGCCTTGAACGGTATGACGGGTGTTTGTTCCAAGTTTTTCTTACCCTCTGAGGACCCAGCATGTCAACAGTTTTGGTTTGCGTGGCTTTGTCTTTTTATAAATGGGGTGTTAAATTTGTCCTCTGTGTGTTAGTGATGTTGAAGCTAGTATAGAGACCGTTAATGCCCAAGTTTCCAAACTCAACCGCTGTTTAGGATGTACTCCTAAAATGTATAGTTGTATGTATTTGTCTCTTTGGGATCAAAAATAAAAACATACGTGACACCACGTTAATCACTTGTCATTCTTAACAGGCTTTTTACAGGCTTCCTCTTCATTTGAGGTGAAAGATTCAAGTGGTAAGGTCTGCATAATTGCTGATCTGACAGTAGCCTTCTCAGTGGAATACAAAAGCCATGGGCAAAAAGAGGTAAGGGGAGTATCTCATTGCTTGTCTCTAACTTGTGTTTATAAAATGTGTGGTATTTTTGCATGTGCGCAGTATTTAAACTTTACAAATATTTAAGCATGAAAAACTGCTTCAGCAAAGATTTCCCCCCTCCCGGTCATGTTGCATCAACTTTTCTTTATTACTGATGCTGCTTCTAATTAAACAAGGTTAAGTCTGCCTGAAACCACCACAAACAGTGTGAAAAAAGTGTGAAATTACTTTTGTGACTGCAATTCCACACCAGTCCTATTGGTAGCTAAAATGGCTTTCATTGGAACATCCAACTGTAAAGGCAAAAATGCTACCAGTTGTCTTTTGGTGAACTTGGTCATGCTTACATGGACTAAATTTGAACTGAAATGGCCATTGGCGCGTAGCTTTTAAACTTCCCTGAAATCCATGATCTTCTCACTGAGCAAATCTCTAGCTTTCAATGTATCTACAGACTAGTGCAGTGCATACAAGTTGTTCCGTATTAACAGCAAAAGCCTGTTAATGGGAAGTTAAGAATTTTTATTCACAAATACTCGGCTTTTCAGTTTACTTTTTTGGTATCCTTACTACTGAACAGGAATTTTGGATTATTTATAATCTCATTGCAGTTGCATGTTGTGCCCTTGCTGAAGTTGGTTTTTTTCCTAGCCATCAGTGTAACGTGAGATGAAAAAAATCCTACTACTTTGCCAGTGGTGCACTTGCTATGTGTGATTTGAGCTGAGAGTTACATTATATAGTCTACTTTTTCAGTGGTGCTGATGGTCTGAGATCCTGCTCATACTGGTATGCAAGTTTGCATTCAGAGGTGACTGCTTTCATAGCTGCTTTTGGCTGTTTCTTCTTGTAAGCAGTAAGCTCAAAATTTCCAGTAAACACTGTGTTGGTCTTCAGGTACCAAGTTACTTCTCAGTATGTAATAAACTCAAAGTATTACAGCCAAACTATGTAGGCTGTACCATTTACTTTTGTTCTTACTCAATTGTACTACAAGAAGCAAAGCTTAAATTCTCCCATTTTTCACATGTCCAGAGTTTGCCAGACTTGATTCACCTAGTACAGAAGTACCTGCAAATTCATAGTGCTCGTTTAGGGGGAAAAAAGTCTAGAAGGTGCTGTGAGTATGTACTGTTTTGTCCTCAAATTTCAGAGAACAATATTCTTAGAAATCCAGGTGTCAGTAACATGCTATTTGCTATATACAGGTATATAAGTGGATATCTTATAGCATACATGAATGTCAGCTGTGTGTTTTATAACAGTTTCATAGGATATTTAAAAAGCAGTAAGGAAAAGCTGTTACATCATGCCGTTTACATGAGTTTTGTTTTCTACTCCACAGTTTGCACACTTTTTTCTTCCACAAAATGCTACAGTAGAGCCACAGAGCTCATGTGGTAAAGGTAACACATCTCATCCAGTTCTGGTATTGGGTTTTGGAGCAGGACATTCGTTAAGCCTGAATTTCTCGGAATATGCAGACAAGTACCTAGTCGAAGAGCTAGTTTTCCACTACAATCTGTCAGATGCAACTTTATTCCATAATTCAACTGCAGGTAAAATGAAAACTTCCTGTTCTTATTGTGCAACCCTTCCAGATGTAATACCGATTTGTTTCTGTAAATACTGTTACATACTAATGCAATGTAATCTTTTTACAGGAGAAGTGAAGAGAGTATCACATAAAATTATTATTCAGGCATATATGGGCACAAAATACAGATGCATCAACTCCAAGCAACTCAATATGAAGAATGTGAATATTACTTTTAGCAATGTTACTTTGGAAGCCTATCTCACAAATGGCACTTTCAGTATGAACAGTAGGTATCTTGTAGCAGAAAATGTACTTGGTGAGCTAATATTTCCAATAATAGATTATTTCTTTTTAAGTCCTGACTAATCATATTTAAGCAGGTACAAACTGGATTGAAAGTTCCAATAGCAGCATCTTTTGAAATGAATAGACCTGCTTCAGGTTTTCTCTGTAGGGGTGTCAGCATCCATGACTAGAAGATAGCGCACTGTGTTCCCACGGTTTTTGTACAGGTATTAGGGAACATTCCTTCTGTTCGTGAGTATTTATGGGTGTAAACACGTGCTGCAGTAGGTCGACTGGGCACGTGACCAAAATCCTACTTTAAGAAGTATCTGATAACTTCCAAGTATTATGCCTCTACCAAAGAAGTTTGAACTAGTTACTGTGTGCTCTGGGGAAAATTACTGATATAATGGCAGACAATAGAGAACTGGTCTGTAGGGAGCAGTTATGTACATCTTCCTACAGGAGGCCTTATATAAGCTGTAACAGTGATGATTGTCAGGCTCAGTCACAAAACGACTTTTTGTCCTCATTGCTTGTGCTGAAAAGCATTTTGGAATTTCACTGCTATAGTGATTAGAAGACAAACTACTTCATGGTGTATTCATGTCCTTTGCTTTTGTGGCAACACTCTGCAGTTTACATGGCTCTTGATGTTTGATCACCCGTGGTATCTTAGGGAGCGATAAGTCTGTGCCTTACTTTTGGGGCAAGTAAGAAGTCTGATCTTCTCTGGGAAATGCAGAACTCTTCTTTCTTATGCTGTTAATTCCATTTATGCTCCTGTTGAAATGAATCTTAAAAACTAGGGTAGTCAGTGCTGGCATGTGATGGATACATTGAACCAAGTGCCTTCTACAGGAGTATCTATACCTTGTCCCGTGTCTCTGAAAAATACCTTGCCTGATGCATGATAATACTGGAGTTGACTTCTTTTATGGCTGCCTCACATGACTGGCTCAGTCTTCAGTGTATATCATTCTCTTGATCAGTCTTTTCCATTCAGTGAACTAGTTTGCAGCAAAGATGTGGACCTAATTTGTAATTTAAAAAAAAAACAGACTGATTTCTATTATTCCAGTCTTCAGAACGATCTCATTTTTTAAATATTATATTTTGATCCAGTTATTATACTGATAAGTATGATAAGTGATCAGTTATCAGCAGGCTTGAACATAAGCCATGACATTGGCAAAAGCTGGTTTTTAACTTCTATACAACTTCAATAAAATCTCCCTATTGTGTAATAATTTCCTTTTTAACACCATCTATTATCTGTTCTTACATAGTCCTTTTGTTAAAAAAAAAATCAGTATTGCATTATTTCGGGAGGGTATTCCTTATGCAACACAAATTTGTCAGCATTTGTTTTGTTTTCTATTCCTAATTACTTCTCTTTTTTAGATTAATATAAACACTTCAATTTGCCGGGATCACTTCCCCAGAGTTGCTTTTCTCCATCCTGTGGTATCACTGTCTTGATGAAACTATTGATCCTCAGAAAAAACATATGATTTCCTATGATCTTGGGGTAGATGCTGTTTGGTCTGAGTTCAAGCTTTTGGGTTTTTTTTGTTTGTTTTGTTTGTTTCCACATTTCTGTATTCCATACTGCCATGCTCAGTTTTTTCTTTAAATTATCATCATCCCTACATTTTTATTACTGCCTTGGGACTGCACCCAGATATTTTTTTTGATGTTCCTACTGCACAGTGAGCTCTCTCTCTTTCTTGTTGTTTGTTTTTTTTTTTTTTTAAATTGAGGTGGTTAAAGAATTCTCACTTTATCCTTTTTTCAATCTTGACCCTGAAAAATCACCTTGTTTTTTTCCAGATCAGTTCCTTCTTTCCACTCTTGTAGGCTTGAGACTTCCCCTGTCCTTTTGGCAGCTACTTATTGGTAAACTTTAGATCTGGAATTCTGCCTTAACTTTTTTTCCCCTGCAACTCCTTCATTAGTGGGTATTTCTGCTGGTGATCTGGGCAAGGCTCACTGAAGGGAAGAAGAGTCAGTATTCAGTGCATCTGTGCATCACTAGTAACGGTAACTTCTGTCTGTACCTAGAAGTTAGTGACTGAGGTTATGGTGGTGATTATCTGCAGCTCTGAAGAAAAGGAGGCTTTAATTTTATCTGTGGTACTTTTGTCAGCTGCTTTTCTACAGCTGTCAGAAAAAGACGTAAGAATTTTTCTCATCTCCAAATCTGTCTTGAAAAGTTACTAGGAGCTATGCTGTAAATCAGTTCAGAAAAAAATACTGTATCAAGGCTCCACCTAGGACAAACTTCCACTTGAAGTGATTTGGTTGTTTCCATCTCTGTTAACTTGAGTAAGAGGCTGTATGTGTGTGGGTCTTGCAGATGGAGGAAATTCTCCATTGAAGTACCAAATAAAAGCTGGTTTATTTGTTAGGAAAGTAACACATTGTGGGACCTGACCAGTATCTATTAAGTCTACAAAAGACAGGGTCACTCCTCCATTCATCCACCTTCCCTCTGCTCTTTGACTTTCCAGAAATGAGCAGAAATGGGAAAGCGTGCAATGTTGGAGTTTTTGTGAGTTCAGAAGGTGTGATTAGAGTTCCTCTTTCTGAGCCATAATCGAAAGTTAAGTTGTTCTTTAAGTTTAGAGGGTGTTTATCTAGTATCTGCAACATATGTCTGGATTAAATTTTAGAAGTAGGCCCTTTGAGTCAGAATTGACTGCTGCTGCAGTTGCTGTCGTCCTTATAAAGTTGCAAGCTGTTATCCCTGACACTGGAGATGACCTTGGCTTGGAACATGGAAGCCTCTACTACATTAATGTCTTTGCTATGACCTTTGGTTTTGGCTTAAATGTTCAATGCAGGAACCTTCTTGGCTCCCAGATCAAGTTAAGATCTTGCTGCCAGGTGTTTGAGTACTCTGGCAAATAAATCAGAGTCATTGTTCTTTCTCTCTCCTTTTGCCTTGGAAGTTGCTGCTGAACTGTCTGAAAAGAGAAGGCAGTCTTGCACATCTTCATTCAGCCTTACACACCTGATGGTGTGCAGGGCTGAAGGGAAGGATGGATGTGAGACCCGAAGGGATAGGATATAGCAAAACATTTGCCATCAGAAGTAGTGTCTTAGAATCCCTTTGTTAAGGACAGAAGAGCCACAGCACTGCTATGAGGACTTGAGTAGTATTTCAATGTTACTGTGGGTATTGCCAAAATAATGACATAGGGTCCTCACAACCTGGTAGTGGAACTGAGGGAGGGAGGGGAAGGAGAACAACGCATCTCCTGGGAGACCACTTTTCTTCTGCTGTTCTTCTGCTTCTAGCACACAAGTGCTCAGAGTGTCTGAGGGGTCAGCCTTTGCTGTGAACATTCGGCAGGAATGCTGGTTCTGTCAACATAGCAGTATCTTATTTATCCTGACTTGATGGTGAAATGAAACGACAGACACGTATAAAAGCAGATGGGGTCACCGTGAACTTCTGTAAAGAACAGCAGAGGTTCACATGCCAGGCTTTAAAAGTGTCTCAAACTTTGCAACAAGAGTTTAGATAATGCTTTGCCATTGTGTTTCTCAGCTTTTATTATCTTCTATTAGGAAAAACTACTTGAAATTGTGTCCTCCTTTCCCTTCAGGATTAAAAAGGTAGAGCATCCCACAGCTTCATTTGTTTGGTAATGACTCTTTTCCTTTCTCTCCAGAGACAGAATGTGCTGAAGATATGGTCTCTACTACTGCTGTAGTGCCTACAACTGCTAAACAGACTACTAGCCAGGTTCCAACAACTAGCCCAGCACCAACTGCATCGCCCCCAAATCCTGCAGTTGGTAAATACAATGTGACTGGTCCAAATGGAACCTGTGTACTTGCCTACATGGGGTTACAGCTTAATATCACCTATCTAAAAAAAGACGAAAAGGTACTTCTTTTTCTTCTTTCTTCAAAGCCTTCAGATTCCTTCTTTGGGGAAAATGTTGGTAAATTATTTTTTCTTTAAAAATCTGAGTTCTTTTGTAGTGTTCATCCATGATTGTCTTCTATTTGAGTTGCTTAACTTGGACTAGACTAGTGACGATTCAAACAGTTCTCTTCTACTGAAAGTGGTCATTAAAGATTTTTCCATTCAGTAATAGTACTAAACTTGTCTGTCAAATCCAGTAAGTGTATTCGATCATTTCACAGAAGCAGTAAAAATTATCAAGGTATGAGTAGGGGGAATAATATTATCAAAGACACCATCTAAACAAGATTTTTAAACTGTTAAACAAAATACAAGAATTTGGCCTGAGGCACTTGAATGAAAACAGTGAATGACTGTTAGAAGGGAAAATTATTACTACTGTAAAACTGGACAGGTTTGTGACTTAGTTAACTTCCAGCCAGCACCGAAGAGGCTTGGGTTTGACTCTAATGCTTAAGATCTACTTAATGGCTGATTTTAACAGCATAAATGCTACCTGGTTTATGTAAGACCCAGCCCCGGCACAGGTTCTTTCCCTCCATTGTTGACGCAAAGCCGAGCTTGCCAGCCCCATGGACAAACCCGTTACCCGCTAACCGGTAAGGCAAAGCTACGGGCATAATCCCAAAAGGACTGCTGAAGGCCCTCAGTAGGAAACAATGACCAAGGGTCGGCAAACCTTTATGTTCAGTAAAGCTTTGTTGTAAGGACCTTTGATCACAAGCTGCTTTTTCCTATCCTGGGGCTTAATCTGAGGTAACGAGAATGAGTGCAGGCAATCAAATTATGGCTGCTTTTGTGTAGTTTAAGCTGGATCTCAGTGATAAAGGACCTAGTGTGAGGAAGGTGGTATCTGGATAGGATTTAGTTGCTTAATGCTGTATGTGGTGGTGCAAAGGAATCTATTGCATTTATTTATGATGATGAAGACTGCGAGGTAAAATCATGAGCACTGTTAGCTGGTGTGTGGCTGTATGATGGGTTGTTTTTATGGAGTGTGTTTTAGCCACCTTAATTGTGTGAAATTCCCTAAGCTGTGTCCTGTAGCATGGCATTGTAGCTGTGCTGGAACAGCTGATCTCTAGTGTTATGACCAGTGAGGAGGTGGCAAATAGGTCCAAAGTCACATGAGGGTCAAATAAAAGCTACTGAAGGTTTCTATTGGTTTGCTTGGCAAGTGCATTTAACCCACAGCCTTTTGCAGATACAGGACAGTATAAAATCATGTACCGTGGGCAAAGCTAAAGCATTTTGAAGTGAAGTGACATGCAAGATGTCATCATGCTTACAGGCAGTTCCCTTGATTATGTCAAAGCAGTATTTTATAGCTTGTTTCCCCCTGTGTAGTGGTGGTGGTTACTAATGTTTTTCCTTACGCTGCTGGGACCAAAGAAGTTTAGTATGGAGAAAGCAGCAGGTTATTGGCTGCAGCCAGTCAGGGCTGCAGAAAGCTTTGTGAAGCATGCAAAGATGCCCTTTGTTCTCTGTACCAGCCTGGTAACTCAGGTGCAGCTTACACCAGCCTGTAACTCGCACTTGTATCTGCCCACTTGTCTGTAAAATGTGTGGGCAAACACAGCATTGTATGCATGTGAGTACAAGCAAGCTAGAAGTCGACTGTACGTATGGTGATGTATTAATCTCTTCAAATGTCATAATTGATCCTCTTCTCTCATAGATGGGATTGGATTTGCTGAATTTCATACCCCATAATACAACTTCTTCTGGGACATGTGACAATACGTCTGCCTTCTTGAATCTGACTTTTGAGAAAACAAGGGTTATCTTCCACTTTGCATTGGTAAGAATCTTTAGACAAAGCGTGTAGGGTCTGCAGGACTTCTCATGTGGGAAAACTAATTGGGCCAAGTACAGGAGAAAAAAGATGCAACTACAGGAAGGGGAGTAAGTAATTCCTTTGTTTTTAATACTAGGATTTAGAGGGTTTAATACTTGCTAACTGTTGTGAGGAAAGAATATATACATGTATGTACACACACGTATGTATCTGTCTATACATTTGTTTGGAATGGGAATTTCTTTTAAGATTATATTGCCTATTCTCTAAAGCTTCTTGCCCAAACTGGGAACAGTTCTGCTGTAGCAGAGGAATAGCCTGTGACAAATAGGCATCTCATCTAATCGTACAAGTCTGGAACTGGATTTAAGTCCTCATTAATATTCTGTGTCTGTAGCACAGGTGAGATCATTATACTAGCCTGGTTAAGGCATGGGTGGAACTATACCTTTAGAGTGGAGGTCAAGTCAGCAGGCTGAGGGGTGACAGTCCCCCGTTCTCTGCCCCCGCTTCCCCAAAGTAATCTTCCCTAAGGTGCATACTTTCTGTAGCTTTTCTCTCTCTTAAAGTGCAACTAAGTTCTTCCTTTGGATGTTAATCCCAATTGTGGACTATCCTTTGAAAACCTTTCTCAAAATGCATGCAGAATTGAACCCAAATCTTAACAGCTTATGTTGTACGTCATTAGCTTAAATGACAACTACTGGTTTGTTTTTTTTAAAAGAATGCAAGTACTGAAAAATTCTTCCTGCAAGGTGTGAATGTAAGCACAACTCTGCCTTCTGAAGCAAAAGGTAGGGACTTTTAAGCAGTCTACTTTCAATGACTACTTCTATAAATATTAAGGGTTGTCTGCATTAAATAACCTGTTAAGAACGTTGGAGATGAATGTATCGAATTTAAGCTCTATGAGCTTACAGCTCCTGCTCTTCAGGATTCTGTAATAAGACTTTCTCTTACACAGTTCCAAAGTTTGAAGCATCGAACAACAGCATGAGTGAGCTGAGAGCTACAGTAGGGAACTCCTACAAGTGCAGTGCCGAGGAGAATCTCCAGGTCACGGACAAAGCCCTTGTCAATGTATTTGATGTTCAGATCCAGGTTTTCAAGATTGATGGAGACAAATTTGGGGCAGGTAAGACGTTTACATTTTGGGGGGGAACCTAAGATTTGTGAAGTGCACTTTGATATAAGCATATAATAATCTGTAGTCAAGCGTCAGCTTGTGGGTGCTATCCTTTGTCTCTGCATGCCCGATTATAGATGTTGTAGGGGCTGATAAGGTGTCTGAGTTGAGGCTAGTGCGAATAGTATGTAAACAGCTTTGAAATAACTAAGACTTGTTCCTTGTGGTCCATAGGAGAGTTAAGGAAGAGCATTAACTTTCTCTCCTAACTGTGTGCAGACAGTTGTATGAAAGGGGCAAAGTTCTGGGAAGTTCCTGACTCTTTTAGTTAATGCTGTCCTTTGTGACTGTGGTTAAAGCAAAACGGGTAGGAGAGTCATCGCGTGGATATATTTATGATGGCTAAGCTTTGCATAACAGTAACAGCTCTCGAGAAGGAAACAATTATTATAAATCTCTATATTGTGCATACAACTAGTACTAGAAAGGCTTCATCCTGCATGATCATAGTTAGTGGACTTGGCTTCCTTTTGGTTGTTGGCAAGCTAAGCTAGAAGTGAACTTGAGCCAGTTTTATCTATGTGCTGAGAGTAGAAACTTGAAGTTCTGGCTATAGCTATCTGTTGATGCACTAGTGCCTAACATGGATCTTTTTCTCTCTCTTCAGTGGAAGAATGTCAGCTGGATGAAAATAACATGCTGATCCCTATAATAGTTGGTGCAGCCCTTGCTGGTCTTGTTCTAATTGTCTTGATTGCTTACCTGATTGGCAGAAAGAGGAGCCATGCTGGATATCAGACAATTTAATGACTTGCACTAAAATCCAGTGTAGATGAAAAGCAATTGCAAGAAGCTGGGAAACCACCCCCCCACACACACATTTCCCCTGAGCTAAGATTGATATTGTAAGGGAACACCTTTTCTTGCAAATTGCTTCTTCTTTAAAGTCTGCTTTATTAAGTGTGAAATCATCTTGCAGCATTTAACTATGCACAAAAATAACTTCTGAAAATTCTGGTGTTTAATTTTGCTAACTAGTTTAAATATTTACCCACTTAGAAACAAGCTAAAAGTTTTTAAGGGTGCTTTTTTGGAATTGGCATAAGGTAATGTCAGCTAAAGATTACAGAGAGGGATGTTGCTAATTCACACTGACTCAGTTTCAGAACTCTTAACAAAGGGAAAAGGTTCATTCTTCGTACTGCTGCTATCCAGCGATGATGTTAATTATACTGATGATGCGTTTAAAGAAATTTAGTAACAACTGACAAAATTGAAATGTAAAATCTAAACTCCACCTTGTCTTTCAGGTGTGTATTTTTTACTAAGCTTTAAACTCAATGCCTGGCATATGCAGGGTGTGAACAACGCAATACTCAAACCTTACAGGAACTCTTTATGATTGGACAACTCCCCTGTTTGATATTTTTGATGCTATGCCAGCTTGTTAGGAGCTGGTGATTTTTTAAAATGGGTGTTATTTTTATTTACGTTTTTTTGTAAAGTGATTTCAGTCTCTTCTGTTGGAAGGTCCAGAGAGATCCTGTTACTGCACATGTGTACAATATAGATCTCAATCTGCTGATTCTCTTGCTTTAAACTTGGCTGGGGGGTTGTACACTTTAAGGATCAGTTCTTATGTATGCATTGCCTGTAACAATGCTAATAAAGACACTTTTTTTCTGTATATCTTAGTGTGGCTGATCACTCTTAAAAACATTTGACCATTTGGTTAGTGCTAATGTCTTGGTTTGGCTCTACTTTGAGAGCTTTAAACAACCCTTACTGTTAAAGAAATGTTTACGTTTTTTCTCTGTGTGGCACAAAGGTGAGGCTTAACTGTGCATGCGTCTTCAGAACGGTCTCTTGTTTTGGACTTTGTGCTTGGAAACAGGTAAAGCTTCTGCGTATCAGTAACCTGAGATCCGGAGAAGATAACTCTTACATTAAATTGCCACGTGCTGAGAAATGTCAGTGTATTGGTCTGCCCTGCTGAGCATCACTTTCTGAAAGTGCTGCTAAGATACTCGGTATAAGGACTGTGTAAATGACATTTAAGGTTTTATTTTGGAGTTGGATTCTTACCACAGAGTAGGAAATGCATGTCTGCTGAGGTCTATGTGTGTTGTAATGTCCTTGGAAATGAACCTTTGTGTTCAAAGCTTCCCTGACTCCCTCCTGCAGTAATGTTTTGGTGTTAACAGTACTGGCTACACAGGGCGGGAACCAAGGCTGAAACATTGCACAGAACACTATTCTTCTGACAAGGAGAACTGAACGCATGGCAGTGAGGCTGGTATACTTTGGACCATCTGCCCTGCTACCTTGAAGGTAGCTGGAAACTATGGATTTTGCCAGTGGTGAATAAACTAGTATTTCCTAACACCTGCTGATGTACTAGAAGTGTGGTACTCCTAATGTCCTTACAGTTCAGTACTAGAGGAAGAAGGTGTCTGTCTGGCACCAAAAAGGATGGGAAAGCTTGGAATCATACTGCTGAGTAGCTGTCCTTACTTGTCTAGAAGAGCACTCATCTACTTCCTCTAAAATGTGTTGGGCTTCCCCCCCCGAAGAATGAAAGAAACTTAATCTGCGGGGGGGAGAGGGGGGGAAGATAAGCCTGCCTTGGCAAGGAATGAAGATAACTTGGAGTCGAGTCTGAAAAGGGGTGTGGTGTTAAAAGGTCAGGCTTTCCACAGTAGTTGTTCAACATGGAGAATAAAAAGCCATCAGGAAGGCGAGGGGAAGGGTTTGGCCACGAGAGGGCCCTGAAAGGACAAGAAAGCAATTCACGGGCACCTGGCCCCAGCAGGGCTGGAAGCGGCCTGGGTGCCAGGAGCAGGGCTGTGGCTTTGCTTGTTTCTGCCCAGGAGTAGGATATTTAGATTTGCATTAAGGTGCAGCTTTGGAGCTGCCTGATGTCTCACCCTTGTCAAGGAAGAAGTCTGTTTGTGGCTATCTTTACAAGTGTTTCTCCCAAAATTTTTAGGGACACAGGTATATGAGGATATAGCCCCTATGGTGCAACCTCAGTACACCAGCACAAAGTAGAAGGACAGCATATAGTTTCAGTATCCCTTACAACAAAGTGAGAAATGCTACTTCCAGATTTGAGTCAAATTACTTGTCACCTACTGTGCTAGAGCTAGAAAAGCTTGAAGAAGCATATAAAATATTAAGAGTGGTTATAGAGGAATTTTTGCTGCTGCTTTCTGTAGCCTGGACTTGCACATGCTCCCTGCTGCCTTTACCTGAAGAGTTGTTATATACACTGCATAGAAATTAAAGATCACCTTTGCTCCGCATTGCTGTCTTGCCCTGCACTTTGCCATACTTATTGAGTTCCTTAAGAGATAGCAGCGAGGAAAAAGGAAGATGCTTGTATTCTAGCCAACGAGTGGCAGTCAGGAAAGAGATCAGATATTTTACTCTCTTCACACCAAGGAACGGGTTCTGACAAATTAATTTAATTTATTTTGTACAAATGATAGCAGTGTCACAGTTAATACAGTAGGAAGGATATGTAATTTTATACACCTGGTTTCTTTTAACATTACAAAATGCCCTGAAAAGACAAGAGGGTGACTGCTTTTTTAAAAGGAGTGTCCTGACACTGATCACATTCTACTCTGAAAACACTTTAATCCTTTAAAAAAAAAAAAAAAAACAACCAAAAAAACCCCACCCCAACAGAACTACCAGTTCCAGTTATGAAGTCTGACATACAGTACAAAGTGTTAACAACACTTACTTGAAAGGCAGGAAAAATTGGTCATGTCAGTTAACTCATGGAAAGCTTAAAGTGTGCTTTAGTCAGTGCAAGTAGAGGAATGTGTCAATTGCTGTAGTATCTGACCACCTTGTTAAATCTCGCGAGTTATCCCTGAGAAAGCAATTTCTCTCTGCAAGTCTCTCGGAGTTTGTTGATTGTTGCCATGGACAAGCTTCCAGGGTCTGTGAATATTTTCTGGGGGCAAAAGGAGAAAATTCTTAGTTAAAATTCTGGCTTTGGACAACATGCTGGAATTCTCACATAATTCTCTGAAGTGTGAAATCCCTGCTTTGATAATCCATACTGTGAAAACGCTTACTGCTGTTTGTCCTCCTTGTAACAGGTTAGCATCTTCATCTACTCTGCTGTAAAGACATGGTAAACCTGCAGCTTGTAACAAGTGCTGTAAGTTACACAAAAGCACCAATACAAAACCTAGTTTGAATATAAGTGTGCAGTTAAAATTATTGTAGAAGGCATTTGTGTTGGAGGGTGGCAGGCATATTTAGAATATATTAACCTATCCTGGGTAATATTACAAAGCATTTCTCACGTGGTGCTAGCATAGGTTGTTTCAGGCTCTGGAACGCATGCATACATACAACAGTATGTTACTACTGCAAAAAATCGGTCTTAATCTCTTGCTCTACAGCCTTTGCTCTTCTTCTCTACTGGGCTTTCTGGAGTAGCAATGTATATGGATGTAAGAATTTGAGGCATTTCAAATGCTGTCACACATCTGTAATATTTTTTGCTTTGACTTGTTGCTCAAGAAGAATACATTTGTTTTCACTACTTCATCTAAAACTCCTGACTGAACAAAACTATGAAGCAAGCTGAATGTTTATGCACTTTAATCTACAGTTAAGATGTAATTTAGCCCCTCAGTTCTCTGTAGTTGTAACTGACAACTCTGGAGATGAGATTATAATTGAGCCAGTTTTGAACAGTGTTCTGGTAAAGTAGTCTGCATTGCATTAAACTAAAAACTAAGATTTTGTTCAGGGGGCGGGGGGCATTAAAATATTCAGCTGTCATCACCTCCACTGATACCACTACCTGTACTGCTGGGAACAAAAAAGAAACAAAGCCGAACACAAAAGTATGTGTTTCAAAGTTACATAAGAACCTAACCTAATTTGTTTATTTAATTGCCTTGAAAGCCCCCTCACTACAGTAACGAACACAGTTAAAATACGTGTTTTATTCAGAGTAACTGCAAGAAAAAGGTAGTTGATTTTCTAAAAGCAGCTGCTGTAAAATGTAATGTAATTAAATGTGGGGGGGGCGGTCCTTCAAGGACAAGTGTTTGTATCAGCCTTGGAACTGGTATTCTTATGGCAGTTAACATTTAAAAAAACTCTTATTCTAAATCCTTTATGGACATCTCAAACCTCTCCCTTCTAAATTAAGCTGTGCCTGCGATACATTTTTCCCTTGCTCCTTTAATTAAAAGGCTCACAAACACTAGTAAGTTAAGCTTATTTTTCTTCTATATGAGCAAAGATGAAATGACATCCTACTATGACAGACCTATGCATAGAGCTCTGATGTGAGCACAAAACTCTTTTAGGAGTAAAAGTCACCTATCGGGATGTAGTTTTGTGCACACTTAGCAAACAATGATAGTGGAATTGGCCAAGTGATTTATGACAGATGTACTCCTGTTATTTTTTTTTGCAATTAACATCTACGTTTCAATCTCCTGAGTTAAGCTCTGAATCTAGTGTTTTATACAGATTTGGCATCCAATCTATTAATAATTTACAAGAATAATTCTTAGTTTGCAGGTTGTCGTAAGATTTGAGCACTCAACTTCATGCATTTTGTCTGGAAAAAAGAACTCTTACCTTTTTTTCTTTGACTAAACATAATGCTTTATATTCTGGCACTGTGAAGATTTATCAATGCAAGTTTAAAATTCACTTTGTGTCTATTCTACAAAATTCTATTACAATTCATCTGAAAAAAGTACAGGAACACAATGCATAGTTCACTGAAAGAATGCACTAAAGTTACTTTCTCATCAGACTTCCTGCATTAACTGGTAAAAGGGCAAAAAGAATTTTTTTCCCTGTATGACAGATAATGTGAATGGCTTACTATATATGGATTTAGATGATAATTCTTTAAAAATATTCTTTAAAAGGGTTGCATTTCTTGATATAAAAACCATTCTCCATCCTTTTGGCAATTCCTACAGATACATTTCTCCTAACTGTATCCATCTTTTTGACTGAGCAAAACATTTCTAAGTCAATCTTGTTTTTAACTTGTAACAACTAAAAGCTGCAGAGAATTTACCTGCATGAAGCTGTGACACTCCGTTACCAATGTTCCTTTGGTGATCTGCTTAAATTTATCGCAAATGTCAGGGAAATTCGTGGCTTCCAGAATAAAAGCTTGGTGTTGCTTAATTAACGTTAAGGCCACGCGGAAGATGATCTTTGACCCTTCATAGAATAAACAATCCCATATTCGGAGCACAGTCTGCAGGAAAGGAGAGAATTCAGATTACAGCTTCTTGATTTCCAGTAGGTAATTATTACTAAAGCACTACAAATGAAATAATGATTATAAGTGTATATTAAGAGAACTTTATGTTACCAATTACCTCTACTGGAAGAATGTCAATGAACAAGCATATAAACCAGCGTGACACCACTAGGGTCCACATGACTCCATGTCTTTCCATCAGCTCTGCCACAGCTGGAACTTTCATTTTCACAAGTTCTCCAAGGACTTCCTGATCAGTTTTCAGGCCCAACATTGCAGGACTGTAATAATCTTGGAGAGAAGAAACCAAACTTCAGGAATCTGTGGACATGATTTTTCCACAAAATTGAAGAGAATGTCCTGTTCAGCCGAGTATATAAAGGCATGTTGAGCCTATGAATCCCAAGTTGGAGTAAATTAAGCCATGCAATGAAGATGTCTGCATCGTGGTCATCCAGCACTTCTCTTTCAGCCAAGGCTGATCCCTCTACACAAACACTTCATTCATGCCTACCAAAGTATCTTCTTTCCCTCTGATGTTTTGTGGCAATTCATTCTTCCTTCCCAGAGAGGCAACAGGAGGAGGAGGAAGAGGCAATAGGAGGAAAGAGGAGCCAAAAGGAGGCAGAGGAATATAGGTTCGTTTTTCACTACTAGCTTAAACTACAAAAGTCTTTCTAATATTTAAACAGTTCAATATAACCACCCCCTCCTTTCCATGTGTGGGGGCTGCACACTTCCCAGTCCACACAATATCCAGACAGGTAACAGAAAAAAAACCAAACCCATAGCCTTTAGACTGGGTCCAGTAACAAACTGGAAATGTGAATTTCTGAGAGTGTCAGCTGTGCAGGGGGTGCTGGATGCCAGATACCACCTCTAGGGTATGACCTAGCCATTAAGAGGTTTTTTCTCTCTTTTCTCTGAGCCAAGGAAATCCCAGTTTTCATTGAATAATTCCAAAAGGAAGTGAATGACAGGTCCCCCAGGCAACATCTCTTCCTACTTAATTTATCTGCGAGGGGTTGAAATTAGACCTACATCTCCTACACCATTGGTCACTGCACTAAACTGTTAAATCCAAAATTAATAAAAACCAGAGCACGCTACAACTGTTACTCCACAGCCTGTTTGACAGGGTAAGCATTTTCATTACCAAGGTGCAGGCTGAATAACAAGCATCTCAGTTCTATAAACAAGTAGTTCTGGGTATACTTAAGGGAAGAAAAAGATTATTTTAGTTCATAAGAGTTCAGATGGCCCAGCAAGGGAGAAAAATTACACAGATGTTTAAGGAATTCATATTTTGGGTTTAGATGTTGACAGAAACATTTAAGCTGGACTTGGCGGCTCCAGCCCTGGGAAGCAATCATTGATGGTTCACTAGTGCTTTGCTGACAAGACCTATGTTATTAACATTATTTACTGAAGGAAATAACTGGTAACACAAGCACCTTTCTATGTGTTTCTTTCCTTCACTGATTCTAGAAAGCTGCAATCCAGGTTTCTTCCAAGGTTCCCAGACACACAGAGCATAGACCAATGGTTCACACGAAGGTGAAGGAATCAGAAAGAGCAAAGGCCATTTGTCTGAAATAATTTTAATAAAACCTCCCAGTGCCACAAATAAGATTTAAGATGATGTCCAAATTATGCAGTACATTCATAATCACTTTAATTTCTCTAACAAAATCACAGGAACGGTTTAATATTCCACTCTCTTCTGTGTCAGTGGTTTTCTTCAACAGACTTCCCATCCCAGGAGCTATTTGCTCTCCATTTGTCCTGTTCAAACTGCAGAACATCTACAGGAGTTTTTATGGTTCTAAGGAGCATCGCATTCAACCTTTTTGTCTGTGATCCTTATTTTCTTTGTTCCCATTGAAGAATGATAGGCAAAACTCCTCCTCAGACGTAAGAGTTGCTGCCACTATATACATTCTTCTACCCATTTGCCTTTCAATTGCTTGTAGGGAAAGCTCTGAGAGCTAAAGCACAAGCAATCCCATGAAGAAGTGTACCAGAAACAGAATCACACCATGACCTCAAAGGCCACACAAAACCCTCTTTCTCCATATTTTGTGTTAGTGTTGTGCTCATTTGTGAATTGGAATGCAGGTAAAGTAACGTTAACCGGCCGAGTAATCCTTTTTTTAAAATGCTGCTTTAATGTAAGTGAAGAAGAATCACATTTCACATCATAACAGAACAAGCCTTCTTCCCTTTCCTACCCTTCCTCCTCCTCTCATACATCCATAAACCAATTATTTTCTTTTTTGTGCTCCTGAGACATGTGAGTACATAAAACTTCTTCAAGTTACTACCAGCGAGTGTCCTCAGGAGGAAGGACAGCAGCCCACATGCTCTCTGCTGTGCACTGCTGCAATCATCCGATATGCGGAAATCAACAGCAGCTATTTTTAATTTGTACAGCAAAGTGAATGTCAGGATCTCAGTGAGAACGCAACTGGACACGCACCCAGCTTTTTGAGAGCTGGCGAGTAAAAAATTAACAGCCAGGCAACTTGGATACGTCACTCCTTGAATTACTGAAGCAGCAAGCAGCTGGGAAGCCTCGGTGTAAATTAAAATTTTGTTCAAGTTTGTTAGATTGTACTGCTGGACAGAAAGGAAAAAGGAACTATTCATTTATCTGGGGCAGCCTCCTGCTGTTCCTCAAGGAGCAGGAGCAGCTCCCATGTGCCCTGGTAAGCAGCACTGCAACAATTCAGCCCAGTGCCGCCACTGCAAAACAAGTGGGAGGAGTGATTAACAGTTTTATGCAAATGCCAATAACTGAGTAGCAGGTTTTTTCCAGGGTATTAGCTGCCAGTTCACAACAGAAAGAAGTTACATTAAAAGAATCTGCACCCAAGGCATTTTTATGTGTAATTATTATCCATTAATTATAATTACTGTGGGTATTAATTATAATTATTACACATAATTAATGTAATTATAATTTATGTAATTTTACTATATATGTATACTTTTATACATAGGTGTATGTATATAAAATTAGCTCCTCAAATTAGGAAAGCCACATTTCCAATCCTCCAGAAACATTCCTGCAGGACCCCGTGTTTGTGCAAAATTTACTTATACATTTATCATTTACAAGGAACATAACAGCATTGCAGTAGCCCAGGAGATAGCGCAGATCTAACCTTACGGCTTTAACATCGATCTTCTGAGGGCAGCGTTACCCCCGGAGGGGTGCCAGGCCTCCAGGCACAGCCACCCCGGAGCACAGCCAGCAGCACCCACGCCTGCACTGCCCAGGGGTCCTGCACCAAGTCACGAGGGCTACGCAGGCAAGTCAGAAGAGGATCCAGCGTCATGCTCGAGCCACCTTTCATAGGCCATGTCTGGTCTCACTGGTGAAAATGATTTTGTAACTTGGTTCAGTGCCTAAGTGCTTGGTAACATTTAATCCACGTGGCTCTTCTCTTCTGTTCTTATTTGCTAGGGATGCCCAGTCCCTAAGCCTTCTGAAATGTCCCCTCAGCAAAAGTCCTGCAGTTCTCCCTTGCTGTAAACGTTTCACTGTATGCCCTATTTTCCTGATCTTTTATAATTGGCTGCTCTGCCCAGAATCTCTCCCTAAAGTCAAAATACCCTTGTTTATAAACAAGTCTACACACGCCTAACCCTCCCCCGCACCACAAAGCTGTTTTTCACAAGATACTGTGCAGCAAATTATTTTTACTCACCTACCATCAAAATACATTAGCTTTATGTTCCTTCTATATCTTCTCTTACAGATTATTTGAAATTTCTAGATTTGCGTGATCCACACTTAATTAGCGTATTAATTATTTTTCCCTCTCAATAATCTGGTAAAATACTGAGCAGTTGATGACCCAGAACAGACCTGAGTCAGTAACTGCTCCCAATCTGCCACTTACTAATTAAAAAAAAAAAAAATTTCAAATGAAGGCTAATTATATTGTGTATCTATTCATCTAGGTTGGTTTATAGGAATGTCCTCTGACAGTATATCATCCCCCTGAAAAAACACATAGCCAGATTGCTTCCTTTTATTCCTCAAATTGTCAAATGGAAGTGATAATGTTAACATTTAGGTGATCACACATTACATTACTTCTCATCGCATCTTCTTCTGGAAGGCAACAAATGAAATATTTATTATAAATTATTATTATATTCTATTATTAAATTATTATTAAATTCCAGAAAAACGTCTAGATTAAAATTAAGTTTCCCAATATGAAACTCCACTTTTCCAAGCTCTTTTGTAAATTGGTCCGAGGCTTTCCTTACTTTCCTCTCAGCTTTCCTTTGTCTGTTGCTTACCCACATGCACCTGCTTTGCCTAGTCTGACGTTCCTGGTGCCTGCCTACGGCTCTGCCGGGATCGTCAGCTTCTCTTCCTCTTGGAGTTGAGCAGCAAAAAGAAAAAGCCAGCTTCACCAACTGCCAGGTGTTTTATTGCTACTGTACAACACAGGTGAGTAGATGAAGGGGCTTTCCTTCTTTAAAGGGCTTTTTGTTACTAACACTGCACTGACTGTGGCATGCTGTTACTTATCTTGAAACCTGTTCTAGATCAGCATCTGGCGGAGATGCTCCTTAAACTACATTTCACTGTCTCCCTATGACAATAATTAGCACCTCTCCGAAGCCTACCAGGATGTCCAGGACTAAGACATACTGTCTGCTTGTGCTCCAGAGCAGTAATGAGATTTGCAGGAAATAAGGATAAAGCTTGTAGGGACTGTATGACCTTGTCCTCTGTTACAAATAGATTAAGAGGTTCCAAAAATAAAAGTTTAAGAAGCAGTACTCTTATAGCCTTAAATTACCTCTACAAGTCAGAGCTGCAGAAGTTAAAAAAGAATCCTTTAAGTCTGTTGTGCATATGTCAGGTTAAATATAAATACTCCTACTAACTAACATGATATGAATTCTTAGTGCTACAGAAATACCCAAGACAAGACCTCAACTCTGCTGCTTATCTTCCAGCATTTCTATTATTTCAAGAGCCTATATAACCCAGCCTGGGACAAACTGAGTTATTTGTCTTGGTGATCCAATTTATTTAACCAAACTGAAAAATTAAATTAGCTGGTTTAACTTTTCTCACAGTGATAAGCAATGTAAAGTATTTTATTCTCAAGAATATGTTTATAATGTCTATGAGAGCCATGGCGGGAGGGGATTGAAGTTCTCTCTCCTCCCCCAAAAAAGCAAAAATGGTTCATTTTTATATCAATATGCAACATTCAAAAGTGTCTTCTTGCTGTAGATGCACATTACCATTTGCTACCAGACTTCACTGGAATCCAGAAGAGACAATAGAGCAGGCCTCAATGCTGGCAGGCAAAAGCAGAGGTTGCCGTGAACAGAATTGGCCAACTTAATGAAAAGCACTCAGTTCTACATTACAAGTCAAAACAGAAACAGATTCCACCACGTGCCTTTGTAGGAAAAAATCCTTTCCAGTAATCCTTCACTATAAAAACCTAGCTGTTTGTTACTGAACACAGGGGTTATTTTAAATAACCTTGGCAGTGCAAAGTTTTCCTTTCCAAAAAGATATGCTATCATAGCTGAGTTTATGAACTTTATGCAACACACATGGAATGAGTTTCATCACTTCAGTTACAGAGAGGTCAAGCTAGATTATGATAGCAGTCCCTTCTCGCCTTCACAGCATCTAAAGGCCATTTATGCTATTTCTACAATTTACTGACTCTCTCCCTGTTGGTGACTCTCAGCCTGCTTTGTCAAGAAGGCAGGGCAATGTTCTGCTATTTTATCTCTACCATGGCGTAGTCCAAAAAGGTCTTCTAAGAATCTACATCATAAGCCTGGCATAAAAAGTTGGACAACCTATGTTTGGGAGGAAATGAGAAAGTCACAACAGGAAAAGGAGGAAAACCAAGAGTCTGCCAATTCTTTTTGCAGTATCAGGCCAAAGTGACCCCTTGCAGATGTCTTGGCCAAAGTGATATCCTGCAGGTACGTGGTTAAATGGCAAGCTGAACTCTTAACTAAGTTATTTTTAAAACACAAGTTCCTAATCCTCCAGGGAACTGAAAAAAAATTCCAACAAACAAACCCGAAACAGGCTCGAGCCATATTTTATTTTTCCTTCATCGAACCAAACTGAACCAGCACTTCTGTCCTAAGGTACTGAACTCACACCAGAACCAGCAGTAGCTGTATCATTCACAATTGAACATTAGCTTTAAAAAAAAAAAAAAAACAAAACACATAAGCAAGCCCAATTCGTTTCGGATGGCAGAACTACCTTAAAAAAAAATGCAAGCATTTTATGGATGCTTATTGGTTGTGATACTGAGATTACACAAAATTTAGAATAATAGTATTTTGATAAATGATTTGCTATTAACACCTTTTAAGCAAGCAAAAAAAGGTAGTGTTTGGTTGTTTCTACATAATCCCATCTGCCTGTATTCATCTCTTGCTTCTGATCCCAAACTTGGAAAATGTATCCTGTGGAGTAGAAAGAGCCCTTTGGTTTCCTATTTGCATTTCACACAGCAGAGTGGGATTCTGAGCAGATGTAATAGCTACCATTTGGAAATTGAAGAAGGATGCTTGTTAATTATAAAGACAATGGAAAGAAAGGCAAAGATTATATCCTTCCAGACATTACAGAAGGCGGAGATGAAATACAAAGAAACAAAGACTCCACGTGTAACCTCTCAGAGAAACAAATTGAAGTTGGCGGCATGTTAGAAAGCACAAATGCAACTTTCAGACATTCTAGTCATAAAGAATGAAACTGGCTAATGTGTTGTTTTTTTTTTTTTTAAATACTAACTCTGTATTATGTGCTACTCAGTAGAGACATTTCTGTCATTAAAAACTAGTCTAGATTAAAGTTATAGCTACCAAAGCACGCTTGTACAGATTACATACAACTCTGAGCAAAATGCTGTTGCCCAGTTCTCCTTTCTTCCCCCTTTCCACTCTTTGTATCCACCACCATTGGAATTGCTCCTTTTGTGGATAGTGGTTTTTTTCATAGTATCAGTGAGCTGACAGACACCAATGGACACGGGTTATTCACTACTCAGCTGTTTCCAAACGGCCTAGCCTGACTCCACTCACTGCACTCTCTGAATTGCGCCAGTCTAAAGAGCCGCATGCTTTGGAGAAGGCTGCAGCTTACTGGGTTGATGATGGTCCTAGGAGCCAAGGCTTTTAATTCACAAAACACTTTGACAAACTTTTAACACCAATTTCCTCAAATGGAGGGGGGAAATTCATGAACAAGCATTGAAGGCTACCACAACTGCTTATCATGCCTGTAAAGGAAACAAATATTTTTTAAATTTTTTTTTTTTTTTAAATGAGTTTAAAATTGTACAGCGAGTCTTAATGACTGATGACTTCAGCTGGATAAGGATTCTTGGATCTGTGGCCTTTTTAAATTCCTCTATGGGATTAGGAAGAATAGCTATTTTATCAGTTCACCGCACTGACAAGATTATTCTTAACACCTCAGCACAAAACACAGCATTTATATTCTGTCAGACTTCAGAAGAACCCCAGTGTTACATTTTCTCCAGCTCTTTACAAGAACACTACAGTCACACCATGGGAACTACTGAGCACATTACTTAAAAGACTGGGACAGAAGCAGGAGGCTTAAAATAGAAAGCTGGACAGACACATACGGTTCTAGCCTGGTATTTGGAGAGGGAAACCAATCCAACCCTTCAGCCTGAACAGAAAGGGAATGAAAGCTGCAGTCCTCTTACTTCAAGCTTGAAGAAGCTAATGAAAATTAATTTTAATCTTGAAGCAACAGGTTTTAAAACTGTAAGAGGAATAAATGAGACTTCTCCACTAGCCATAAATTGAAAGCTTAGTAAAGTATTCAAGTCTTTTGAACATAAAACACATGAAACAACCAAGATTGTATTTCCCAAGCATCTCTCTGAAACTAAACAGTCACTTCTTGTACATTTAGGTAGACAAAAGTTACCACTGTGCACTGCACATGATTTTCTTCATATAATTTCCTTTACTCCCAAAGCACATCTCCTTCCACAAACACATTCTTTATGTAGCCACCTATGCTGCATATGCATTATAATATATTTTGATACAATATCAAAGCCTGCTGTCAGTGCTTCTTCATACTATGCCATATTAAAAAAAAAACTTGACAATACAGTTGAGCAATTTAAAATAAACAATTTTGCAGTATCTTAAGTTGCAAATATGATAAATCCAGACTAAGCACGTCTTAGCTGAGGAAAAGCCAAAGTAATCCTTGTATATATTCAATATTGAAGGAGAGAGTATGTCGTCTCTGTATATGACATTAGCAAAACTGAGGTTAGAAAACTGCATCCAGCTCTGATATTCACATTTAAGGCAGGAAGTTGAAGAACTGGAAAGGACGTGAAAGAAAGGGTTATAAACACTACTTCCATACAGAGCTCAGTTTTTGTAACTTCTCTATTTGTAGAATTTACGTAAGGAAAATGAAAAGCAAGCTTGACCACTTCATAGAGAAAACACCTGAGGCATTATGGGCTTTTCAATATAGTAAGAGTAAGTCTTAAAAAGAAGCAATAGCTACAAGTTCGGACAAAGCAAATTCCAATAAGAAGTATGGCAAACATTTTTAATACGAGTGATTTATAGTTTGAATACACTACTAGGAGTGGTGGTAGGGTCTCTCTTTCAGACCAAGTCTGGGACCTTTCACAAAGACGAGCTCTAGCCAAACAAGTGCGCTGCAGAGGGAGTGGGAGGAAATACTACCATTTCCTCAGCTGGCTTCTTGTATAGCAAATCCAGTTACATTTCCAGTTTTATGAGTCTTGGTATTTAACACATGGATTACTTCAAGCATATGAATACATCTTATGGGGATTTACAAGTTAAAATACAAAATTGTATATTAGGATCTGCATTGAGCACCTATATCCCCATTATACATTTGTCAGCAATTATATTATGCTTCTTGCTGTCAAAGTGACATATTCAGGAAGGTTGCATTATTAAAATTGTAATTGAACATGCAGAGCCCTGGCTGACCATTAGAAGGTTAAAAAAAAAAAATATATATATGCATGCTATGAGGAATGAAATAAGCCAATAAACTTTGGCTTTGCACCTCTGCTGCTTTAATTCTGCAGTCAAAACAGCACAATCCCTTTAACACGGAGACAGCTCTGTCAACCGTCGTTTCAATACCACATGTGCACATTAGTGCTTTCACAACTAGAGCCTTTAGCTAAAACAAAAAAAACCCCACGTCCCTCCAACATGGCTATTCCAATAAAGTATAAAGCACAAACTAAGCAAGCCTTGTGCTGCATGCTAAGGCTTGGCCACTAATTGGTTTTTACACGTTCAATAAAAGGGACCTCTTCCCTCAAACCTACTTCTGTGTTTCCACCACTCTACCTACCTTCCTCCTTTGTACGCAGCCAGGGAATTCTACCTTTGATCAGTCCTAACCGAACTAAGATTTCATTTGAAAAGTTTGTTTTGCTGGTGGCTTTTGAAAGGGATGAAACTTTGATTTACTGGGGAGATAAACAGGCAAATACCACTGCCTGCACAGATAGCCAAAGGATGCAGTCCCATCCAGAGTAGTACCACAGAAGGCCTACTGAAGATACCTCAAGTCCAACATAATGAAATTATATTAATACAAGGCTTGCCTGCCAGAAGGAAAGAGCTGTACTTTACTTTTTTGGGTGGAATAAGTCATTTAGGTCCTGGTTCCAGTGTAAATACAGCCATATCAAGGAACACAATATTCTTCAGCATTATTAAGCACTGAGTCTTTTTGCTCCATAGCTGAAACTTAGCATGTTTCCTCACAAAAGAAGGGTGACAACATGTATATTCTTGTCATATACCGGAAACTTCTGTTTTAGACAAAACTGTAAGATTTCTACCCAGCTACCTAAAGCACACCTACTAAATATTAAGATTGTTCTTTTATTGATGAGGCTTGTGATTTGGGGGGGCAATACATTTAGGAAATAAATTATTCCAAAAGTATAAATATATGTATCATTTTAAAGAAGAAAAACATCAGTTACTCATTTCCTGCTTGCTCAAGTCTCCCAAATCCCTTAGCAGTTCAGATTTGTAAGTAATAAGCATTTCAGGCTTATCATGGTTTCTAAATACAGGCATATGACAACTCCTACATTACACCTTCAGCTTAACTGGACACTGCATGCTTAATTCCTAGGTAAATACAACTGACCTCTAATGTTCAAAGATTGATGCTTTCATCATGGCTGCTGGTTAACAGTAAAACATGTTGGAGTCCCATATTTCAAAACTCCCAATTATTCAGCCTACCAGCCAAGCGTTTCTCTCTCCTAATGGTAGATGTGACATTGTACTCCAGAGGTGCACGCTGCTACGGATTCACATGCGATCACAGAGGAACTAAGGATGAGCAAGAACTCCACCAGCTCACGGCCCTGCAGCTGGGTGCTGCCAGAGAAGGAAGATAAGCAAACAGGCCAGAACTGATCAATCTGCTGAAATTTTCTGGGTTGATGGTGCTATAAAAAAGCTTGGTTATCAAAAACTACCTTGCAAACATGAGGTGATGCATGTTATGCACAGCCTTGCAAGGAGCTTTCCACACCAAAGGCACTTGCCTCTGGTGCTCAAGTCTTCTCTGTGAAACGACATGCTTTTCATCACGACGGTCTCCTTCACAGGCTGCAAATTCAGCTCAACATTACTACTATTCAGGGCTAGCAGTGTCTTTTACCTGCACAGCTGAATAAAATGCTTCATGTGAAACAGAGTTCCACTCCCCTTTGGAGAAGCAGGTCCTAAAAGATGCAGCTGCCTAGCCAGTTCTGCATTCAGAGGTTCCCTGGCAATACCCAATGAGGGTATTAAAATAAATTCAGCCACAAGAACGAAATAAATACATGCTTAACTGCAATTAAAAGCAAGCAGTATAAACAGAAATATTGTAAAGGTAGTACAGCATTCTGCATTTCTCAAGCGGCCCTTCCCTTCAAGCCTGGAAGTCTGTATGACGGGACTTTAAAGAATGTTACAACATGAATCACTTGAAAGAGAAGGATATACAAAAGTTTGATGTGTAACTATGTTATTATTCAGTTCAAATATTCATGTCTCTTACTATGCCTAATCTCTTATGAAACAGTATGTGCAGGTCTATGGCTGATACAACTGAGAACCATAGAGAGCTCAAAACAGAAATGTGTTAGGTATCTTACCTCAACATGCAGACATTTGCCCTAACTGGCAGTCGCTAAGCTACCCACCAAATTGGTATCTTGCGTTGCACCTTGTGTCCTTGCAGATAATGCCAGTTAGCTCAGTGCAGTCTACTACTTTTGTGACTATTTCATCATTCAAAATTCTGTTCTTATTTTTAATTATTGATAAACAACCAGGCAGAACATGTGGGTAAAAAAAATTTTAAAAAACACAAGGCTAAAAAGTACCAGGCTGAAGGAAGGCTGTTAGACTGATCCTTGAAGAATGCTTGTAGGCTACACCTAATGTAAGATTTTTATTAACAACGTTGGAGAAAAAGAAAAAGCTGGTATTTCTTAACAATCCTAAACGGAGAGATACTGTCCCATGTCAATGCACAAGGCACAACAGAGTAACATAGTGAAAAGACTGGAGTAAGAGAGACATGATGGTATTTAAAATAACAAGGACAAGAATGTGCAAATAAAGTTCAGCAAAAAGGTGTTATGAATTCCTGTAAGCTGTGGAAAAAACATCTGTTGTCAATGAGAGAGGAGCAATAGCACATGCATTATTACTGAGATCCCAAATCAAAACTAGAGTGCCACAAGGGAAAAAAGGTAAAGGAGATCCTACAGTTTTTCTCTCTCAAATAAAACACTTTCAGCTGTGAAAAGAGAGAAATAATGCCTCTGCACAAGGCGCTAGCAAATTTCCCACTGGAAAAAAAAGGGTGCCATTGTGGTCAAGTTAAAAAAAAAAAAGAAAAAAAAATCAATTCAAACTGGAACAAGCACACAAACTAATTATTAGGCTAAAACAGGAACAGAGAAGAGTTTCATGCAAGAGAAGAGTTTGACTGAAGCAGCTTAGTAATACAAAAGAACTGTAAAATGAATTGACTATATCCTACAGGTACATGAAAGGTAAGCACAAGAGAGAGGGGGACTTTTTTTACCCCCAAAAGTTAGCATGGCAGAAGAATAAAAGGATATAAAATTGGCCATGAACAGGCTAGCGAAGAAATCGTAAGACCTCTCTTAACCATTGGAGAAGTCATTCTACAACTGGTTTTCAGTAAGAGTGAATAACTCCAATATAATAGTCTAGTAGACTAATTAGAGTATAGCTTGATAAACACTGCTGCTTTCAGACTGAGAACCACTGAAGTGGAGGAAAAAACTGAAATTTTTATATATATAGTTATATATATAAAGCATAACTATATATAAGCATAACTATAATGCTTAAGTAAGCATAACTATAATGCTTAAGTAAGTTCAAATTGTCAAGTTTTTCTTCTCTTAAATTCACCATTTAATCACAAATATGTATAACACCACAAATATGCTCCTTAAATTACATACCAAAGTACCACCGTTAAAAGTTCCCACCTACCTGATGCTTTCTAAAGCAACCTCCCCAATATTTTCTCAACAGAACAAAAAAATTTCTCAACAAGAACCAGAGCTATGAACAGAACAGAAACACTAGAGCTACGCTGAATAGAAATGTGCAGATACATCCACTCTGAGCTCAAATTGAATCCGTGCTGCTTCTTGTGGGCAATACTGTCTGCTCTAGCCATCTGTTTTGAATGAACCTGAAAAGATCTTCGCAACACCCAAAACTTCAGTTAAACAAATAATTCTTTTCCCCCTTGCTGTGTTTAAATGAGATATGCTCCTAATCCCTCCAAATCGCTGGCTGAACAGCTGACAGACACAATAGGCAGTAGACTACGGGCTTTCCTTCAGCAGAAGCAGGATCTTTCTGACCTCACCCAGCTGCACCCAGCAGCGCTGCGTTCAGCCAGACAAATGGCGTGCATACAACTCCACATACCAACAAACGAAAGAGTAATTTTTGCTGGCTCTCTCTTCCAGCTGTGCTAACTCCATTTGGGTGTAACAGAAAAATTTACCCAGAAAACTTCTACTGATGGCATCCCATTCCCAAGCTGTCCCCCTCCTGTCAGTGGGTGGAGCCTTCATCATATCCCATGGTACATACCTCCACCCAGACCTAAAAACCAGTACAAGTGTGGGGGGGTGAGCCACAGCTTAGGGAGCTCTTCTCTGTCACTTCCCCAGAAAGCTGCCACTAATGCTCCCATCTGTCACATTCTACATTTTTCAATCAATGACATTGATCTGTGGCTGGCTTGGTTCATCTGCTGACCAAAAAAAACACTGTCAGCATCAAGGTACTGGAGCAGCTGTTTAATGTAATTAAATGCATGTGGGCAGGGGGAAGAAAGCATTCACAGGGACACTGCACAGGGCAGAGAAGAGATTTCTAAATTGTCCTAAATCATCACTGATTTAACTGGCAATGACAGGACACACTTGAAAATGAGGACATGACCTGGAGGCATATCTGAGGCAATGAAAGGGGAAAACATGTAGATTTTAATGCAAACAGATCACGACAAGAGCATCAGCAACGAAACTAAAGGAAAAATGTTGGCTAATCCAAGTGTTAACATCCAACAAAAAATGATTGCTACTTTTCCCTCTGAAGATCTGGAGAATATACAATGTTTCTCTGCTTCCCCAACAAATAATTACAGGGCTTTAAACTGAAATGTGCTGTACCTTGCACTGTTAACAGAAGGGCAGTACTTATTTACCTGAATAAGTTTTTTTATGGATACAGTCTGCCTGTCTGATTCTCTCTCTCTCTCACACATATACACACTCAATATTTCACTGAAATTATGCCAATTATTTTATCCATCATGCTTTGAATTTTATAAGTGTGCAATTCAAGCATAATATAGGAAGTTAATGGAAATAAAAGAGAAAAAAAAATTGGGGGAAAAAAAATAGCATCAGCAACAAGTTTTCTGACAATAAAGGCTTGTATTACTCAATATAAATATTTTTACTATCTAAATTATTCTTACTACCTAACTTGGGCTCTTGTTGAGGCACTCAAGCTGTAAGGAACACCTCAAGCTTTTTTAAAACTGACTGTGGAGGGTAAAGGGGCACACTCAGATCAGCAATTCTGATCAGACCCCCTTTCCCACTGACCATCAAAGAAACATAAGCACGCATGTTTCTAACTTCAGCACCTCAGATGGATGCCTGTATTGGATGTACTGAGCCCAGGCCAAAGTCTGTAACAAGACTCCTGGTTTACAGGGTGGTAAAAATGAATCTATAAACAGGATAGTAAAAATATATCTATAAATATAACTTAAGTAAACGTACATCTCCTTTATACACAGTAATTGCCTTTCACGTTATGAGTTTCTTCTCATCACCAATGTTACTGGTGTAAGATAAATTCAACAACTAAGAGGGAAAAATAAGAGCAACTTCAGTCATTTAAGTATCAGCAACGTGTAGAAGAAGGATGTACAAGAAGAACTAAAGGTTTTATGACAAACTAAAGTAAGTTCCCTACCAAAAACAATGAATGAGAAATTCTGAATCTATTCCCTTGCCCCAAATAAAAACATGTAAGACTATCGAAAAGGTTAACAGCAAAAGTTGCCACACATCACTTTGCAATGAAACTTGCCTTTTACTGAGGGCCTTATGCCTCACACAGTGATGCCAATGGAAAGACATCCACCCACGTCAGCCAGCGGCAGGTCACGTGGCAGACAGCAGCCCTCAAGTCTCCTACCTGTTTGCACAGCTTATAGCTCTCAAGGCTGAACAAAAGCAATGACATTTGGTTTCTTTAGACTATTTTTATAACTTGAAAGTAAACTTCAAGGCTGCAAACCCTCAAATATTTGCAGATTGATTCAACAAGTCATGTCATAGCACTCCCTGCCTGTCTCTACTCTTTCAATCTGCAAACAAAGTCCAACCACTCTGCTCATATGCAAGGAAAACCTGAGTTCCTACACAGTGTATATTCAGCATAAAAGATAATTTCTTACAGTTGTTCAAAAGCATTAAAAGACTCCCTCAGCCTTTTTCCTTCTTTCTCAAAGTCTTTCTCTGTTCAGTAAGGAACCAAAAATTATATACTTTTCTGTTCTTGTTTAAGATTAAACAAACAAACAAAAAAAACCCAAAACAGAAATGAAAGTATCAACTTCGATGACCTTGACCAGCACTTACTTGACACTGTAATAGTGAATTCAGCCTCCAACCATTTGGGACAAAGATCTGTTCAAAAGCAACACTGGGCCAATAGGGAATTTCAAAGCTTCTTTATAGAAAAATTAGTCTTCCATTTTGAGTATGGCTTTACATTAAGGGTGTGGCTGTAGTCAGTCCTGTGCAATGCTAATGGGAATTCACAATGAAACTATTCTTCCTCTATAATTAAATCCCAAGAAAGAACATTCCCAAATGTATTTCATAGGAGTATAAAACATAGCTGTGCCTGATGCCTGCTTCTGGTTTTAAACTACTTCACACATGCAGTGAGATTCAGCTTATACATGGGGCAAAATTCGTTATGTAAACACTTCTGCAAACCCAGAGATCCAGGCAAGGGAACCTAGAGAGCTACTGAGCTGACCAGATGTAGATATTGTCTATAGCTTAGGGTGTGCTGCATTTCCCTCTAGACTCTTTTGACCAGCCTGGCTAGATCACCATTGATTATAACAGAACTTTGACATGAACCTCCCATACAGACACAGACAGGGATTTTGGCAGTTGTTTGCTTTGTTGCAAAATCACCATGCGTAAAGTGCCCAAGGTATCCCCACTCAGAAGCAGGGGACAGCAGAAACTACCACCACCTTGCCAAATACCTCTGACGAAAGCTCATGCTGCCTTTTGCCAAGGCACTGGGAATTCCTACTTTAAGCTCAGTGCTCAAACTGTGCACATCTCTCATCGTCGCTCTGCTCTGTGATCACTGGTTCATCTGTGTCTCATATCATATTCCTGCAACCAGAACTGCCGAATCCCAGACACCTTTGCCAAGTCCTGTTCCCCAGCATCATATTGATATAGGAAGACATCTACCTAACACATATAAGTAGGAAGTGAGAAGTAAGACTGCAAATCAACATACACATAAACCACTGCTTCAAGAATAAAATCCGATTATAAAACAGACAAGTTTTGCCTGTGTGCTGTGTCTTTGTCCCAAGTTTCCAGGACCCTAGAAAATCTTCAGTCCATACAAGTCCACTTTAACATCTAAAAACTCTAAAAATGGAGAAGAATGCAAAGATAAAATAAAAGCCAAGCTCCAATATATGAATACAACTATGTATGTTTTTAGCATACCAGGCAATATTCTTCCAATAAGAGCATCTAGCAACCAAAAGGACTCCTCTTCATTCTTTGTAATAAGAATCAGGTATCCAGCTATAAAGTTCATGCCCTGAAACAGAAAGAAGGGTTTTAAGACGCATATACTTATTTTAAGAGTTTCTAGTTTATTTCTTTTGATTAAGGGCTAAATTATTACAGTTCTACAAAGTGGACATATTAAGTAAAATCTAGTAGTAAAAGCCACCGGTTGAGTAAGTTGTTAAACCTGCATGACAACCACTAACACGTATTATTAACAAAGATCAAGGAGAGGAAAATTAGAAGAAAAAGCTTAGTAGTCTATAATTTACCTTCAATTTTCCTTTTTTTTTTTTTTTAAATCCCAAAGCCCTGTCCCAATGTAACTGAAGACTGCTTTGACCAGAACCAAAACACAGCTGTCTTAGATGTGCAGTACAAACACAACACACCTGCAGGTAGACAGTGCAGCTGCAGAAGGAGAATGCTTGACCCAAACTAACTCTTTAGTAAAAAGTTGCAGCTCCAGCAGCTTTTACAAGCTGTTGCTGCTTAACTCATCAAATGACTGCATGCAAATCATTTGTTTCCATAATACCTCTAGTGCTCCACATACTAGTCAATGACTGGCCACTATAGCTTCTGCCTTTCAACATGCAAACAGAAGGTAAACACCAGGAGGTGAGGGGATTGGAAGAGCTACCAGAAAATTTGTCAGAAGTAGTCAAATCATGACTAGCCAAATTCCAACCATGCAATATTCATAACCATTACTGACACTCTCTGACTGGAGAAGTGACATACAGAACACACGGGTTGTGAACTGGTATTCCTTGTAAACACATTGCCTCTGTCTCAGGCACTTTTTTCTTGTATCCACCATACCACTGCTCAGTTATGGCAATATTGCTGATTTACATGCACAGTAGTCCACTTCGTTAAGCATTTTTAGGTATGTCCTTTCCATCATAAACAAGCTGACAACCATAATAACATAGACAGCACATCAGTATGACAATATCCAAAAGCTGCCTCTGAGGTGCAAGTCCCCACCAAAGTCTTCCTAAACTAACAGAAAATTATCTTTAAATATTTACAGGCTATGAAGGCTGGTGTTTGTTACATTGCCTTCTTCGGTTTCATCCCTTTCCTTAGCCTTCTCCCTGTTCTCTCTCCAGCCAAGCTGGACTTCTCCAGCACATGTATTGCCGCAGGCAGCACCACTGTCTCTGGGTATCCTGCAGTGCTGTCAATTATGGCTGTGAGCCAGACGACAGCTACCAAAAAGAATGCCCCTTGCAGCCTCTGGAAGCTACAACTTCCTCTCTGAACTGAGATCTCATTTCTTGCATTTAACAGATTTGACTCACCTGTCCCATCTCAGTGAGCCTTGCAACACTCTCAGAACATGGAAGTATTAGGACACTGCATCTTCTCCAATGTTTCATTTTCAAGCTTTGAGTCACTACAGCAGTTGTTACACAAATGGCTTGGATAGACCTTGCATGGTCTTACACGGTGCTTGGCCTTCTAGTTAGGAAGGCAACTATTGGTTTCCATGCCGACAGTTAGCTTAGTAATTGCATCTATGGTGACAAGAGTCTGTTTGGCTTTTAACATGGCATGCACAAAAAACTACTCTGGAGCGTATGTTCACAGGACACTGAATTTTGCTGGTTATACCAAGGTAGGCAACACTGTACCACTGTCACAGCATGACAATGCAAAGCCTAATACACTCCCAGATGGGAGACTTAAATGCCAGTAAGTACCACAAATGCACTAGCATTATGAAAACATCCCCTGAAGAGCCTTCAGTCAGTAAAAGCTCTCCAAAACACTTGAAAAAAAATTCCATTTTTCACTCTGAGTTTTCTAGTGTTTACAGGGTCTCTCTTATCATGCAGTGGGTATCACTCTATCTATCTTGATGAAGTGTGCTGCTTCACTAGCAGAAAAGGTGGTTTCCTAAAACTTTGCCTCATTTACAGCATGCCTTGGAAAGCAGATGTTGACCTTTGGTTTATGTTCTAATTATTTAGCCAGGAAAGATAACGTTCATCCTGTGAGGAGACCAGAGGTGAAAAGAAATCACATGAGGCTTTTTAAGTCGTCTTTCATCTCCAGTGTTCATAACACCAAGTTAAAATGCAAAGATTAGCCCATTAAACAGTTAATGTACCAAAACTTTTTAGTAACAATTGTTACTAAAAATTTAGTAACAATTTTCAGTAACATATATTTTGGGTAGAAGCTAGCATGGTTTAGAAGTTGTGTATGTTTGTGGGTATAACTACCTCTGTATAGGAGCCTGACATTTACAAGAGAGTATTCATAATTCTACCCCTTCTGTTATTCTCAAATTATTAAATTTATATTTTAATACATAGTACTGAAAATAATAAAAATCATTCATCTTTTATTCCCATTCTTCAAATAATTTCTGTACTAAAACTGGTTTCGATACACAAAAAGAATTTTTTTTAGTAGCTTCAGTCTAGGTTTAAGTCCTTCTACGTCTTCTCCTTTCCAGATTTCAATAAATACAATTCATATTCTTTAACTTTGGAACAGTTGTATTTACTGTACTAACTTACTGAACTAACGTGAGGTATAGGTTAGCACACATATCCTTGGTGAGGAAGGGGAGGAGAAAGGAGAGGACTTAATAAGCAAACTGAAAACACATTTTGCTCATGACAGTTCCTGCTTCTTTATGAGCCTTAAAGATGGCCGCTTTTTTCTTGACTGTCATGATTCAAATTTTATCTTCTTTGTGTCCCACTGGAAACTTTACAGTACTTGGCAGTGACGACAGGAGCTTTTTTGAGCTGCCTTCTAAGCAGTATCAGGTTGAAATTCAAACAAATTTTCTTCCTACTTGCCTGTCTATACAGGGAGATGGCACTAAATAAATGCTACCACCCCCCAAGTATGTGATGTCGCATGAATGCTGGTCTTCCTGTATTTTGAAAAATGTGACAGTAAAAGCAAAGGAAATTGAGATCTCATGATGCCTCATACATACCAAGGACTGTTTTGGGAAAGATGGCGGGAGGGAGGAAGAGACAAAGACAAGCTTGCTTTCTCTTCCTCTCCAAAGCAACTAATCTCGATACAACCATGTGTGATAAAACATTTATTTTGCAACTACCAAATGGAACCAAACATGATCCAGCTAGCTACAAAAAAGGCCACAGAGAAACTCACAAGGACATTTGAACTTGCCTGAAGTGATGCATTCCCGCCCCAGGGCCATTTTAAAAAAACAGAAATAGTTTATGGATCTGCTTCTAAAAATGCACATTCAAATGGACAAGAACAAGTACCATTGGTGAAATGCAGGATTGTTTAAAAAACAGTGATTACATACCTGACAATATCCTACTGCTTTATTATGATGCCCATATGCTACCAATACGTTGTAGAGCGTATGCTGCAAACAGGGATCAGCAGTTTTGCGGAATTTTATATTATCTGGAAATGTTCTGTTCATGTCTAGACAAAAGGGAAAAAGACCAAAATTAAGAGCCGTTCCCTCCTTCACTTTCCAAACAAACTTTTACAGCTCTTCTGAAGTACAACTGAAACTTCACTATAGTTCACTAAACTGTAGTTTTGATGGATGAATTTTAAGAAACAGCTTTACCTCCACTTTGGCTAAAAGGCCATCTGCATTCAAGGATAATCTATTCCTAGAAAGATTAATCCTATTAGCGTACAGAAATAAATTTCAAGCAGGACTAAAGAAATTCTCCTGCAGATTGGACTCTCAACATCTGACTGCAAAGGCTTAAATGAAAACAAACCAGACATTTAGACTGACAGAAACAACACATAACAAATTTATCTAGCTAAGTGGCATGAAATGAGCTGCACCTCTAGGAAAGCATATTCTCATAACAGATCAGATGAACTTTCAATTGACTTATTCAGTGAACTTCTACCAAACAGTCCCAAACAGCTAAAAAAAAGTCCTGTCCCTGCAGCTGGTGACTTCCACTTAAAGTCACCTCTAAAGTTTTTTTTAAGTTTCTCCATGATGTGACCATGACAAAAGTTGTTTCTTCATTGGTGCAAGATCACCGAGAAGGAGAGTGATTTTTGATATCCAAGCAGTAGAGCGTATCCCACATCCCGCTTCGAAGTAAGGACTATGCAACTAGTGACATTTCAAAACGTTCATTTCTTCCAGACCAAACATGAATAGTAGGACTCATCTCTCCTTATAAAAGTATAAAAATTAGGCAGTCACCCAAAACTCCCTTTAGTTGTTGGAAAGAAACAGGCAGAATTAATTTTTGGCCTGCTTCACTCTATAAAGAAGGAACCCAAGGTCACTAGTCCAGACTTGTGCATCTGATTTTTAGAAGTTTAAGTTGCGGAGAAAAATCCTATTCAAAAGTAACTTTGAAGATTTTCAAAACCCAAGACTTATTAATAAAATACGAATAGTTGTTTTGTTTATATTTAACAACAACAAAAAATTGGGTTAAAGTTAAAAAAAAAAATTCAGTAACAGCACTACTGTACAGATATCTATGTCCTAAGAGTTATCACTTCTTATCAGCCTTTTCCTGCATAAAGGAAGAAGTCTGTTACAGCTTTGACACAAAGTTGAGCTGTAAGCAACCAAAGGAAGAAAGCTCCCCAAAATCACAAGTAGTGTAACGGAAGTCACAAGCATTAAAAAGTTAATCGCACTAATCACTATTTCTTCCTTTTAAAGTGAACAAATCATTTACAGAAATGAGAGGGCAGGGAAATATTTCACTTCACTTCTCAGGTGACTGGAAAGAAAAAGAAAAACACAAGAAAAAAGACAATTTTTAAAAGGATTTGAGCAACAGTCAGTTATAGGATAAATAAAGTTGTTTTGTTTCTTCTTGGTAGGAAAAGCAGCATAGTATTTGCATAATCAAAATTTGTTGTTTATTAAAGTATATGCTGGATGTTACAGAAAAGATTAATGCTGACATTTCAGTGATGGCTCTTCCCTTCAGCTATGCAGAACAAGGGTGAGGAGGGAGTACGAAAAGTACATCACATACAGAGCAGAGACTACTCAAACTGAACTCATCTTTAATTTCACAGCCTGAGGAAGGCCTGCAGTTCAGAGAATCAGCTCTAATTTGCTTTCTGAGTGCAGAGCATGTTTTTCCCACAAGGACTGGGGGAAGTCTTCCCTAATTATATGAACGATTTAAAACTTTCCCTTATATTTACTAACAGTATTTTAGTTTGGGGGGAGGGAATGGGGAAAAAAACAAGATACAAGAGCTAGAAGTCTTTACCCTTAATAGAAGATATGGGGCATGGTCTCACAGGACTCCTTGTGCCAGATTATTATCTTGAGCACACCAAGAGCAGGGCATCCTGCTTCCTCTCCATCCTCCCCTTTCTGCTCCATTTGCGTGCTCTCCCTTTTCCTCCAGCTCTGAGGCTCCTCTGACTGCAAGTGAGGAAAGTCAACCCGCTCCCCAAGCGCACACAAACTGTTACGTTTTACCATACTACAAGACGACTGCCAGAGATGACTTGAGGCAGGAACAGGTAAGAGCTGTTCATTTGACTTGAGTACTTACCCCACTTTACTACCCCTCTCTCCCAGAGGAGACATCCAAACACCTTCTCCCACTCCGTGCAGCCCACCCTCTGATCTGCTATCCATTAACTTACTTCATTCTTGACAGACATTATCGTCCAAAGGAACACAGCCTCGAACGAGTCCAGTTTGGGGAAAAAAACATCAGAATTGTTTTCAAGCAGGGAAATGAACATTAGAACTTTATACTGCTAGATAAACTCCTAAACTATGACCATCTTGTGGTTGTGTGCAAATCTGCTGGCTATAGTCAAATAGGTATAGCAGCATGGGACCAGGAAGAAGGCCACAAAGAAAAGACTAGCTAGTCCTTTGCAGTAAATTCAGATTAAATGCCAACAGCATTTTTTTAGATGATCTTTCAGTGCTGTGAGGTGGCAGTGTTATGCTGCTGTGATACAAAACCAACAGCTTTCCTTTCCTGTTGATTTATCTCTCTGCAACAACCATGAGAAGACCATGGGCTTGTTCCTTCCCTTTCATAGGTCCGCAGTATTTCTACCTCTCATGCAGTAATACAAACATAGGCAGAAAGTCACATTAGCCTCAGTTTATAAAACAGACATCTATTTTGGTACCTGGAAACACAATTGTTGATGCTATTTCTGCAGCAAAGAGATTTAAATGTGCAGTCCAGAAAACTAATGCTTTTGTATCAGTCTTGTGCTTTTCATATTTAGGGTACTTCAAAAGTCAGGCACCTACAAGTCAACCTTCTTCATCTTGCTATCTCATCCTTTCTGTTCTTACCTTCCCATCCAGAAGCTTCCCACTCCCAGACACAGTGCCCAGTAAATTACACAAGTATTTTTATAACTAACATAGTCTACTCCATTTACGGTCACTTCTTTGCTACTGCTACATCTGTAACTTGCATCTGCTCTGAATAGCTTCCAGGCAGGTAATTTTTTTTTTTTTAATTTAGTAAAGAGCATAACAAATATTCACCCTAACTGTCCACTACAAGCTTTCGAAAACTCCACTGCAAACCTCCAGAATAATGAGGTTGGGTCATCAATTACAACTTGTAAAAATAATATACTTCAAGGGTATTTTAAATTTGTTATAATTGGATATTTAGCACTCATCTTCAAGCTTTTCCCTGCAACACCTGGAACTAGAAATTGTTTTGGAGGTTTGGGGTTTTTTTGGTTTGTTTTCTGTAAGTTAAGGTCAAGTTTGCTATCAACTAAAACCAGAGAAACTGAGCCTGACAACCCCCCGCCACCAGCACCAAGTAGCAGTTCAATAGCTTGCAGCAATCAAGAAAGCAAAGAGGGTTAGGATTTCCTACAAAACAACAATAATGCCACTGTATAAATCTGAGAAGCACCCGCATAAATTCCTGTCCCCCTCATCTCCAAAAGGTGATATCAGAATTGGAGAAATTGCAGAAGAGAATGGCAACAAGGAAGATCACAGGTATGAAATAGTACATAGTACAAAACAACGTGGATTAGAGCTCCTTAGTTTGGAGGGAGATGCTTATGAGCAAGACAGCACAAATCTGCAAAATCATGAGTGAGCTAAAGGACATGAAAAAGGAGCAACCAGAGGTTTTTTGTGATTTTTTTTTTCCCCATCCAGTGTTGTTAACTACAAACATGCAGCATATGACTCAGGAAGTTCCCAAACCACAGATAACTGGAGACTAGGAAAAACATTCTGAGGAAGTATCACTACACACTTTACTCCTCCAGTTCTTCCTTTAGCTGTTCTGGTAGACAGAAGACCAGATGAGGTAGCTGTTTGGAGACGACCTGATATGGCTTCTCTTACAGAGAGCCAGAAGAGCTGACACTGTTGTTCCCCTCGCTGTTGCACAGTTAAATGCCCTAAACTAACCTGAAAATTCCCAACCTTCACTAATACTTTAACCCCATTCAGAGAAGCTTATTAGTGCTTTGATAGTAAAATATTCACTGTCTCCAGTGAAATGGCAATGGCTATTGTTTGAATTACTTTTCTGAACTCATCATAAACTCAACTAAGATCCTGCAACTACTATTCAATCCATGCAGTCAGATCCTTATGCCAGCAGTCAAGCAGCGCAGCGCAGCTCAGGGGACTGACTGATAAATATCAGGCCCTGGGTTTCACAGCACCTGCAACTCCTCATGAAACGCAAGAGTGGAAACATGGATATTAGCTACATGTGCATGCGAGAGGACTTGCAGACACAGACATACTTACTCTGAAATTCAATGGCCTGGCCTAAGGGGGGCTTACTGCAAGGAAGCTACGTCAACGCTACAGGCTTGGGGAAGAGTGGCTGGAAAGCTGCCCAGAGGAAAAGGCCCTGGGGGTGCTGGCTGACAGCCGGCTGAACATGAGCCAGCAGTGTGCCCAGGTGGCCAAGAAGGCCAACGGCATCCTGGCCTGTATCAGAAATAGTGTGGCCAGCAGGAGCAGGGAGGTGATCGTGCCCCTGTACTCGGCACTGGTGAGGCCGTACCTCGAATACTGTGTTCAGTTTTGGGCCCCTCACTACCAGAAGGACATTGAGGTGCTGGAGCATGTCCAGAGAAGGGCAACGAAGCTGGTGAAGGGCCTGGAGCACAAGTCTTATGAGGAGCGGCTGAGGGAACTGGGACTGTTTAGCCTGGAGAAGAGGAGGCTGAGGGGAGACCTCATCGCGCTCTACAACTACCTGGAAGGAGGTTGTAGCGAGGTGAGTGTTGGTCTCTTCTGCCAAGTAACTGGTGATAGGACGAGAGGAAATGGCCTCAAGTTGCACCAGGAGAGGTTTAGATTGGGCATTAGGAAAAATTTCTTTACTGAAAGAGTGGTCAGGCCTTGGAACAGGCTGCCCAGGGAAGTGGTGGAGTCACCATCCCTGAAGGTATTTAAAAGACGCATAGATGTGGCACTTAGGGACATGGTTTAATGGGCATGGTGGTGTTGGGTTGATGGTTGGAGCTGATAATGTCAGAGGTCTTTTCCAACCTTAATGATTCTATGAACTTACACCCCAGCCTTTTTGTAACCGGCACATAACCTTTGCATTAGGAAGACAGCCACATTTTATCCTGCCAACACCATTTGTCCTACTAAACTTTACTATAATAGGGCATGAACAACAAAGCTCAGTAGGAATGCATGCCCTTCTAAATGCATACCTAAACTAAACCATGAAAATTTCCATCAAAATTTAGATACCTGCATTCTTTAAGCTCTTATTTTTATGTTTAGAGTAAGAAGTCTGCTCTCTCCTACATTTCTCTTTTTTTAAAAAAAAAAGTATGTTCAAAGAGCAAATATCATATAAAACAAAATCAGCAATAAAGCCCATCAGTTAAGAATCAGCAAGTTAAAGGGCAAAAATGGTGAAAGGACAGTTTAGATTTATTTAGCCGAAAGACTTTTATTGCTATTACTAATCAGATTTTTCTTTAAAGATTAGACCATTTCTCTACACAGTCTACCTGCACTTTATAACCTGATTACATCCCATTAAAGACATTCCCATATTGAAAATAAGTTCCAAATGTACACGAAAATTGTTAAGAGCTTCTGGGCATGTAAAAGAAACAGGACACATTGGCTCTTACACATGTTTTAAATTGAATTTGAAATAAAGTCTTTGCTTCGCCTTGTCCTCCTACCCCTCCCCCTCAAAAAAAAGAAAGCATGGCTGCTGTTCTCTTGTTTTTAAACCACAGCATTGTCCTGGGCTATATAACTTCACAGCTAGATTGCAAGACTAAATACAGCACAATTGCCTGAAATTTTTGAAACTGCAGACCTGAAAAGTGAACAGCAGCAAGATTCCACATCTGACTTTAGTTTACTGTTAAAAACAGCTACAGTGATGGGAAAACAACATAGGCAGAAACAAACTGAATGCTGGACAAAAATTCACACTGAAATAGTTCTCAGCTAAAGATCACTATAAAATTTGCACAGTCAACAGGCGCACTAAGTTTATTAAACACGAAGTTTTCATTCACCTTAAGTACTTTGCTCCTTCCATTCCTCATATGTTCACATTGTTTCTTCCTTTCTGAAGGGAAATTTATCACTCTCGAGTCCAAGGTCCTCTTTTTATTTTTTTTCCTCCAATAAAACCCTCCAACCCATTTTTATTTATCCCTTCCCTCACTTGCTCCTTGTTAGTTTTCTTTTCTGCAGTTTTCCAGTTGATGCAGTAGCTCTTCCAAAACCTTATTTCCTCCATAATTCACAAATAGATCTTTATCTTCTTCCATTATTTTTCCTCCCCCACAGAAATATTTTTACTTCATGGTATAATCAGTGTGAAAAGCCACTTACTGTCATGATATGACCCTTCATGTCATTTTCTAGTACTGGAAAAGAAATCGTTTGCAACTCCCTCTTGCAGCAATTGTACCCCAGCTGAATACAGTTTGATCCTTCTCCAGGCCCTTACCAAGGCTGGCTTTGGAAAGTCATCTTAGTAGCTCCCTCTGTATTCATAGTTAGAGCTCTACTGTTTCTAGTTCTGAGCAGGATATGAGCCTGAAGATTTCTGGCTAGTCTTCATATTCGTAGGAACATGAAAGTTTATGCTCCAAAATGCCTTACTAAGGCGTGTAGTTCCAAAAGCCCACAGCGCTGCTGCTGCTGTTGCAGGGAGAGGCGGAGGAGAAACTCAGCATAAACCAAGAAGTGTTCAGATGGTTATCCAATTTGAATAAAAATCTATAAAGCCCCACCTTTAACTACCTGGCTTTTTCAAGAGGAAAAAGATGACAACTGCGTCTGCCATTCTAACAAAACAACCTCAGCATTGTGCTTGTCCAGAGCACAGCCCAACCCCCTGACTCATTAATTGGACAATTCTGCCAATATCAGCTTTTCTACAAAAGCTCTGCCATAGCAGGTTGAAAAGTTTCAGGACAAATATCAGTTATATCAAATTTCTACTTGCTTTGTCCTCCCCTACTGCCTCTTTTAAATACTCAGTGGGCCAGTCTAAGGTCTGGTTGCCCTAATATCCTGTCATCAATATTGGCCACTGATCAATGTTCACAGACAGCACATAGGAAACTGGATTAGTAGAGGAGGGGTATTTCTCCTCCTACACTTCCCCTCTTTCAAGGATTTACATTTAGTGTTTAAGATTTCATGCATCAGGTGGATTTTCCCACCCCCTCAGTTGTCAAATTCCTTTTTAAACCAGTTCATACTTCTGGCCTCAGCAGCACCCTCCAGTAACAAGTGCCACAATTCAGTGGTATGCTCTTCTAAACCTGCAGCACAGCAAATTTCATTCAGTATCCTTGGTTCTTATGTTACAAGAAACAAACAGCAATTGCTGCCCATTCACCCTCTCTACACCATTTATAATTCATACAGCTCTATCAGCAGCTTCTTCTCAGCAGTCTTCTTCCTCAAGCTGAAATCCTAACATACTTCACCTGCCTCATACAGACTCCGTACCACATCTTCAACCATCCCTGCTGCTTGCTTTTCCTGTGTCTCACTGGGACAGAAGTAAGAAGAAATAGACCCAAACGCAGGTCTCATGGTACAAAGTTACAACTCCTCAATCACTTTCAAGACAACGTAATAATGTCTTCTAGTTTGTTCTCTGTTCCTTCCCAAATAATTTCTAATCTTCCTTAATGCTTTTGACCACATGATGAATGTGGAAAGATCTGTGCTGCTAAAGAGCTTATGGCTAATCTAATTTACATGTTAATTCAGCACTTAAACCACTACTACAGAAACATAAGTTTTCCATGACATAACTTGATCTCTAACATTTAAGGACATAGGACAGATAAACAGTGTTATCAAGAAAATAACCTGTTTTGATTGCTTCGACCAGCTTGTCATTCTTCTCTCCTTCAAGCAGTCTGTGGTAATATCCAGGATTTTGTTCCATGTTGGTTTGGGCCCCACTCACAATCATCCAGATCAATGCACGGTGTTCATTGGGGATGCCTTTCCTGATATATCTCTTCACTGCAAAACAAGAAGTTTGGTGTTTGTTTGGTTTTTTTTTGTTTTTTGTTTGTTTTTTTTTTTTTTAAATCCAGCTGTATTTTTCTTTTGGAAATGAGCAACAGAAAGTGGAGAAGTCATAGGAAAACTCTTGACTAGAGATTATTATTCTTTCTCTCCTATGCTACCATTTACGATAAGCATTTCCTTCTCAGCTACACAGTATATTTTAGATTCACTTCTAAGTTCTTGCCTCTCGGTCTCCCCATACAGATCTCCAGATCCAGGCTTTCTTCCCTCTTCTATGCCCCCATTAGGTTTTGAATCCTTTCCTCTTCTTCCCGCCTTTCCGGATGGAGATATGAGCAGCAAAGTTTCCCTTTGATCTTTGTCCTTTTTCATTCAGATGAGCACTGACTTTTTCTTTCCCTACATTACCAATGCCCTCTGACATGATAACACTTTCTGTTTGCTTGGTTATGCTCTAGCATAAATGGCTATGTTAACATAACCCTAGGATTTCAACTTAGCACCTAACCACTGAAATCATAGCAGAAACTGAGAAATATGAAATAGGTGGCTACTGTCTAAATGAGCCTCTGGAAGAACTGGAGATGTGGGTGAGCAGCAGATGATCTTTCCTAGAATAACTGGGGAAGTCTTTTCAAATCTAAAGTAGCTCTTATCTCCTGCATCATATTCATCATCAGGGCGTGCTCTGGGGTTTTTTTTAAGCAGATGATTCAGGGTAAATAACTAGGATGCAAGATTGCAGGAAGAAGCATCAGGCTAATGACAGCCAAAGCAGCTTCCTCCTGGGAATGGTATGAAAAATATTAATAAGGAGCCAGTGCTGCTCATTGGTACATAATCCTAAATCAGCACTACTCCCTCTGACCCACAAAGACAGCTGAATGTTTGAGATCCTTCTGCTTTTTTTATGGAGAAGAAATTGACAAAGGAACCAGGCATTTCTGACTAAATGAATGAGACTATCAATTAGAGTATCAACTTCTCCCTAAATTCTATGGGACTCAAATGAGAGTGGGGATTTTTATTCCGCCCCCACACACACAGACACATACAAAATATCATTACCTAATCTGGTTTTATCCAATCACAAAGACTTGTAACTCAAGATAAACGCTGCCTGAATTAAAGGTGTTAAAACCAGCAGAGTGAAACAAGGTTTTACAACAACTCAGCCAGCCACCTTCTGAATACATTGCACCTAATTGCAGCTGCCTATCCTTTAGGAGCCAAAGCTGCTTTCCCAGTGTCAACAGAAAGATTCGTGTATCTCCAATGGGCATTTCACCCATCTAAAAATCTGGTACTTTCTCTCAAACACTCCTACCCTTAACATTTGCAATAAACACCTGGTCTTCAGGGTACAGTTTTTGTTTAGCTTTTTGATGACATAATACTATGGGTTACAGTCTCCACTGTTTTAGCTGTAAAGTAACTTTAACTGCAACCTTCTTTTAGACAGACTGGAAATAATTTACTTGTTCTATGGTTGTTTAATAATCCCCACTTCATCTTTTTTACAAGATTTTGAACTCTAATGTTCAATGGACATAGCAAATGCAGGAATGAATATGAGGAACCAGTCCCATTTAGGTCAACAAGAAGAGATGTTCGGATGAGCCTGCGAATGTCTCTAGAAGCAAACTTACTGGCTAAATTACTGGATTATCATATTCTAACATATAATTCCAATGGCAATTTTTCTGGAACAACTGTTAATTCTGAAAGCATAGCCAACATCCACATCCAACAATATACATTAAATTCAAGAGAAGCAGGGATAAGCCTTTGACGTTGGCACAAGGGGAAAGCAGCCCTGCAGCACAGCATGCACTCATTATTCCTCAGTGTCATCGTTCTCACGGTAATAGACAGCCAGAGGCTTGTATTGCCCCAAATGACTACCTACCCCAGCTCCCACACTCCCTGAGGAATGGAAAAGCCCTTTACATGGTGCTTTTCTTCCTCACACCATTATCATACTTGCCAGGATCTGCAAACTGGCATACAGAAGCAGCAAAGTAATTTTGAAAATAGGGACAGTTGCAGTTGAATATGTTTTATATACACATATATTATTTATATATGTCATATACTATACATAAAGTCGTATTGTTTTATACAAATATGTATTTATTTTGTTTTCTATAGGCCCTCTTCCACATTATCCTCAGGAACTAAAAAGCCCACAACAACAGTCCACACCACTCCCACTGTAACATTTAAGAAGCTTTCACAGATGAAGCTGGATTGTGCACGTGTCTCCAACCACACATCTGACTCCAACTGTGAACCAAGGGCTTGATCTCAAAAGTAGCACTGCTGAACACCACTAAGCCCTGAGTATCCTCACGCAGAATCACTCCCAGGACAGCCACAGTGTACACAATGCAGTCTAAGCTTTAAAATATGTGCAGTAAAGAAATATCTTTATGTAAAATTTTTGTCTCTGTTCATTAACAAAATATGAAACATCAATTTTTAAGCAAACGAAAGCAGTCTTAATTTCATTACCTCTGACACCCAGTGCCAGTTTCTGCAGGTTGAGAGTCACACTTTATTAATATGTTTTTCTCCTTACAAGAAAAAACAGCTACAGGATAGGGTAGCAGTCTAGAAGTGCTGATAAATACCCAAAGTAACTTCAAGAGAAAAATATGCAGAAAAAAACATTTTCCAATACTGTGCGCTACTTATAGTAACAAGATTTAAAAATAAGTAAATCACATTAAACCTGCCTGTCCTTGTTCAGTGGTAGAATATGAGAATTTTGGAGGTTTTTGCTTCTAGGTAGAGTTGTATTTACCCCCTCCCATTAACATTGTTTCACTCTACACCATAGACTAAGTTTATGTATGAAAACCCCATTTAAAAACAAAAATTATCTTGTCTAAAATATTAGAAGAGTGTGATTTTGAGAAGCATCTGCACTTTTCAGTTACTTTTTCAGTTACTAACAATTACTGTTGAATGCTGAGGAAACTAACTTGGACCCTAGAGGAAAAATTCTACAAAAGAGCTGAAAACAGCATACAACAAGGAATTGAAAGTTTTATTTTATGAATACATCATAGAAGAAACAAAGCAGATCTGTGCTGTAAATGTTCAAGTTACAGTCAAACATGAAAACTGACTTTCCAAGATGTTCCTTCCTTCCTCCAGTCCCTGGGCTGGAACAGAAGTGCTCCTGTTATAACCACTGTTTAGTACCCGTACCTTCACCTTTCACTGTATTTTATCAGCCTCAAAGACTAGAAAGCACCTTCTGCTACTGGTCAGTTTTGACTAATCCACTTACAGCCAAATTCTTTTATGTAGCACGCTTTTGGTCAGAATTAAGCTACTTTGGGCAATTATGTCAGTTTGTTGCCCGCCTGTAAACAAGCCAGAGCAGAAAGCTGTCTTTAGGTCCCATAAAGATAGCAGCTGAATGGAGAAAAGTGAAAATTAAGAGGATCTCAGTAGTGGCAGAGAGAGAGAGGAGGCAAATGACCAAACACTGACTGAAAATTCACATGTGCAGAGGAGACAGTGAAGATAACAAGGGCAGAGGGGGAAACAAAATACCAGAAAATAAGAAAAAGGAAGAGACTGGAGAACGAGCAAAAGGAACTATCAGCCAAAATTCCCATGACCCACCCTGCCGGAAGGCTGTAATCCAGAACAACAGGATACACTGCTTAATTACTGTTGTTAAAATGTAGTCTAATTATTTTTATTCAGAGTAGAACAGAATTATATACATACATACCACCCTGGATGTGAGGCAAACGCAGTAGCATGTGAACACGCCACATTTCCAAACTGGAAAATTAACACAAGTCATCAGTTCTTCCTGTTCACCCGGACAGGAGTTACGAGCTTCTCTACATGTAAAGGCATATGGGTGTGGAGCTACTGAGATACCACACATAGAATGCCACTCTCACGTCTACACATTTTGAAAAGGCCCCATTAGAACTCAAAATAAGGATATAGGGTTCACAGATACAGCTATTGCGTTTGGGGGGGGAAGCAGCAAATCAAATATTCTTCTCAGTTCTAGCTTATGGCCAACTTGCAGCAAAGGGGAAGTTAATCAGAACCAGCAGCTCCTGAGCAAAGCTTCAGAGCAATGAATCAGGTCCTGGAAGAGGGAAATTCAGTGCATCACCAGGCAGACCTTCTGCTCTCTGCCTGCCTGCAAGGAAATCACTGCAGGATCATCTCACAGGATAAAGCACGCATGCACACGTTTACATAATTCTAAGTGCATATGCCATGGACTTCAATCTTAATACTGATATAAGAAGGGAAGTATTTAAAAATCAGTAATTGTACAGGTTAACCTGTTGCTCTCCTCTTCTGAGGTATCAGTTGAGGATAATGAGGGAGGCTTATTGTAATAGCTTCGAATTTACACTCAGACTACATTTCCTCAACATTATTTATTACAGTCACTCTCCTTAGAATTACATATTACATATATACATGAGAATGCATACTCTACAAATCCAAGTATCTTTAGCAAAAGTTAGTAACGTCAAAGATGATACACCAGCCTGCAAGGGCTTGCCACAGTCAAGAGCCATTGCCTGTGTCCACTCAGTAGATTTATGGTATCCCATTTTTCACAAACAGTAGCCTGCCAGAGACGATTAAAACCACGTTAATGGTTACTGCCATTACGTGGCTAGTGGGGCAGTATGACCATCGGTACTGAAGCCTCGTGGACAAGTTGAGAGATTTGGTCAAAGTTTTGGCTCCGAAATAAGACCAAAGGCATTCACACTGTTTGTATCACAGTAGCATTCTGTGTCTACAATGCTGGAACAGGGAACACAAGGGAAGAGAAATGTAACAAACTCACAGAAATTGCTAAAAGCTGCTACTGTCACCGTTCACACATTTTAAGAGAAAAAGGAGATGAATCAAAACCTGAGATTATTTTTCCACAACTAGAAGACTAAGTTCTGCAGAATCTCAAAATCCTCACTAATTCAAAATACCACACAGTTATTGCTATATTCAAACTTGACACTCTAAGCAAAAGCTTCTTCACATTTGGAAGAAAAAGAAGAGAGTAAAAGTAGCTACTTCCTGGTTAGCAGAATATGATCTAGCAGCTATAGCTCAACCCTACATTTTCTGGGATTCCTCAGCCTTAAAATGGACATCCATACACTAAATACACTGTTATACTTAAAATGTCTCACTAGTTATCATCGCATTCTTGGTGCCAAGAAAAAAAAAACGCCCCCAAAACAACAAAACCACCAGAATTAGCAGTCAAAGTCTGCACCTGAAGCACAGCTCTAAATATTCAACTATGTTACAGTCAGTGCCTGATTAACTTTTGCTTAGTTTTACTCACTTTTTCTTTAACATAGAGAACTCTGCCCAGATCCAAAACACTCCCAAGAGAAAGCAAGCTGAATAGCATTCATTAAGAGCAAAGAGGAAAATTTAGATGCTTATATGAAAAAAATACGCCAGAGAAAGAGTGGGAGGAAAACCCCCCACCCTTTAGTTTCACAGGATTCCCTGCCACCTTCTGATTCCCTCCATTTATTTCCCCCTGTCACTCTTGCAAGACAAAACATTACTAGAGGTTTTCTTGCTTTTTGAAGCAGCCATTAACAGTTCCATCAGCATTTTATCCAATGTTGCATTAGCTCCTGCATTAATTTTGCTTTCTTCACTTCGTAAGGCATTTAGCATCAGTTCTTAGCAAACACCTTTTTAGCTGTGAGGTGAACATCATTTTACAAAAGGAGGATAAGGAGAGCTAGAAAATCTCAGCAATCTAAAAAACTGTCAGAGTCAACAACTGAAAGCCCTAACATCCTGATCCCCAACGTTCAAGACAGTGTCTTCTACATAATCTCATGTCTTTTTAAAGAGAGTACAGAGTGCAATACAACAAACAGCTGTAAAATGGCATCTTGAAGTGCCAGTGGCCATAATCTCTAGGTTACGGATGTAATAAGATATCTAGCGTATGCCAAAGAAGGATTACTCCTTTGCAAGCTTTAAATCAAATCAATGTTCCCCCTAACAGCAGCATACTTGCTTACGTATTATTACTGTTCATACTACTGTTTTTCATTTGAAGACAAAAATAGTATTTAACATTCAAAAATGCAAACCCACTTAATACAATTTATATTGGTTCCAACATAATGCACTTTTACGTATAAATAGACATACAGCTCACCTTTCAAACTCTTCTGTATACTGTTATTCCCCTTCAGGAGCTTGGACCATTTTATTGCTCTTCTAGTGAGTACCACTAGATATCTGGAAAAGAATGCTTCATAGGACGCATAATCAAAGTCTTCTGGCCTTTCAAACCCATACGGATCAACCCTACAAAATAAAAAAGAATTCCTGTACAAATGTTCCTACATACCTACAGCTAAAAAAATACATGCAGGTATGCTTTAAATAACTTCCAGTTGGTATTTCTAAAAGCGGATCAGAACTCCCTCCTCCCAACAAAAACCTACTTTACACAAACTGTTACACTCCATTTAGTATATCAAAGCTGTTCAAGTAAGTGAATTTAAACATGCACTGTTCAGTCAATTTTACAGATTTCACTACTTTTAGAAGTAAGTTTTTAGAGCAAAGGATCTGTTGTGTGCAAAATTGACCCAAATTATGACCACGCAGAAGTCTGGGAGGTATTTTTGTCTGTAATACAAACAGTTGAAAAGTATGAAGGTATAGCACAACAGCTCAAATATGGCCTGAACTCACTTTCCACACAGTTCTGCACAGAAAAACGACAACAAAAAGAACAAGTTACAAAGATTACTTTTAGAAGGGCTTATTTCTGAAATTATCTTCATGAAAGCATTCGGTTTGGGAAAAAAAACACAAATCCTTGTGTCAACCATCTTCATACGTAGTATCAAAAATGCTTATTTTATTATCTTTAACAATTTTTCAATGCTACATCACATTATCTCAGGCAGCACGGCACTGATGGAGTTTCAGAACTGCAAGTCTGATTCTGTTCTAGCTTGATATATCAAGTCACCTTGCTAAACTAGACTTATGGCAACTTCCCAGGACGCTTCATACCTGCTGATTATCAGTCAAATACACTCATAGGCTTTGTAGAAGTTAAACAGTCAGAGGGGTCTGTCCACGCAGAAAAGTTTGCAAGACAGACATCAAGGCTTAACTTCTAAAAACACTGCCCATTTCATTCATGGAGAAGGAGTTTGCCCATGGAGCGGCACCGGCACAGCCTTGGGTAAACTCCAGCTCACAGGATCGTCACGGGTAGTAAAGCATGAATCAGAAGAGGAACATTTTAATATTCAGACCTCAAATTGGTATTACCTAATCCGCAGTCAGAAGAGTCACCTTTTTATTCATGTACTCCTCAAATCTGACACAAAAGCCACAGGTGTAAAAGACACCGAAACCCCCGAAGACACAGAATGTGAGAACGCTCAAAAAATCCTAACACCTCCACGAAAACACATCTCATATTTATGTCTGCGACTGTCCAGGCAGCACGCACAGATTAATTTCATGCTCAACTCCATTCCTGAGGTAGAAAGGGAAAATAAAGAGTCAGGAAGCACGGTTTTAAGGAAGTTACCTTCCCTAACCTGCCTCCAGGCAGTGAAGGTTACCCATTACTCCTCGGTGCCCTTAGGTTAACAGCCGCATCGTTTCCCGGTCTGTGCCGGGGCTCTCCCCCCGGGAGGAGGCCTCTCTCCTCGGAGCCCCCTCAGCCATTTTCCCGCCGGCCTCCTGCCGCTCCCGGCCGTTACCTGCCGCCGCCCCCTCATAACCCCAAGCGTTCTGGGAAGGAACGTTTCGCTCTCCCCGGGTTAACCGGCTCCAAATTCACCCTCCAGCACGGCTCCTCTCTGGCCCAGCCCTTCGCGCTTCTCGGCAAGATACCAGCAGGGGCAAAGGCTATTGTAAGGGACTACCGAAAACACCCAAACTCCCTGCAAGGCGCTGCGAGTCACCGCTCCTGCTCCCGCTCCCTCCCTCCCTCAGAGCGCTGCAGATTCACAGGAAAGTGGTAAAAGCGGTATTTTTAAACGTGACCCTCCCCGCCCCGGGAGAGCCCAGGTGGGAGCGGGTAGGGAGCCGCTGTCGGTCCCGGCAGGGGGGCGGGCACGCCGGACCCTCCGGGAGTCGCTGCCAGGCGCCCGCCTCGGAGCCGGCGCCCGCCACACGGGGCCGGGGCGGGGGAAGCGAAGAGCCGCCACCAGTAGCCCTACCTGTACGCCCAGTCCCGCCCGTCCTCTCGTCTCTCCATCGGCCGTCCGCGCTCGGCCTCCCCCCGGCGGGGAGCGCGGCGCCTCGGCCGCGGGGTGGGCTCTCCTCAGGCCGAGCAGCGCCGCGGCCCCATACGGAGCGGCTCCCAAGTTCAACTCTCCTGCCGCCCTCCGAGGGGCGGGGGCGGCCGCCGGGTCCCGCCTCCCATGCCAGGGGCCGGGCGCCGGGCAGGACAGCTCCGCGCCCGCGGGGCCGGGCGGTGGCGAGGCGGTCTTTCCGCCCCCCCGCCGCGGCTCCGCCTAACCTGTGCGGGCCCCGGGCGGGGGGCGCCCGGCGGGCCCGGGCACCTCGGCGGCAAGCAGTTGTTGATCTCGTCTGATACTGCTTTAGATTTTTGTATTTCACGTTTCTGTCGCATCTTGGAAAAAATTGAAATATTTGAGTGCGAGGGACATGTCTCACTAACTCAGGGCGAGAGTGGCTTCGGGTATGGCCCTTCAAACCAAAGGAATTTCCCCCGTAACCGACGAGAGGAGGTGGTTGTGTTAGTATTCAAGTTCACTTGGCTGGCTTGGGCTTTTTTCCCCCAAATCCTCGCACTCTTCCATTTAATTTCCCCAAATAATTCATTAAAGTCAATGCTTTGTTACATTTAAATATTACCAACTTTAGCTTCTGCTGACTTAGTTTCCACCATAAACTAACAATCATCTAAATATGATTTAAGTAATAAATGGCAGGTTGTCAAAAACGTGGAGTAATAATACCCAAAATAATACCCAAAAAGGCTTCCCCATTTCCAGAACCTGCCTCTAAAATTAGCACATGGCTCTTCATCTTTGGAGGTGTCAAACAAACCCCAAAACCCACACGGACTCTGCCCTACCTGACTGCCAGCAGCCTGATTTGTAACACATGGCATAACAGAAGGGAGAGAGCGAAATGATATCCCTGCTTGTCCTTTTTGAATCTAGTTCTGACTTTGCACCCAGCAAAGTGCTTGGAAAATTACAGCTACTGCTGGAGAAACATTATCTCGTTCAGCCAGCGAGTAAGGGTTGCTGAAGGCAACAGATGGGATTTCACAAGGGAGATCAACCGTTGTTCCCTCCCAGCGCGCTCCTCGAGAAAGCTACCTCCTCTCTGTAGGATCAAAGGCAATCACCCACACAGAAATGTGGAAGTAGTTTGGCTCCAATGGAAGGGAAAAAATACAGAGATTTGTACTTTGTTTAACTGCCATCACAGGATTGTAAAAGTTTGTGATTGTTCAGCAAAACATATTTTTTGAGGGGGGGGGGTGAAATTCTGTGCTTCAGGAGGCGTAGGGCTTCTCCTGCAGGAGGGTGGTCCTGCTCAAATTACTGTGCGGCGTCACGAATGCGCTCGGGTACTGGCAGGACTGGAACCTGATTACAAACCAGCCCGGGGAGAGCCGGCGGGTGCCTGTGCCAAGCCTGTGCTTTGACATCCCGCCAGCGTTGCCTTGGCGGAGCGTAGGCAGAGGCACGCTCAGCAAACAGCTCTGCCCCAGTGACTTGGTCAAAGTTGCATAGAAAATCCTTGGCAGAGCTGTGAATAGAAGGAGGCGATGCTGTCCCACAGAAGAGAAGAAGGAAGCCTCACTTAAGCAGAATACCCCCTTCTCCCCCAAATCCTGAAGCCGCAGGCTTGTTTGGTGACAGGGTTATACTTCACCTGATAAGGTCAGGCTCTTTGGTGCGTGTTCCTTTTAAAATGGATCCGTCAAAAGTTCCCTGCGAACAACAGATTGTTTCTGTGATTAATTAAGGGTACATCTGCAGTACATCAAGGGTAGCCTTGTGTGTACCACGGTGCATTTTTACTGTCAGCAAGCCTTGAATGTTATATACAGTTTCTGTTGCTCTAATACAAGCATAATAACTTTGTGGTTCACTCAGATTTATGTCTGTTTCACACAAAGGCTTCTATTAAGAAACTTAATGTAACTCCTGTTAAGGAAGCTACTTAAAATGTTAATCGATTAATAAAAATAATTTGTAAATTTCAGTGCTAATTTGTAACAATAATTGCATCCCCATATTGTGGTTGATAATATGAACCAGCCTACTGTCTGGCAATAGATAATACCTTGGTTGTCCTTCACAGGGTATCAATACTGCTCTCTTCTGGGCAGATTATATCATGCTGCTTTTAAAGGCATTCAAAGAAACTAATGCATAAACCCTCGAATCTGAAAAATGGATGTGCTTGGTGTTGTGATCAGTGGAAAAGGATACTGTTTACTTTTGATGCTTTACTTCTGAAGGAGTCTGTGGCAGTGGCAGTGTGTAGGAGGGCAGACTTCGGTGACATGCAGACTGGTGAAGCTCACAGCCTTCCTACCTACCACCTGCACAGAGGAAATGTACCTTATGTAACTTTCTTTTTCCCTTTTGCGTCTCAACCTTATCCCTGAAGTTTTTACATTATGATGTACGTGTTTGGTAGAAATTCCCATCCCACTGCTGCCAGAGTAAGTCCTTAAAATAGTGACTTCCCTTTAAGGGTAGGCATTTAGATGTGTTCCCTGCAAAGGCAGATGAAGACAGCAGACAAGTGCCTCACAGGCTGAGGCGTTCAAAGCTCTGCTTGTCTTATACCCTGTATTTTACTGAGGAAGCCTTCCCTACTTGTATTTGCAGAGCTGTTACTGTTAAATAACAATACCAGCAAAATTTTCAGCATTATCAGGAATTAGTCTGGGGTGCCTTTACGCTTCGCAGAGCTGTGAAATGTGCACTACGCCACATGTGCTTGGTGTATCAACAGCGCTGAAACGTGGTCCAGTTCCTCACATACCACCCCCAAGCCTGTTGTTACTTTTAGGCCAGAAGGGCCTCCTTCCTGGGGAAGGAGCATCAGGAGAAAGCCTTTGATAATGTTTGTGCCCGAAAGTATTTCCTTGGCTGCCTGTGGGGGTCATAAGGATTCTTTATCCATCTGAGAATAGAAGAAGTATCTTTATTGTTTTGTGTATCACAAATGTGGCAGTTTTCTTGCCTGAGGTTCTTTTCACTGGCTGCAACGAGGTCAGTGAAAAGAAACTGTTAGGGGAAAACAAAGTGCAATACGACCAAGAAAGGGATAAGGTGTGTGTGGATATAGAAGGTGTATGTGTATATAGCATGCCTACTATTTTTAAGATAGCACGGGTGAGTCTGTTTGTTGAGAAACACCTGTGAGAAACACCATTCCCAGCAAAGCTAGCAGCTCTGCTTTTCCAGATCCAGACAATAAGTTTAACTGCTCACAAAACAGTTAATAGCTCCTGTTTAACAAATGTGCATGCAGCAGCATTGGAAAAGAGATAAAAATACAATTCTTGCTAGTGACTGGGTGTTGTAATATCCCAAGTAAGCAATGAAATTCCCACAGCATACGTGGCTTCCCTAGCTTGTGTGGTTTGTCATACAGCCACTCATCTTTGTGTCTGTATTTAGTAAACCACTGCACGCAAGTGTACCCTGCTTTCTTGGAGCTCTACTCTGCATCCATTTGGCTTGAGCTACTTCCCCATGAACAGAAAAAAATCTGCTACTCCATACTTGGGGAGGACTGTTTAGATTAAGCAGATTTGGCAGTATAGAAATATCCAGTAAGAAGTAAACACACACACACATATATATATATAAAAAAATGACTGCAAGTGTATATTCTAACCTGGGCACAATGTGCTCCAGGACTAGACAACGCATCCAGCTAACGAGGTGAAGGAGTGCCACCATCACATCTAGATGCCTTTAATTCCTGTTACAACCAGCTACCTACCAAGTTTAGTCAACCTTCAGCCTACATATGGATTGAGGCTCCTGATGGGTAATGAAATGCTGAACTTGCTCCATATTTTTGTCCCAGAAAATTGCGTCATGCTTACATAATTGTAGTCTGCGGGCCTGATTAAACCTGTTCACGTGAATGCTTCCAACAGCAGTCACTGAGCTTTAGAACAGACTGCATAGCAAGGACAGAAACATATTTAAAAAAATTAATTTCCTCTATTCCCTGAAGGCTTCACAGCTTCACGTCTATGAAGGTTACTAGCTGGTAGGACAAGTTACAAACCCACGTGTAGTCTGGGAAGTGCCAGTATTTTGATTACTCTCAGTATGACTGTGGCCCCAGGAGTCAAAGCATACTGATAGGAGCAACTATAAAAAGGAGCTCTAAAGCTTGCTGCATAGCACTGCAGCTGCCTGGAGAATCAACATTACCCATGGAAATCTCTGCAGAAAGGTTTTTGCACTCAGCTGCCATCCTCCAGCTGCGTCAGAAAAGAAGGCTCAAGGCTGTAAGTGACAATGCTGGAAACAGCAGGGAAAGAGAAATGATACAGTAGTGCCCTCGGTGTGAAAAACATGGCAAAATTATATGTCAGAAGTGATATGGAAAAAATATTCAAACATTATCAGCAGGAAGGGTTCCTAAGACAGGGACAAAGATGTCCTTAGAAAAAGGTCAGTAGCTATCACAGACCAGTAACCCGAAAGTGTGGAACTGAGTAAACCAAGAGAGAGGTTTATAGTCGCTAATTACTCGATGAATCTAGCTTAGGTCAGGCTGCAACTTTGTAAACGTGTTTATTATCTCAACTGACAACATGAATTATTTTCTAAATGGCTTTGTTTTGTTTTGTTTTTCTTTATCTACTTGAATGATCATGAGGGGTATACTGAAAGCACTTTAAATTCATGCTGATCACGTTTACTTTCCTGACAAGATCGGAGATTATTAACTCCTTCTTACTTCTCCCATCCTCTTTTTCTTTCTTGTCCTTATTCGTGAAGGTATCATGCCTAGCAAATCTGGCAGCTCCAAGATCTACTGATTAGGGACAGGGTTTAATTTGGATGTTCTCTGGCTGTCTACTATGGTTTTACATTTGGTCCTAGTTGGGAAACGTAAAGGCAAACCTTCTCCTGGCCTTCAGTTGCTTCTGCGTTAGGACTCCTGCAAGGACTCTCATTTCAATTGTCTCAAGCCATGTCCTATTCCATAAGGAGCAGGCAGTTATCATTACAGGTATTTAAATACAATCATTGCATGTAAATACATAGTGTTAGCTGTGAATAACATTATCTATTTCACTTAATTGCCTCTATGCAGTTAAGAGTTTCTCTAAAAAGAAAAGGTATAGCTATCCATTCAGGAAGAGACATCCATTCCTTACATGGAATAAGGCAGGAGTTTTCCAGGAGCACAGATAATCTTCAACTTCTGTAATTAAATGCTATTTCATAATGCATAGGTACAAGAGCACTGAGTTTAGGTCAGATCAGCAAATTCCCTTTCTTTAAGTTCCCAGCTTTGGAGCATTGAACTCCCCAAAGTTAACGTGCTCCCAAGGAGGTTGTTCTTCACTGTAGTTTTCTGCATGTTTATTCCTTAGACATTTTTCAAACCCATAGGCTGAAAGAAAAATATGAAGGTTTGTGAAAACCCAAACTTCAGTTTGACAGCAAGAATGGCTGAAGCTTCTCTGAACTGCAGGGTTACAGCAACAACCATCTGTACAGATATGCCTCAGTATTTACATGTAATCAAGGTGTTGGCTGAAGTATCATGTTATTTTTAGATTCCTTTGAAAGGTAAGAAAATTTGATTGTAACATCTAGGATCAAATTACGACTTCTTCTGGCTTACTTTGTCAAGTTACAGATTATATCACATGACTAATTCTGGAGTAAAAATTCAGTTCTCATTTTGTGTTAATTTGCAGAGAAATGTCCCCCAAACACTAATGTTATTACTAGCTGGTACACTGTCAAAATTGAAATTATTTAATTTAAATTTCCTTTTTATATTTCAGGTATTTCTGACACTGCTCTTTCCTGTCTTAAAATAATCAAGTTTAGGAGGGATGTGTAGCACTGAAAACTATCAGCAACATTTTGGTACTTCCATGGTTTGCAGCATAAGTGGTTACAAAAATAATATGTTCTCAGCCAGCTGTTTGATTCTTTTTTCCATTGAAAGTGTAGCTCACATGTCAGCAATACACCAGATTTTTTTTTTGACTGAGAAATTTTATTTTAGCTATGTGTGAACTTACGAATATTACACAACTTAATTTGCTGTTATGATCCAATGAGCCATAGCAATCATTGCATATGACCATGCTGCACATTTGTATTGCTTCTGCAACAGATACCTTGTATTTCTGTATTTTCATATTTCTCAGCAACACATTTTTCAAGAATTTTCTTCTCACAAACTCTGATAGTATGTTTTTATAATAATTTCCTTTTACATGACATCTCATCACCACCAGTCCTCCATGAGCAACTGATAAACTTCTGAATACAACCAAGTAAACTTTATGATAATTATCTTTCCTGATCTATGCAAAGTCATTTTTTCACGATTGCAAAAGTGCAAGCGTCTTCTTATTAGGTGTTGATGGAAAAGTGTTGATAGAAAAATGACCATAGTCCTAATCTGTATGTCAATGCAAATCAACCCACCAAAATACATAATTAATACTTAGAATTGACATTAGATCGTTACAGCTTTGCTTGCTGCGGATGTGCTTTGTGGGGCCCTGATGCTCTCCCCTACTCTGTTACAATTTAGCCCATGATATTTACATGTGATTAAACCATTTAGCATTCCAAAGAATGAGTCTATAAGGAATTCCAGCTGCAATTCTCTTAACTACGCTGTTCTGGAAATATGTCTCAGACATAGCTTTTTGCATTTCCATGGCAGCATAAATGCACTATATAAAATTTGCTGAGAATTACAGACTTTGAGTATTTAATGGTTCTTTATATGTGTGCAACAGGTTAGTTTTTCAGCAAAGAAAGCTCAGGTTGAATCTCATAGAAGTCATCGGGGGGAGGGGGCTGGGTGTTCATCATGCCTCTCTTAATCACTTTCAGTTCTTTGTTTCAGCCTGTCCCAGTCTCTGGGGTTCAAAGAGCCGTGGCAGTGCAGGACCAGAGAGCATGTGAATCGCTCAAGGAGAGGAGATGATTCTCCTCCAGTGTGAAAAACTCTCACTCAGGACTTCACCTAAGCAAAAAAAAGGTGAATTCTCTCTCCAGCTCCAGTGCCCAGCTCCGAAGCCCACACAAGGCTTGAAGCCCCGCAAGGCTCAACGTGGAGTTGCTGAGATGGGAGGAATGCCGCTGGGAAGCTCTAGCACTCCTAGTCAGAAATGTCCAGTCCCTGCCTGAAGGAACCATCTGGCTCTCGTGAAATATATCACACATGGCTGTTGTTTCTCTCACATGGCATTTCTTTGCTTGTGTTACCAAAAAATAGAGGCTGGGGGCTATATGTTAAAGCACGCCAAGTCTTAAATGTGAAGGTACAGCCACAATTTAACTTCATATTTGAGTAGCCAGGTAAAGCAAACACGAAGCAGCTGCAAGTAGAGAGAAAGCAAGTTCGCCTTCCATCCAGTAGAGAAAATGCTGGTGCATTGGATATTGTGCAGAACACTGTGGAGTATTTCCCCTGCACATCACGGGATCAAATACAGCTCACAGCAAAGTTGCCAGTTTAGCACCTATATGCAAGCTGAGAATCAAACGGTTAGATACCAGGAAGATGGACAACTGCCTGAGAACTTCCTCAGACCCTCACAGTGCTTCAGAAAAGAAAAAAAAAAAGTGTTTCCACAAAGGGGCTCTTGGAAGTCCTCTACTAGGGAGGACTCAGCCTTTGAAAGTGCACTATCAATATTTGACAAGCGTGACTGAGGAGCGGCTGAGGGAACTGGGACTGTTTAGCCTGGAGGAGAGGAGGCTGAGGGAAGACCTCATCGCGCTCTACAACTACCTGGAAGGGGGTTGTAGCCAGGTGGGTGTTGGTCTCTTCTCCCAAGTAACAAGCAATAGGACAAGAGGAAATGGCCTCAAGTTGCGCCAGGGGAGGTTTAGATTGGATATTAGGAAAAATTTCTTCACTGAAAGGGTTGTCAGGCCTTGGAACAGGCTGCCCAGGGAAGTGGTTGAGTCACCATCCCTGGAGGTATTTAAAAGACATGTGATGTGGCGCTTGGGGACTTGGTTTAGTGGTGGACTTGGCAGTGTTAGGTTTACAGTTGGACTCGATGATCTTAAGGGTCTTTTCCAATCTAAATGATTCTACAATTCTCTGATTCTATTCTACTCTGTGTAGAAGAACACTGGTGGCTCTTGATTGCAGTGGCTGGATTTCAGAGTACTGATGTGTGGTTACTATAAGGGGTGGTTAATCACAGTGTAGTTTTTCGTATGAAACAAATGCCAGATTAGCAAGGTGTTTTATTTCCCACAGCAATGGTAGTGTGTCCCTGGCAATACCAATCATATTCCCGAGGGAGAAAGCTAACACTGGTCCTTGCAGTCAAGCTTATGTGGTGATAATAAACTACTTAAAAACCCTTGGCAGCAACTGTGAGGTCCCCTCACAAAGGGGACACTTGTAATGAAACAAGAGATAGCTCTTATGGACTATTTTCTGGGAAGAAATAATGATTAGGTAACACCTACATAAGAATCAATGGCTGGTTGTAGCTTTGCAATGGTCTATTTTTCTGCTTGAGCACCCTTCATTATCCTTTGTAAATACATCCTCCTGTGCGTAACTGGCTTTTGCGACTTGCACTTCCCTGACCCGCAGAGCTATCTTCAGATGTTTGGGTCTGGACTGCATTTAACATTTCTCGCTAAATGCTTTTGAAAACCAGTGGAGTAACATCAAATAATATTTAAGAAATTTGTAGCAGATGATTGCAAAGAGCCAAGTTGCGAATGCTGAAATGTTGATAATAAGGACATGCGAGATGCATATCTTGCTGCTTCTGTTTTAGCACTTACCTTTAATTAAACTAAAAACCTATGCTGACCAAAGGCCTCTGGGATCTCCTCCCTGAATGTACGTACCTCAGTACAGTAATTGAGTTGATGGTCTGTACTATTAAAGATGGGTAAAAATAGTTTGGAAGAAGGTAAGGCAAAATGTGTCTTTGATGAGTGTGAGAAGGGATGAGGCAGGACACCACAGAGAATCACTGCATCAGAGTTTTTGCAGCTCTAATTTAAACACGGCTATTTTTAGAGGGCCCGTTGTACATACCAACAACACTAATGACTGCCAGCAGAGACAACCACGTTCCTACAGCCAGCGACAATGTGTGCAGCTCTCAGGATTTAGATAAAGCATGTTTTTACCAAGTAGGCGTTAAGTAATTAATTCTTTTTGTTTCCATCAAATTGAATTATGCTTCTCTTTTACCTCTCTTTCCCTTTGGGTTGCCATTTTTTAAAATAAAACTGTGTGGAACAAAGGACTGACTGACAAATTATGGCCTAAGAGGTATCCACAGGCAAAATTAGCCTGAGAGAAATGAGTGATGTGGAGCCAACCCAAGAGCAAGTGTGTGTGGAGTACAAGGGGAAGGGTGGCTCAGGGGGCATTAGGCTGGGCCAGTTCAACTGAGTACGAGATCTGACTGCCCAGAATGGGTGAGAAATTACAACTATTAACATTTAAATCTGATAGAGGAGGGTAAGAAGGTGTATCACAAAGATACCAGTCAGAGCACCGCTTCCCCGTGAGTATTCTCTACTAGAATATTCAAAGGCAGTCCTGGGTGGTGAGTTTCTGCTTTAAAGTATGGAGTGAAAGCGGTTTAATTACCTGAATTCTGATCAGTTACCTTTTACCTCTGTAGTTTTATAGCCTTTGGTTATCACAATTTAAGGGAGTGAATTTTTTGTAGAAAATGGCTTTTCTACAAAACTCTGGGTGTTTTTGTGTTATGGATGGTTACCTATTTTTTTTCCTATTGCCTTCTTTTATTGCTCTTCTGTGGTGCTTCTAACGTTTTGGGAAGCAAGGCAACCCCTACGGAGAAATTTGTCTCCCTCATTACTTAATCTTGAGAACAGCAGAGAGCAAGACTCTTGTAATCCCTAGCAGGGGACATGCAAACACATTCGCTGTATAAAACCACATTCGGCTGTCAGAGGGGCGTCCTGAGCTGGCCCAGAATTAGGGAGCTGTTGCAGGGCAATATTCCTTCTGCCTTTGCCAAGGGCGGCTTTCTTATCGCCATTTACTATTAGCAAGCTGTTCACTCACAGATCTACCCGCAGTGCCGAATGATAATATTCATATGTGATAAAGCAGCCTCGTTAAAAAAGCTTCCAACTAGCAGTGGTGGCTGGGGAATGCAAGTTGAATGGCAAGCGGTGGGGGGTCAGAGAGAGCACTTTGATCTATGCCTGCAGCAGAAAAACAGCCAAAGAAATCACTGTGCAGACGCTATCAGGGAATGTCAAAAGGGCCTTGAAGCAAATCGTGAAGGATTTGATCGTTGATCTCAGCAAAACACCCTCCAGACCTTCTGAAGTCTGGAAAATGGAAAGAAAGAGACAGATCCTACAAAGCGCAGGGGCTTTGGCTATGCAGAGCCACTTCGTTGTTGGTTTGTGCTCAGCGCAGCTACTGAGCCCGCTGCAGACACAACATGAAAACCCCTTGCCCTGAAGTGGCAGGACTTTGCAGAAGTGTCCAAAATGACTTGTGTGGGGTGGAGGGAGCCGGTGCTCTCGCTGGAGAGGGATTGCCAGCGGTGCAGTCTTCCTCTCAGGCCTGTACCACCACGTCATCTAAGTGACCGCAAACCCGGAGATTATTTTTGTCAGCAGTAATCTGGGGCAGCAGTCGAATGATTTCCATCCTGTAAGATATAAAAGGATGGTCTGTGCCAAGTGGTAATGGGGCTTTAAGACCCCAGTGCTCTGGTACTCCTAAGATCCTGTAACAACTTCACTCTCAGCTGAGCCTGGAAGCCCCGTGTGCATTGGGAAAGGCAGAGGTAATGGCATAGACAGTCTTGCAGCAATGCAAGGAGGTTTAGTCAGCCAAAAATGCTGCTTTTTTCAGCCAAAAAACTCTGTGCATGCAAAGTGAATGCCCCCAGGCTAGTGAAATATGCTAGTGAGGTATTGCCTCTGCTCCCCTTAGCTCTGCCCACATGGCCCACAAACTCTTGTGGGGTCAAAGACAAGCTATTAAGACCTAGAAATGAAGTAGAGTCTGTGGGTTGCTGGAGGGATGAGGTACTAAGTGCTGCTCTTTGCCAGCAACATGCTCTTCTGAGCATAAATCAAGAAGTTTTCCTCTTTATTACCCCTCAGCCTTTGCTGTGCATTTCTCCTTTCCTGGTACTGTAGGAAACCTCCGCCCTCTTCTGTGCTCCACAGCTGCTTGCCGGCTCAGCGAGCATCCCTGCAGCAGCACCGAAACAGCTCCAGTTACGGCCGCAGCCGTGCGGCGCTGGGTGTTGGGCGTGCAGAGGAAAAGCCATGGGCAAATACACTCACATATGTGTCCAGGCTCTTGCAAAACCCACCTGTTCCCCATGGGTGAGTGGGGGACAGTAGTGGCGGTGGCAGAGCAAGGGGAGGCTGGTGTTTACATGAGGGTTTGAATCAGTGCTGCGTTACAGCACACAGCTCATCTGGTCTTGCGGCTTGCAGAGACGAACAAGATGGCAGAGCTCAGCCCTGGTGCAAATATAACAGGCCTGGCTTGTTTGCAGTGCATTTATGGTCCGATAGCTGAGATAGCATCCTCCTGCAACGCTGGAAATGATGGAGGGGGTGCTGCTAGCAATTGCTTCGTAGCAATACTGGCAGCAGCGGCAGCTGCTTCTCCCTTGTGCTGCCCAGGGCTCCAAGGAGCAGAGGACCCTGTCGTCCCCCCCTCAGGGCTCCTCCTGCAGCTGGGGTGGTGGCAGAGGGAAGGTCCCAGGCTATCCAGGGAGGAGTGGGTACCGCACTGGAGAACAGGAGAGGTGGAAAAATCCCCCCCAAATGTTTTAGTTGTTTGGGCACCAAATTGTCACCAAATTTGAGATTTGCAGCCAGAATGCAGTATGTGTGTGCATTTGTGTAGCTGATCAAAATAGCGCATTGAAAATGTTTTTTTGAATGGCTGTGAGTGCTTTCTTTAACAAAATAACAGTGAAGCTTCAGAATGGCAAGATTACTTCGTTACTGAAAACTCTATTTGTTTTAGGGATTTTCCCAGGAATTAATGAGCAGCTGCATGTTGGAAAGACGTTCCTACTCATCCGGCTTTCAGGAGGGCTCAGAAATCTTTATTGAAAAATAAATGGGAAATTTGACTCACAGAGCAAGTTCTCTGTGTTTCTTGGAAACACATGATTCACATTCCAGCCTCATTTTGTAGCCCTTGGACAGGACAGAAATGTAAGGGGAAAGGTAGGAAAGTGGAAAGGAAGAGAGGGAAGCCAGAAATAGGAAATGCGTTTGTCACAGGATGAGCTTAGCGGAGTTTCCATGTGGGCAGTCAGGGAAAAACATGTATTCTTGTGTCTATTAAAAGTACTCTTTTCAATCTCGTATTTTTATTTTTGTGAAACATTAATTTTTTTACTTTTTTGAAATATTCATATTTTTACTTCTGTGAATTGGGGAAGGAGTCCAGGTGAGTTTAAAACACAGACATGGATTTTGAAAAACAGATATAGAAAACCAATTTTCCTAAAAGTATGTGATGATTCAGTGGGGCCCAGACTCAAAATTTTTGACCTCCTGCGGGAATTTGGCTCCTGGTGGTGCAGAGATCAGTAATGCTGCAAATCATTGCTTGAGTCCTAATCTTGGATCTTGCTGTGGAACCTTTGGTGTTGATCAGTCAATATGGGTATCTCTTAATTCATGTCAGTGTATTACTAAAGACCATAGGGGGGACGAGAAAATGATAGCACGGTCATCATATACCTTTACTTTGTCTCCTGGAAGAGCAATCTTAATGATTTTGTGCTGTGGACTGTGGCGGCTGCTGAAGTGGGTGGTGAAGTTCCCTATTTCCATTGCAAATAGTAATGTTTAATGTTCAGCCAAAGTACTGATATTACCACCTTCAGGGCAATATCCTCATGCCTAGTAAACAGCTGGTCATGCACACAGAATTAAGCATTATGGGAGAGGCATTAGGGAGGGTGAAGAGTTAACTCTTAGCTATCATCTTCACACGTATTTGTTTTTCAGATTCCCTTAAGGACAGGGCTTTTCCCCATCTCTAAATGGCAAACTCGCCATCTGCAGGCCAGCAAGACCACTAACAAGGACCGGGGAACAAAACAGCCCCACAAGCTGAGGGACACCTTGATTATGGTGGTCTTGGGATTTCCTCTTCTTTTATGCACCAGTTAGCAAAAGGCAATTGCCCTTTGGGTGTTAGCCCAGAGAAGTTTAGAGTATGTGCCTCTGGAGCTTAATCCTATCCCAGTGGATTGTTTAAAAAAAAGTAAAAAAGGTAGACTTGATATTCTTCTGCAGCAGGCTGCTTCTACCCTCACTAGCGGTCTCCTCATGCCTGGTTGGTGTCTCAGCTGCAAGGAGAGAGCAGCTGCAGGGCTCCTGCCCCCTTTGGCTTCCCAGCCCAGGCCTTAACACCCTCCCCCTGCTGCTAAAAATCAGCAACGTTTTCCCCATGAAACATGGTTTTGATTGGAAGATACTGTTTCTTAAGCATTTTTTTCCCCATGAGAACATGTTTTAATTTTGAAAGACACTAAAACACGGTGTTTCAGGAAGTTTGAGCTTTCTTTGTCAGGCTGGAGGAACATTATTGGAATGCATTTTTCCACTTGAAATAAATTTTAAGGAGAAAAGTTACCTCATTTCAGTGGCTCTCTTGTAGTGCTCATGAATCACAGTTGCATCCAATTAACAGTAAAAAGTCAAAACCAAAAGAAAATGTTTCATTTTTATAGTATTGTTTCCATTCAGCCCTTAAAAAAACAAACAAGAGGAAACTGAGGTACCCTCAGTTTCACCCCATTTTGAATAAAAGCTATCTCAAAGCTGCTGAAAGGAAAACATGCATAGTCCAGCTCCCCCAGCAACAGAAGGGTTTGTAAGCATCACAGAGGAATGAGAAAATCTGCAGCCCTGCCTTTGCCAGCCCTGTAAACCATGTCCTAAATACCATCATGCGGCACGCTAATGAGAAACAGCAGTGCCTTGTTACTCCTATGCCTCCTGCCCATAATCCACCACGCATTTGGCCCTGCTGGTTCTGGCAACTCTGGGTGAGATCCAAACCTGTCTGCTATGGCCTCCTCCGGTTCTTATCAGAAGTTTGGTAGTGGTATTCTCCCACTTGGAGCTTCTGCTGCGGAGGGAGCTGCTCTGCTGCCGTGGGGTTTCAAGGAAGGCAGCCACCACGCGAGAGGCTGCCCAGTGAACCTGTCAAAACTTCAGGGTCCTGTCACTGCTGGTTGACTTAATACACTCTTACAATCCTTCATGAGTCACGGGGCACTCAAAAAGGAATTTTAGCAATCTTCATGGAGGCTGTCATGATCTCATGGCCTTCAGAAGTGAAGCTGAACTGTTCCTCAGTCCCTAGGAAGTGGAAGCTTATCTCATTGTAGTTTAGCCCCTGAGATTGGCAAACAGCTGATTTTTCATTTAGACCTGGGTTTCTAAAGGAGAAAGCATAAAGAAAGACCTGATCTTGCATTTCTGTTTGCTTAGAGTTAGGTGCTAGTGGTGTACATTGGAGAGCAGCGGCCACTTACTTTAAAAATGTATTATTTTAAAAAGTCTGTGAACCAATTTTTTGATACAAAACTAAGCCTCAGTGTTAGCTTGTTTGAAAGGGAGCACCCAGAGGTTGCGCCTGTGCCACATTTCTGTGGCTTCCAGGTAAATTCTGAAAAAGAGGGGACTGAAGTTAATAGAAAATGATAAATGTAGTCGTCAGTCTGAGTTTTCACATTGCCTGAAAACTTCAGGTGAGCTCTTGGTGGCAGTCAGGTAGGTGGTAGATCTGCATACATACACTTGTTGCATACTGCCATGGCCCAAATAACTTATATATCACATATACAAAGAGGCACCAGGGTGAGGGGAAAAATCGTTCATTCCCATTCATTCCCATGCAGACGAAGAAGCAAGGCATAGAAGGAAGCTGATTCTTTTGACGTCAGAAAGACTTAGTGTATTAGGGGAGGGAAAAATCAAGACTTACCTGTATTTTCATTATATTTTCTTAGGAACAGCTTGTGCTTAGGTGCTTGCTTAGATGTGGTACTTGTACAAGTCTGTTTTTTCTAAGTCTTAGTGACATTCAGCTTCATACTCGCTCCTGCCAGGAATCGCGCTCCCACGCACTTTACATGCACCCTTTGTGCCTATTTCAAACATGGGTTTTAAGAGCCAGTGAAGAGAAATGCCAGAGGAACATCGGAAGATCCCAAGCAATTGCTGGCATTGGTTTGGGTAATGGCAGAGGAGTCACAACTCGACTAAATATAGAGCTGAAAAAGAGTTGCCTGATAACCCACATGCTTGCACGGGTTGTCTCCCACCGCAGCTCTGCTCACGCTCCACCACATTTCTCCCACTCGGTGCCCATCTCACCTACACACGTCCCCTGGAGAATTAACGCTGAAGGAGCTGAAGGGGAGGTGAAGATCAGCGGTGGTGATTTTGGAAAAGGAGTCAGACGCACAGGACAATGGTGAGTGTGAGTGGGCAGCCTCTGTCCTGGTTCCCCCGTGCCGCTTGTGTCCAGGCAGTGTGGTGGGTCCAGGTGGGTGCTTGCTGGACCCTGGCCACAGTTGGCACCCGAGCTCCCTGCTGCCTGCAAAGTGTGTCCTCTGTTTGCAGATAGGACCTGTGGTTGGATTAAGTGCTGATGATTGCACAGACAGTTTGTGATGAGGAAGAACAGAACTGAACTCAGCTTCCCAAAACATCTTCAGAGGGGGCAGAGTGAACCCTCAGCAAGATCCCTCTCTTCCCTTCACCAGCACTTGCAGGAGCAGAGGAAAGGCCCAGCTCGGGCAAGGGCCGGGGGTCTCCCCAGGGTTTGGTCCTCGCAGGCTAGCCCCGCGTTTGCCCGACTGCTCTGGCCAAGCAGCAGACAGAGCTGGAGTGCTTGCAGGTCTGTGTGTAACTATTTCCACATTCAAAGGTTCAGTTTTACTTGAGTGTTGTGTTCTGGGGGGACAGCATCCAGCAATCTCAACAGTAATGCTGTTTTACTTCAAGGTTATGATGTATGAAGGAGTAGCTGCCTTAGGCCTTTCTGCAGCTCTAAAGCTCTAATGTGGTCACCAGGATATTGGCTTCTCCTGCCAGCCTTGAATCACGGATAGCCAAATCTGATCCAGCCCTGCTGCGGCGCCAGGTTCGTTTCAGGTGTGCGTTTAATCACTCCCATCACGAAGCAAGATAGGAAGTCACATCAGGTCATGCAGCCCTGGCCAGCCACCCTCACTCTATGGGCAGCGTGGGAGGAGGAGGTTGATCCCACCAACCTGCTCCTTAGCCCGTCACTGCTCCTATTTCGGTGGCTGGAGTCACCTCTCTGGCAAGCAGCCTGCTCTTTGCCTGGGTCCGAGGAGCTGGTGGGGATAGGGCAGCCAGGAGCGAGCTGCAGAAAATGCAGCTTGTCGTGCTCTTTTCAAAGCCACGACATTTGCATAATTAATGCTCCATGTTTTGTACCTATTCCCAGCTGTCCCATGAAACTCAGCATGTGTCAGCTCTCTTGCGCGTAAGGAAAACAGTTTGCATACTGATGAGATACTTACAGGCGCTGTTTGTCTTTGTTTCTCTTTGTTTCTCATGCTCCTTCCTTGATAATGACAGAACATTACAAGATTGTTATTTTGTATGCTTTTATTATTTTCATCTTCTCGACACACAAGTAAGACTCAGTGGTACAAATAAGTAACCCACCTGAGGAGGAAAACAGTTTTATTAAGAAATCTGTGTGGTATGACAATGGTACAGACTTTCTTGTTACATGATGGGTATAATTTAAATGAGTTAATAAAGAAGATGTCTTTGGGGGATTTCTGTTCTGCAATAAGTTTCCCGGAGCCTGGAGATAGTTAGAGCTGAGATACACTTGGTGGGACCTTTTTGGGATGCTTGGATCACTGCTGCCCGCACTGTTCCCATTCTTCAGAAGAATGAAAGATCTCAGTAACCGGGGCTAGAAATCCAGAGCTGCCTTTGGGTAGTCCATTGTATTGGTACAAATCCCAAGGGACATAAGCACTTCACTCTGATGGTGTAACTCAGTTAAACACGGTCGTTTCTTGGTAAGGATGGACTGGCTCTGCAGTGTCCAAGAGCTTGCTTTCTTCGATTCCTTCCAGAAGCCTTGGAGAGCACAGCGAAGGGAAGGACTGGCTTTCTTTTTAGGCTGCATCTCAACTGTGTAAAAACTCTCTCACCTCCCTGCAAGGGCCAGAGTGACTGGCTTAGCAACTGCTGTGGTGCAGGCCAAAAAGGTGTGCAGTCTGCAGAAAGTGGTTGCAGTTTCTTGCGGTGAAAGCAATCTGCGCTGGCTGCATTCACCCACAGGGCTGCGGTGAGCTGGCCGGTCCCCGCATGCCAATTCTTTTGTTCACAGCCTTTTTTTTATAGATGCAGGGCCAAGTAGGTGACACTCTCCTGTATTTCAGAAATCTGGGTCAATTTTTTTAGAAGGGGCTTTGGTTGCCTAACATGAGGCATCTTATGAAAGAAGCTTGATTTTCAGAGAGCAAGTGCTGAGCACTTCCCCCAAAAAATCAGATTCTTTAATAAAGTGTCCCATGTTGGATATTCGGAGTCACTAGTATTTTTTAAAATATAGGCCCTAACAGCTATTTGGTGGCTTTTTGAGGATAACCAGTTCCGTGCATTATAGATGTCTATGGCTTTATTTTCTCAGGAAATTTTCCCTCTGGCAGTACGTTTCTGCTGTTGCGTGACATGCATCATTGAAAGCCTGCTGTAGCGCTTGCTTGCCAAGTGAAAACCTTACACCATCTTACAAAGCTGTTGCACCTGCAGCTCAGTAGAGTACAAGCAACTGAAGGTATGTTAAGGACAAACAACGTACAGTAACAGGAGCCCTGTAGCAATTCCCAAAACTGCTTCAGGTCCTTCAGGTTGTAAGAGGTAAAATACTGACCTGCTGCTTCTTTGGCTATTCAGTATACAAAAAGTCTTGGCAGGAAAGCAGACACCCAGCAAGACTGTTTTTCCTATGTTGAAAGTTCTCATCAAAGTGTGAAAAATTCTTCCTTCTATAAAAAGAGATGCTCATGGAAATGAAAAAGAGAAATAAAGCTTAGCGGACATGATGCATTTTGGAAATCACACAGTGAGTAGAGTAGTTAAAATAGTTTCTGCTGACAGCTGATAATACTCCTGTGTTTATTTCTCAGATAACAGGTAACAGAGATTCCCTTTAGTGTTCCAGAGCAACCCCGCACCCCAAAATCCATGAGGATCCTTACTTGTAAGGTTACTCTGGTCACACAGACAAGCTCCTTTTGGATGGTGTCCAGTCCTTACCGGCATAGGAATAAGAGAAGAAATGGTTCCCTAAATTTCCCTACTATTCCCACCACTATTCCCCCTTTCACTCTGCCTTCATCACTGCTTGCTTCCAAACTGCTTTACAAATTCAGCCATTAGGTGGAGCGTTTCTACTGTCAGCAGCCCAGACATTTCATCTGTGGCGCCTCGGGGCGGGAGGGATGCTTTACCCAAGTGCTGAATAATCCCTGTGTGCTGGGCTCTGCTGGCTGCAGGTGGAAATGAAAAAAGCTGAAATGAGGGGGAAAAGTTGCATTTTAATATGAGGTCTTTTCTATTCTCTTTAGTGCTTTCTTCTATTACCAGCTCCATTGACATCCAAAAAAGTACAACAGGGAAAACTTGAGACAAATCGTACAACTTCAAGTCTTGGTCTCTAACTTTTTTGTCACGCGCAATGTGTTAAAGGTTGTCTGAGACACAACTCTAGAAGATGCTGATAAATTACTAAGTTATTTCACAGTTCAGAGCCAGAAGTGTGCATTCATTATTTTTTTGTTGCATTTGAACAATTTGGAATCAGACGGCACTACTGGGACAACCGTTTCTTCCCGGTTTTGAGGTCTGGAGAAAAGTAGTGACGCATTTCCTAATTTTGACATGGACTGGTCATGTCTTGTGGTACAGCACTGGCCTGAGTTCTTCCACTGGCTAAATCTTCTCAGGGCTTGGGCTCTTTTTGCTGAGGGTAGTTATGCTTTATATGCCCTCTTTCAATTAAAAAAAAAAAAAGAAATCAGCAAGCAGGAGCTCTTTATTACAGTTTCAAGGAGACAACGCTCATCCAGCACGGTTTAGCAGCCCTTTCTGAGCTAGGGGGGAGAGGGAGCTCTCACCCCTTTCCCGGGTCCCTTTGAGCTCTCTCGGTGCCTGAAGCCCCAGAAATACAGGCGTCATGTTTGCTTCATGAAACTTTTGGAGAAAGCGGCGGTCTCTTTACAAAGCTGGGACTCTGAGGCCCGGGTTTGTCCCACTCAGCTTCAGGCGCCTCAGTCGAGGGCTGCGTTGCTGTAGGAGATGGAGGGAGAGCGAGACCCATCCAGAGGGCAGATGACCTAGCGCTGAGTTTGGAGACCAAAGGCAGAGGTCTGTCCTTCGGTCAGAAATGCGTGAGGATGAATGGGGCTGCTGGAGACGACGGCCAGGTGTTCAACTGTGGGAAGGGGACGGTACTACCACACTGGTGTGCAGTTTGTTCGAGTCCATGCTTGGCTATCCAAATCACCCCAAACCAATCCTTTCGTGAATCCCGTCTGAGAGGCGTCCTGCCATGTGCAGGGCTAGGGGAGATTTTACTATGGCGTAATTAGAGAGGACATAAAAACTCTGAAAGATTTCATTGATGGCTGCATTGGGAGCCTGCCTGGCTTCTCTGCTTGTCCCACCACTAACCACCAAATCCCCCTTAAACCTGCTTCTTCAGCTGGGATTCTTCAGGTGCCCTAGTTCCAGCTCAGAGTCGGGACTCCCCTTAAACACCTCCTTTATTCAGGCTTTCAAAAATCCTGGAAAGTTACACTTTGGAGAATCCAAAGCAATGGGCTACACCCGGGGAAATGACGTTGTCATCATTCATTTTGCTCAGTCACCTTAAAAAAATCTCTTTCTATGAGAGGCCGATTCCATAGGAATCTGAAATTTCAAACTATGTCACCACAGAGGGGGAATCTTGAAAAACGGTTTGTACCTGGGCTTTGTTTTTAATTTATTTTCCCTGTGCCTGGCCTAGTTTTGATTGTCTGTCTGTATCTATAGCTAAGCCAGGGCTTTAAGGAAGCATTACTAAAACTGGAAAAAAAAATCGTGCTACATTTAGTGCAGGCTAAGGACCTAATGCCTTGGGAGATGCTTCCTTTGAAAGATGCATTTTAGTAAATTAGAGGGCTGTAGTGTGGTGGAGGATCAGAACTGTACAGAATTACACCTGACGTGCAAAACTACAAAACCCAAGAGATGTACTGTTAGAAGCATCAAAAATATCTGTTATTAGGTCAGACAAAGTGAAATAGCAGCCGGGGAGGGCTCCCATCATCGCCTCTCCTGTGACAGGATGGGAAATGTACTTAAAGGAGAGCAGAGGCACAGGACCTCTCCTGCTGGGGTGAAGGAGTCCAGGAGGAACTCATGGAGACTGGGAATGAGACTTTATTTTCTGTTGTGTGTCTCCCTCGGGCAAGGGTCTCACCACAGTTCGAGCCTGGCCATTTGCACACCTTCTGGCACAGCTGATGTAGATCTGCATACCCCTCCTCGAACTCCTGTTCTTTCTGAAATACCCATTTCTGGCATTTCTTTGCTTATCACCAGTGCTAAATTTCCTGCCAGTATGGTCTAGAGCAGCTTGTTTTGGGCTGTTGACTGTAAGACACACCAGTCTTCTGCTGCTCTTCTAGCCATTGCCACTGGAATTCGTATGGCCTCAATCTCCCCTTTCCTGGAGGATTAATTGTGTCAACTCCTGAAACAAAACTCGATGATTTGCTCAATTGAGGCTTTGCCCTTAAGGATGCATTTAGTGCAGATCTCTGCCGTGTTTTAAGTGCACTTCAGGGAGGAACGGTCAATTGACTTGGATGGATGATTTATGTTTTACCAGCAGAGATTAAGGCACGCAGCAACCTAAAAGTTAACCCCCACAAGGTGACTCTGCCTGACTTGTCCTGACCATAGGGTGCTTAGTCTCCTAGTGCTGTATCTCTGTTGAGAAAAACAGACATTGCGAGTGTAAACTGGAAGAGTTGAGGGCCTCCTGGTATGCACTGACTATCTCTCTTGGATGGTACCTGCTTAGTATCTGGCAAACAGGAGAAGTCCTTTAATTTGTGACAGGGTAGTGATATTTCCAGGTGTGAAAAAGGGGCAAAAATAGCCCTGTAAATTTCTTTTAAAATATTAGAAAAAGAATAATTAAAATAGCTTCTCCTGGTGCAAATGCTTTATGTTGTAAGGACTTTTCTCAAATGGGAAATGAAATAATGGACAATAAAAAGTAAATTACAGCTTAGGTTTAGTACAAAATGGCCTTTATGGTTGCCAGCTTGTAAAAGCGGTGGGTGAGACACACCTCTGCACAGAAGGGCAGTCTTGTACCACCAATAAATTCTGTTTAGCCTCTGTTTTGAGGACTGGTGTGATATACATATGTGATTTTCATTTTGTGAGCCTCTGGATGCCAGAAAGCCTAATTCTTGGCATGTTGCGAAGCAAAAGAAATCAAAGTCTAAGCTTCTTCAGCCATCAGGGGACACGATGTTCACGTCCCCTCTTCCTCCTGGCAGCATCCCCGGCCGGGCCAGCCCAGTTGTCACGTATGTGACTCATGCGCGTTGTGCTGGCAAACGGGTTTGATCTCAGCTTGCTGCCAGCCCGCTCTTGTCCTCGTTCCCTTGCTGGCAGCGGGTCGGGGCGCTCTGCCAACCCGGGCTGGAGGAACGGCCAGCTCTCGGCTGCACAGAGTGCGGTCGTGGAGAGCGTCTTAAAAATGGAAGGAAAGTCACTGCCACGGGGGAGCAGGACCTTGCTTGCGTAAACCCTCTCTCTGGATAGCTTTGCAACTTTCTGAAGGCGGGTCCTTAGGATTTGCCTTTAGAGTTCCTCCATAGTAAGTTTTAACCTGAATGCGTGGTTACAACGCTAAGCTAAACTGGCGTATGGGAGAGTCGTGCTGTAAGATTTCTCTGTCTGTCACAGCTTTGCTACGACATCCAAGGCAGCAACCCTGCCCTCGCTTCTCCCAAACAATGTTCGTCGCGTGCAAACTTTGCGCAGAAGATGCCATTACTGTAAACACAATCAATCACATCCCGTTAGTAGGATTCAGTGACACTGGCTGCTGCTTACTGCTCCATTTCACATCGCGTTGTAAAATAAACACTTCCTAAGACTTTAAATGTCAGCTGTGGCGCCTGCCTCATGTCTGTGCGCCCCGGGATTTGGAGTGGGACAGACGTCCCAGGAAGAGCTGAATTGCCCCGGCAAGGTGTTGAGCCTCTCTGGCTTATGTTGTCCTCAGGAGAGGTCCTCAGGGCTTTTCAGTGTTGAGTTTTTCTGAGCTCTTACACTTGTTGCGTGTTCATCTGCAGTAATTAAGAACCCCTTGAAATGGTGTATCTTTACAACAATAACGCATACAGTGTATGGCCAAAGTGCAAATAGCTTCAGAGGAGGTTAAATCAGTATTTTTCCAATATTCATATTAATGAGGCTGAACATTTGCATTTGTGGTAAATCCTCTTGTAGCATCAACGTCCTCTGAGGATTTTTCTGCAGATAAATGAAGTATTCCCCTCCTTCCCTCACTACTTCTGCTAACGGCGTCACTCAATGCAGCAATAGGTCAACAGTTCCCATTAAACTGTGAAAAGGCAGAGCTTAGAACAAGCGCTTTTTGACATAATTAGAGCTGACACTGCCTACCACCATTCCTGGAAGAAGTACTAGCGGAGTTTCATTAGAATAAGTAAATACAAATAGAGTTCACCCTGAACAGTCATCTTTGTTACAAACGAAACCCATTAGTTAGCAAGGAGAGTCTGGAACAGGGCTGAATTCACGCGATCTCAAAGCCCTTCTCATATTTAATTTATAAACTGATGATTAATTCAATGATTAGCTAATGCACTTGCAGTGATTAATTTAATTCATGTCTTCAGGCTAATGTTTAAGAAAGAAAAAAACCCCAGCTCAGATAGATGCACATCAATGTCCTTGTGATTAAAAAATGACAGTATAATGCCCTGGAGAGTAAAGGAAAAAAGAAAGATCGAGGGAATCAGTGGCATGATCAGTTGTAAGTTCTTGCCTAAGCCGTAGCCATATTTTTTAGCTGTGATGTTTAAATGTGTCGGTTACTCTAATGATCAATGGTTTGAAAGATGAATCTAAGGGTCTTTCACTGTAGCTTTCCACTGTGTATTTTGAGAACGATGCTGCTTTAGAGCAGTCCTCCAGTTCTGCTTTTCTCTCACTTGTTTTGCCAGCTGCCTGCCGGCTCCCCTCCCTTTCAGCAACATCTTTCTCATGCCTCACCAAGTTCTTTGATGAGAGCGCTTGGTACTTCTTAAGTCCAGGCTGGTTTTTTCTATTTCCAGAAGGATTTTCCTCATCTTTTGATGCAACATGAAATGAGGATGATTCAGGAGACTTCTCTGTATTGGACAGACTGGTCTCTTTTGGGACAGTATTGCTTTTACAGTTTATGCCCACCAAGTTCTTTGATGAGAGCACTTGGTACTTCTTAAATCCAGGCTGGTTTTTTCTGTCTCCAGCAGGATTTTCCTCATCTTTTGATGCAACATGAAATGAGGATGATTCGGGGGACTTATCTGCATTAGACAAACTGGTCTCTTTTGGGATAGTATTGCTTTTACAGTTTATGCCATCACTTGGCAATGGAGCTTGATAGCTCTTGAAGTCACCCACAGGGCCTTCCTTTCTTGAGCCATCATTGCCGTGCTTCTCTGTTTGAGCTGAAGAGCGCAGCTGGTATTTCTCTCTTCTCTCAGGTCCACTCTTCTTTTCTGGACTACCAATCTTATATGTTGTTTTTTCGTCAGGTGGTGGTGGCGATTGTTTCTTTTTGGCTGTGGCGTTCTTTTCTCGAGGCTTCACCAGCAGATTTGAAGATGGGGACTGGCACATCCCAGAACCTGGATCTTTGCTTTTATCTTTTACAGCACTTGCATCAGGCTTTGTAAAACTTTCAGATGCAGTTTGTTCTTTTTCTTCTGCTGGCATATTTTTCTCAGGCTTTGCTGATTTACTCGAAGGCGGTAACTGGTGGTTCCCAGAACGCTGGTGTTTATGGTTCTCTTTTACAGCCTTTGTTTCAGGTGACCTGGTGTCCTCCGCTGCTGGTGTCTTTTGCTTCCTCTCTCCTGAAGAGCTTCTTCCTTGAGGCTTCAGCACTTTGTTTGAAGAAGGTGACTGGGGCTTCTCAGAGGTATGTTTAGTGGTTTTTTTGGCCGACTTAGTTTCAGGCTTTACAAAGTCACCTGGTGACATCTGTTTCTGTGTCTCTAAAGAGGACGATTTCTTGTCTTGCTTCACCAATGAATTTGATAATGGTACTCGATTTTTAGGATCACACGAAGTATTCCTCTCTCCTTCACAACTCTTTTTATGCTGCACTGGTTCATTTTTCAAATTATGAGGGGTATTGTCCTCATCAGTGGTCTTATTGTCCTGCCTTGAAGTATTTCTTGGTGGCATTGAATAATTCTTGAAGTTTGACTTGATGTTTTTTTCCCCTGCACTGTCATTTGCATGTTTCATTGGTTCATTCGATGAGGACAGGTGATGTTTCCCTCTATTGCAGCAGGTGTTTTCATCTACTGCCATATCATGTTCGTGTTTCACAAAATCTCTTGAAGGTGTTAGACGCTTCAAACTCTGCCCGGTATTTTTCACTCCTTGAATGTTGGTATCATGCTCTGATGAAGGCATCTGGGATGTTTGAGGCCTATGAGTATCCCTCTCATTTGAAGAGTTATTACCATGATCCACTACATCACTCGGTGTGAATACTTGATCCTCCTCAGATTTATGCAAGACATTTTTCTCTCCTCTCTCCTCTGTCTCCATCCTATCGCTCTCATGCTTCATGTCATCACCTGATGACAAGAGCTTATCCTTTGTGTGTTTGGAGACCTTATTACTACCTTTTGCATGCTTCTTTTGGTCTGAGACCAATTCACTTGATGAAGGAAACAGGTTCTTTTCCAGCATATCACTTCCTTGCTTCATGGTATCATCTGAAGTTGGTGTTCGGTTCTTTTCCAAGGATAATAGGGGTTTTCTTGCTAGTGTGGTTTTATTTGCATGTTTTCCTGGCTTCTTGGTTGAAAGTGAAAGACAGTTCTCAAATCTCTGACACGTATTTGTCTCTTCAGCTGTAGACTTTTCATTTTCTGTTGCATGATTTGGGGACAGCACTTGATTGTTAAAATCACATGCAGTTTTCCTCACCATCGTATCGCTCCCACAATTTGTCAACTCATCTGAAGAGGGTGGTGGATGCTTCTCACAGCCATGGCTGGAATGCTCGTCTCCCACACCACCAGCTTCCTGTCTCACCAGATCAATAGGTGGAAGGGCTGGGGGATTTCCAAGAGTGTGATGGATTCTTTGTCCTGCAATCCCACTCATTGGTGCTGGTAAAGGGGTTGATGAGGGTGACTGCCATGCCTCAGAGTCAGGCCAGGGCATCTCATCTGCAGTGGCATCTTCACGCTCAGTGAAAGATTTGGATGGCTTGTGACAGGTCTCCAGGTCAGTCAAGGTACTCCTGTGCAGAGCTCGATTGTTTGCATGATTCATCATTTCCTTTGATGAAGATAATTTGTCCATCCCAAAATCTTCTTCTGCAATGTAGGAGCTATGCTTCACAAGGTCACCTAGCAAAGGGCTTTGAGTCTTTTCCAAGTGAGAAGAGATGTGCTCTTCTTCTGCAGCACTGGGCTTCTGCTCCTGGCTCTCATTTGAGTAGAGTGTGGGTTTGGTCTGATTTACGTCTGGATTTGATATTGGAATATCAGCATTGGAATTACCAAAGTTATTTTGTGGGCTGGGCGTTTGAGGAAGCTGTGGATGCTTGGTTTCGGATTCATTTTGCATTTGGCTGTTGGGTGTTTTATTCTTCTCTTCCTTTTTAGTTGGGTCATCACTATCATTTTTGCTAGAAGTAGAGGATATTTTGTCTTCACTGTGATATTTTGCTCCTTCTTTGGCTTCCTCAGAACATCTGCCTTTTAAACCTGGTGCCTCTTTTTGGACTATCATCAGTGGCCTTTTGCCAGATGCTGGCCTTAGGAGAGTTATCTGTCGATCCTCCATTGGAGGCTCAACTTCACAAGATGCTTGAACTTTTGGAGAGTGAAATGGCAGAATGTTTTCCAGTGCTTTCTGCTCTGGAAAATATTTTTGGCCTGCAAAGAAAGGATCCTTTTCTGGCTCTGTGAGGTCTGTGTCAGCTTCCTCTGAACTGTATACATACATAGTTATTTCAGGAATCTCACCTGTTTTAGTATCCTGAGGACTTTGTTGATGGGATCCTTCAACTGTGCTAGAGTAGGGCAAGTTAGAAGGTGGGCTGTCTTCCTTAACATGTTGCACAGCATTGGTAATCCCCAACAGTGAAGATGTCTCAGGCCCAGCTGACACATTATTCCTCTCGCAGTCTACACTATGTTCAGACGAGGGAGGAACGCAGTCTGCAAAAGCTTTGTTTTTACGGGTAGTAGAAGAGCTATCTAGATTAAAATTAAAATTGGGTCCTTGCTTCGTGGAATCTATTTTAGCCTCAGCACGGTCCTTTCCGTCAGACATGGCTTTGGGTGCCTCCAGTAACTCTTCTTTGTCTTCCCTGTTCTGTGCTGCATTTGCTGGTGTTTTGTTCTCACCAGGCTTTCTGCCGGACACCCCCTTTTCTTTCAACGGTGTGTCATGACTGAAAGGCTGCTTCGCGGTGTTATTTTTCGACCAGCTCCAAGGATGGTTAATTTTGGTAGCGATGCTGAGCCTGGGCACCGGGACCGTGGAGCACACTAAATATTGGGACTCTGGACTGTTTATACCTGTGGCTGTCATTGCTGCTGTGCGCAGTACTCTGACCTCTGGCTTACGAATAGTTTTTCTGCTTGGGAGGCTTTTAGTCTTTTTCTCACCTTTGCGCAAGAGCGATGCTTTGACCTCTGCGGCTGAGCAGAGAGCGCTTTGTTCAAACTGCTCCTTCAGTTTGGACAGGACTGAACTCTTGTTGACTATTTTCGGCAAACCGCTGTTTGGCCCCTTCTTTTTCCAGCTGGGAGACTTCTCCTTAGTTTCTTTTTCTTCGGCAGCTAAAAATTTCTTCAGGATGTTCTTCACTGTGTTTTTTCCACTCACGCTGCTCCACTTGGCCCTCTCGCTGGGCGTTGTGTCTGCATCCTCCTCCCCTGCTTTTCCATCTCCTTTCCTGTCTCTGCTTCTGTCCAGCTTGTTACCAGCCCTGCTCACCCACAGCTTCTCTTTAATGACCAGTTTGCCGACTTCTCTTCTTTTCTTGGTGTACGGCTCACGGTTGTTGTTTAGAAACCTGGACCGCAAGAGCTGAAATCTGGTCGGATGCTGGGCCCTGTTTGGATCTGGACACGGCTGGTTATAACTCACCTTGTTTTCTTTACCTTCTGCCCATTTTGTCCTCTTGCTCCTGAGCTGCGGATCGCCGGCTGCGAGCTCGGTGACGTACAGCAGCAGGCTGCTGAGAACAGCAAAGGCCCCTTGCTCTGTTGCCATCCTATTGAGCTTCTTCTTCAGCACCAAAGGGTCTACCAGCATCTTATCATCTCCGCAACAGTGTGTGCTTTTGGTGCTGCGCAAGAGAAAACACGAATATTCTTTTCAAGTCATCCACATTGCCGCTACCTCCTTATTTTGCTTTAATGGCATGCTGCCACGCATAAAATGGAAAAAAATACTTCCATTTAGAACTTCTCAAGAGAGTTGTCGTTAGTGGCCTGTTAAAAAGCATGCAAAGTGCTTTACAAGCTTCGTGAGGCATGGTGTAGCAGGAGCGTGCAGGACTTCTCATGGTCCCACACAGCACCGTCGGCTCTTTCTTCTGTGTTTTGTGGCCAGTGGAAGCACTTAGGGGAGCAAGCAACGCTAGTCGAGGTGACCACATCTCCTCTGTGCCATTCCTCACTCATTTAGTATTATTGTGTCCTAATGCGAGGGCAACATCGAAGGTGTTTTCCTCCCCTGCTAGGTAAAGTGTAGGCGGAGATAAATATGATGAGAATGCATTTAGCAGGAAAATATGGTTCTGCCTCTGGGTTATAAAAATAGACTCAAACCATTAAAACAAAATATCAAGGCTGAGGAGCACAGATATGCCACTGATAGTTTTTGCTATTTATTACAGGTTAGAAGTCAGTAGGTACCTCTCCAGAATGAAAAAAAAATACAGGATTTGCATGATTTGCTTTTTGATAGCATTCAAATCCCACATCAGGACTATGCACTTAAATCTGCTTTGTGAAGCGTAGCATCACCACAACAACCCTGGCAATAACTACAACCCCCTTTAATCTGGAACAAGAAGGCTGGTACACTGGACCTACACTTGAGTTTGAGGAATCAGGCCCTTGGACAGCTGGGGATTTAGGCAATGCTTTAATTGGTGTGGATCAGTTGCTAAATAAAATACTGAACTCAGCACAAAAGGTGGAGTGTGAAGTCAATAACAATAGATGGGGCTATGAGGGAAAAAAAACAAGAGGTGTCGGCTTTCTGACACCATGAAAAACTGGAAGGTTACTTCACCATGCAGTGAAATAGCTTCATGCACAGAATGCAGCCTGCATACCAGGAAGGGATTACTTTTTATGAGAAGTGGAATAAAAAATTCTTTAAATTAAGCCCACACGTAGAAAATGAAGAAAGGCTGCAAAGAGGCTCATCCTTCAGGGCGTGTCAGCCTCGAAAGGCTGGGGAAGGCCCAGCAGCTGGTACACCACGGACTCTGAAAGAAATTGGACCCGGCCCCCCACTGCGATATTACGGGTGCTGTTTGCAGAGTGCAGGGCTGGTCCTCGTACGGTCGGGTAGTGACATTTGGATTCCACTTGGCTGCATTTCAAGTGCACATACTGAAAATTACATCCCTCAGCAGTGGGATGAAGTTGCCATCTTGAATGGAAGAAGGTCTATTTATAATGACTTTGTAGATATTTTTAAAGGCCAATAAAAGAAAAAAAGTGTGACAACTGGCCCATGTCTAATGTGACAAACAATACTTCATAGGTTTTGATTGGGAAAAAACACATTTCAGCATAGCACAGGTGCATGCTCCCACGAGCACAATGTGGTAGTATCTACCCTTTCCCTTACTGAATTGACCACAGCCAAGGAAGCAAGCCTCCTGTGTTACACCAAGATCCCTGTTTGTCACAACTATGGGAATTTTCAGAATAAAGAAACAAAACAGAATTCAGGGTACAATTGAGGCTAAAAATATCCCGGTTCACTCTCCCTCCTATAGCCAGTCTGCTGATATTTTGACTGAAACCTTGCCATGGCAGAAGATTGCTCCTCTCCTCCCTAAGAAGTGCCTGGTGTATTCAGAAACACAGGTAGGGCCATCAGCCAGCATGATTTAGAGTCGTCGCTGATCTCTCAGAACAGCAGTGGAACCAGCCACCCTGCTTACCTCTCCCTTCCAGACTACTTTGGATAAAATAAATGACCACAGTAAAATATGAACTAGTCCTGCTTTCAGTGAGGTCAGCATAGCCTATTGATTGTGAAGGGAAGAAGATCAGTCCCTCTTTACTATGAGCATTCAAGGTAATTAATCACTTCCGAGCTATAAAATTAGAACAGCTTCATTAAAATATATTACTAGTGAGCTCTGTTCAGAGTTTTCCTTTTATGCTCTTAGTAAAATATATGTTAGAGCATTCTTATAGGATGCCTTCTGAAATGTAGCATTTGTGGGAATACTGCATTGTCTTAAGTACCAAGACATGTTGCATGGGTTGAGTGCTTGATCTGTATTCATCAGCAAGCAGCAGCAGGTGAGCAAACAACTATGGCACCTTTTTAGGGCATCTGCAGTTCTTCCAAAATGACCGCACTTGCAAATCAGCATCACAGCTGTGTAAATCTGAAATGCGTTCTCTGCATGCGCTGTGGTACAATGACACTAAATTCTGAGACCACCACAGAAAATGTGGGTAGTCATGAGACTGCGTTGTCCCAGTGTTTGGAAAACACCATGCTTCCACCTTGGAGAAAGAGGGGAAAGGTGGAGGGTTTCTCAGGTTTGGGACCATGACCACCATTTTCAACAGGCCAAGACATCATCCCTAATATTTCTTCACCACCTTTTCCCAAGTTGCATCCTGCTGTTCTTAAACTATGTGACCTATCAATGAAATATAGTCACCTCTCTATCAACTACAGATAGTCAACTCTAGTCCCACCTATGGCCGGGAGGAACCGGGCAGGTACCCCCCGTGCTCAGGGGGAACCCCACACCAGCAGAAGTCACTTCCCAGCGCTGTGAGTTACACCGGATGACAAGGCAGATACTTGGGCTCCTCCCTGATGCTGTGAAATGGCCTAACGTGGACTTCGGCCTCCTTGCCCCTCTCCTCCCCTGGAGACGCTGGTTTTCACTGTTTTTAATGCGCGTGGTGCTGCCTCGGCGTGCTGCTGGGTTCTGGAAGCGCTGCTGCATCGTTTTCAGTGTCTGGAGGACAGACCGCTTGGACCTCCAGAGGAGGCACCTTCAAAAGTTTCCTGTCTTCTTGGCCCACGAATAATTAAGATGCATAAGACAGGCAGCTTATTTATTTATAGGTTCTTTGGTGACACTTATCATGACAGCATCACAGTGACAACAGCCTGATATGCTAACGGGCGGCGGTGCAACCCTATCCTGCTAGCTGGCCTGTCCCGGGGAAACCTCTGCAGCGGACACCGGCCGTGTTGCGGAGCGGAGGAAAGCCGACGTGCCGCGGCAGAGGGAGAGGAGCCGGCGCTCTCCCCCAGCCCTGCCCGCACCCTCCTGCACCAACGCGCTCCTGCCTCTCCACTCTGTTGGGGGTCCGGAGGCTGCTGCATAGCAGGGGGTGGTGGCATCCTGTGGCATTTGCTAAGAGCATACGGCTGAAGGAGTTTCTGGTTTATTGTCTCTGGTGTGGAGAAGAAAAGGCCCTGATTCTTGACCATGAATTACATGTTAAATGTCCAACCCCCATTTTGCACAGCCTGGCAACCTGAAGGACTAGCTGCTGTGGGGGCAGCGCTCGGGACAGGGCATGGGCCGGAGGAGGCAGCACTACGGAGACTTCATCAAAAGACAGGAAAAAAAATTGGAAAACACTGTCCAACTCGCAGAAGCTGCCAGAGGTCGATGGATCGCTCTGACTTGCTGTGGGTTGGCTCTGGGGAAATGGCCACGAGCAGGAGCACACAAGATGCTGCATCCCGTGTGCCCTCTCGACCCCGGGCATCCCCGTGGCTACCCGGCTCCGGGTGGTGTCTGGTTCAAAGAGCTGCCCATAGATAAGGAAGGCAACCGGGAACAGTTTTGCCTGCTCAGACCAACGCACAGGCCTTTTTAGTGTTGTCAGTGAAACGATGGCCCACACGCCGCTCGCCTCAACAGCTGCAGAAATGGTGCTTTACAGGTTCAGTCTTTGGGAACCGCCTTTTAAGTTAGATTATCTTATTTGTCTCTGAAACAAACTTGGTCCTCCCCAGCCTGGCTAGAAGGTAAAGTGGGAACGGTTATGAATGCTTTTAATTTTTTTTGTGATTTTTTTTTCTAAAGGAAGAGGAAAAGCCGAAGCACTAGAGAAAATCCTACCTTATGCAGGTTATGTTCTTCTCTCTTCTCTATTGCTGAGTTTATTACAGGTATGCTAGAGGCATCCTAAACTAGAAGGAATGTTTTTAGAAAGTCTTGGTATGCTCTTAAATCAAAAGCTACTGACACAAAGGCTCCTTTTCGTTTAACGTATCTCCAAAGCAAACAAGAAAGCACCCTGCAAAGCTGCCAAGAGAAAACATGCTGAAACAACAGTGTGTGAAGTAGCTCATAGTACGAAAAACCTTTTCATATGGATATTGTCATTCAGGCTGCTATTCAAAACACAGGGATCACCTGCTCCTCTTTCTGCCACATAACATCCCAGTGATGATTCCAGCAATTGCTTACATGGAAAAAGGGGTAGGAAAGTACTTAGGTATTTTTAGCTATCTTTTTAAAACACAGCTCAGCAGCTGGAGAAAGATAGGAGAAACCAATGCCATGTAGGCACTCACTCATGGTGGAGGTTAGAAAGTGTTAATTAGACCTCAGTTTCTGAACTTCTGAGGTAAAACATGAGGTTAAAACCGGGGACAAATTCTGTGCTCACTTCTTCTGTGTCATTTCATTGAGGATTCCAGATTAGTGCCCGTGCTGCTGTGGGGGCATCAGAATCTGCTTCACTGGGGTCTACTTTTTACTTTGTCTGCTGTACACAACTTTTAAGTGTATCATAGTTTGTTGGTTTTCTTGAAAAATAATTTAAAAAATGCTAAAAAAATAAGAAAAGAAAAAAAAAGGAAAAGGGAAAGGGAAAGGGAAAGGGAAAGGGAAAGGGAAAGGGAAAGGGAAAGGGAAAGAAATAAAAATAATAAAAAAGAAAAAGAAAAAAGGAAAAGGAAAAGAAAAAGGAAAAGGAAAATAAAAAGAAGGAAAAGGAAAAAGAAAAGAAGAAGTTGAAGAAGAAGTTGGAGAGACGAGACAAGGCGAGGCAAAGCAAGGCAAGGCAAGACAAGGGGGAAAAGGAAAAAAGGGAAAAAAGGAAAAAGGAAAAAAAGGAAAAAGGAAAAAAAGGATAAAGGAAAGAGGAAAAAGGAAAAAGATAAAGCAGTTGTAACTGTTTTCTTCCTGAGGTTTCTGTGGCGCTCAGATTTGTGTAATGTATCACAGCCTGACTGCTGACCTATTACAACTGCTTGAACTCCTCAGCCAAAAATTCTGATACTGATACAGCAACATATAATCTGCTCAATCTAAAAATAAAGAATGATGCTTAGAAAATAGTGTAAGACTAATTTATTTACAAATATTTTAGCCAGTTATATTTTAAAAAAACTTTTGTTCTGAAGACTGAAGAATGATAAAAGCGTAATTCAGAAATTTTAGACACACTGATGCTTTGCTGTTCCTTGGTGGTATTTTTAGTGTTGGCTTTTCCTTTTCTGGAAACTTCTAATGTAACAATACCTTACACCACAGTGCTGATGCAGGGTTCAGCTGTTCATTAAAAGCTAATCCGTGAGACATTAGGTTTACAAGTGTCAGAGACACATTAGATTTGTGAACAAGGAGGAACAGCAGTGGTGAAAGGATTGTCAAATATACAGAGAATATCCCCATAAGTAGGTACTACCATTAGTTTTGCAGGAAAGCATTAGTTCTGAAAATTAATTTTGTATGTGTAATTACTGGTCACAGCTGTTTAGGAAGTGGTATTATAGCAAGTTAGACGGAAATAAATCAAAAAAGGTTTTATTTATTTTTTTCCATTTGAGATTATCTCACTGGTTTAAGCAGCACTCTTTATACTCAGAAATCCCTACATCTGTAAAAAAAACGACAAAGACCATAAATATCTGTATCAGTCTTGAATAATTCAGCTATCTTCATTTGCACACGATCTACATACAGCCTTTCAGACTAACTCTTGGCTAATTTCTTCACTATGAACATCAGTCAGTTATCTACAGGGTTTGATATAGTCTTTATAGAAAGAGAAAATGGCAGAAACTGCTTTACTTTTCCTCCATGGATAGTCGGTAAAGATTCTCGCCCAAGTACTCGAGCCTCTCCTTTTGTTCCAGGTCCTGGTACAAGCCTTTGGGAACCTTGCTCAGGCCGTAAACCAAGCCGTACAGGCAGCCGGCGATAGACCCAGTAGCCGCGCTTTCTCCTGCAGGTTTAAGCACAATTGCAATGGTTTCTTAGTGTCGCCTCCATATACACAACCGAAAGCCGCGCTGCACAGAGGAAATATTACGCTGCCGACCGAGTGTGGTGGGGGCATGTTGGGTCAGTCCCAAAGGTTTGCACCACCTTGTGTCCTGCCTCTGGCGGTGCCAGCTGAGGATGCCCAGGGAAGGGAGCGACGCCAAGGCAAGGATGCGGCGACGCCTCTGCGGCGTGCGCTCCTGGGCTAGGAGCTTATTTGGTCTGGGGAAAATCCACTCCAACACAACAGCTCTTGCAAGCAGCTAGCCATCGCTAGGAAAAAAGGAGGGAAGAGTGGTTGCAGGGGTCCCTGCTGCATGGCAAATGTCCTGGACTGGAGAGTGTGCCTGCCTTCCTAACAGCACAGCATGGCATCGCACGCGCTTTAAAACATCCAGCCACGGTGAGTAGCACCGATGCTCCGTGCGGTGCCTGCCGCTTTGTGCCTGCCGGGCTCTGCAGCGAGGGGCCGTGAGCTCTCTTGGTTTCACTATGTGCAGTTAAAAGGCACTAGCATTTTGGCGGGGGAAGATGCCAGCCCTTTACTAAGTCATATTGGATTTACTTCTCATGCACCCCTCAAAAGGACGAGAGGAAATGGCCTCAAGTTGCGCCAAGGGAGGTTTAGTTGGACATTGGGAGAAATTTCTTTACCGAAAGAGTGGTCAGGCCTTGGAACAGGCTGCCCAGGGAAGTGGTTGAGTCACCGTCCCTGGAAGTATTTAAAAGACGTGTAGATGAGGCGCTTAGGGACATGGTGTAGTGGGCATGGTGTGTTGGGTTGGCAGTTGGACTCGATGATCTTAGAGGTCTTTTCCAACCTTAATGATTCTCTGATTCTATGAGTCTAAAACAGTGAGACTTGGATGGAGCAAGTGTGAACGGCTTGCGTGGCAGCTGCTGCCACAAGAAGAGGGGTTAGGGGGCAAAACCAGGGGTGCAGGTACAACAGGCGGCATGGCAGATTGGCCAACAGTGGCACCCGACAGCCGGGAAGGGCTGTGCCCCACCCCGCGGTGAGGGAGCAGGGTGGTGGGAGCCGCGCGGGGCCCTCACCTCCGTGGAACATGGAGCGGTTGCAGAGCTCTGTCCAGTCCCCGCCACAGCCCAGCAGGGCATCGTAGGCGATCATGGGGGCGTCGTGGCCTCGCCTCCCCCCGCGGCCTTCGGAGCTCCACCTCCTGTACGTCTGCGGGAGAGACGGCGGCGTCAGGGTGGGGCTGGACATGGAGACGGGAGGCCCGCGGCCGCGCCGGCGTGGCTTGTCCCCTGCTAGGCGGGAATAGCTCTTGGCAGGCCAAGAACTTGGCTTGATTTAAGCAAGCCAAGAATGCCAAAAAGTAGATCAAGATAGATTCCAAATTCACACCCCAGAAATTCCTTATTATTTAAAAAATGAGGCTTGGTAAGGACTGACTTTGTCCTTACCAAAGGACTGACAAAGTCAGTCCTCCTCCTGCCTCTTGGAAATATTCTCGACTCCCCTTGTTACATGTTTGCAAGTGTTTCAATTAGCCAAGTTGTGCACGGGGGGTGAAAAAGTTCTGATTCGGTAATTTCTTTAGGGGCTCAATTTCAGACTATGTTAATTCAAGCCCCCTTCTCTGACTTTTTCTTGCCAAACCCTTTCTCTCCTCTTCCACAAGCATTTATTGAACAAGAGGGAAAATAACTTGCAAATGTAAGACACATTTCTTCCCCAGGAGAAGAAAGAAGAAAAAAACCCCAAACCCCACAGCTAGGTTTGCAAAGGAAAACTGGATTTTCTCTAGAGGAGTACCTCCAGAACTCATTTTTTCCTGCCCAAAAACCTCAAATGAACTCAACACTGATAAATTTATAGCAAAAAAAATACCTTCCTTTAAAGGAAATGGGCAGCTTTATTTCCTGAAGTTTAAGTTACATTATGGTAAGTTGAATTGTTGCTGCTTGGCTGACTCTTGGCTTCTGCAACACTTATGAAGGGTTTGCATTTCTATCTGTTCACTTTCACCTCAGCCACTACATACTTGGTTGTGGTTTATCTGCATGCACATCAAACAAGGCAGAGGTAGACTACAGCTTCACTCTGCTGCTTTCTTTTTTTTTTACCGTCTAGAGAGCATATTTATGTCTTTATGCTGTCCTCGGGCACGTGCAAACTTTCCAGCCTTATTGCTGCAGTTTGGATGCTGGTGGAGCAGTACTGACACACGTGTAATACTACCAAAGACAAGAAGACTAAGCGCGGAGGTGCTATTCTGGGGGCGCAGGCCGGTAGCTCAAGTGTCGCTCCATTTAAGAACGCTGATGGTCTGCACACATCTGATGTCATCTCGCCTTGCTGAAGCAACTTTACACCAGGATAGCCGTCCTCGGGACCGAGCTTTTGGGGACTTAACTGCACCAAGGCAGCATTTCTCAAACATTTCAAAAGTGCAGCCTCCTTTCAAGTCCTGCACCTTCGTGCAGCCCTGCGATGCGGCACCAGCCCAGCTTCCCTTCCCGGGTGGGCGGGTGAGGAGCGGCAGCACTGCCTGCATGGATGGAGGTCTCAACACGCACTCCCTCCTGCTGGAAGCACTGAGCTGCTGCCAAGCCCTGGAGGTAATTCGCACGTCCCCTCCTTGCTGTAAACCCCTGCGGTCAGTAATTACAGCTGCCTCTGACTTCCTCACCCTCCAGGAGTTGACCCGCTGCTGGCTAGCACTCCCTTTCCATCCATTTTGTTTCCCTTTCTGGGTCCTTTCACAGTGCTGGTTTAAGCAACTGCATCTTAAAGGGATGAGATCCTCAGAGTCTAACTGGCCTGGATGACTTCGGTTTGGTTCCTCTCGTTTTGTTGTGCATCGTGTCCAGCCCGGGAAAGCGAGCAGGGCAAGTGATTTGTTTGCAGAAGCAAGGCTGATCCCGAATGCAGTGCAGTTTCTGCCTATTTGCTGTGTATCTAACATGTTCCAAACACGTATCACTGAAAAATGATTTATCCTACGTTGGCCCATCTTGTATTTATACATTCAAGAAGGGGTAATTTGTCTTTTTACCCCCACACTTCCAGTTATCTCCAAATTTAAGCTGTGTACCTGGTTATACAGAATGTGGTCTTTGCTGCTTAACATTTCGAGGTGTAATTTCTTTTAGAGAGGGAAATTGCCTTTGCAACGTATTCAGATCAATCCAAGCCACATTGAAGGCTTCACTTCCACATCTCCTGCAGCCGGTATGTGCCTGCAGAAAGGTGCGCCTGGCTGAGCAGGAACTTGCATGCACCTCTTGGCAAGAGTAGTGCCAGATATTGGTGCTTCATTAATTGCCTGCAGAAAGGCAATCGGCTATACTTCCAGACACAAGAGGCCAGTTAATTTTGAAGGAAAGCACTCCTGGAAAAAAGGCAGGCAGGATGGTTACCTTCTCATTTATTCTTTCCATGGCTATTAACAGACTTGGCTTATAAGCAAATTAAGTCACTCGACTTCTGTGATCTCTGGTTGGTGGTGGAGTTTGAGGGTCAAGCAACATTTTCCTTTCTTGTGCATCAAAATAAATAGCTCAATAGGCCAAACTAGTTGGGCTAGGGTAATGAAGGTAAATTTCATTTCTGCATGAATTCATGCAGTTCTCTCTTGAAATTATCATGGGGAAATACTGTTGGGTTTAATCTCTCCTAAGGCTCTGCTAAGACTCTGGTAGAACTGAAAGGAGCAAAAAACTAGTAACAAGTTCATGGCACTAAATTAATAAAATAAAACTGGAAGGAGATCTATTCTTTATGTTTAAAATGAACAATTTCTTATTATCCACAGTCAATCTACCTTCCACTGGCACTTTTCACTGTGTAGATGAGCACCCAAAAATACACAAAGTGACTTCTCAGAATAGAACTGTGCTTTAATAGTCTGGAAAAAAGGATTGATTTAAGGGAAAAGGTGACAAGAACCACATACTTATTGCTTAGCTGCTAAGTGGAGAGCTTTGAGAGGTGCCAGCACATACCAGAAAGCTGTAAACACCAGGGCAGAAGACACATTATTTCTCTTGAGTTAAGAAGATATAACCAGAAGTCATGAGGCAAAGGAAAGATCATGTACGCTATAAAATAGTATCCCATGGGACGTGGTGAAACACCATCTCTCGAGACACTTAAAACTACCCTGGGCACGGCCTGCGTTGGCAGAGAATTGCTTAGGACGGCTGTCTTCTCTAGAAGGACCATAACCAAGTCCAGCTCCTAGTGCCCGGGGGGATTTCTGTGGAACTCGGTCACAGCTCCATTAGGCTTTAATGAGAACCCCCGGCGAGACGTCTGCCTTTTCCACCCTTAAATAGCCATGGCTTATGTACCATAAGCTTATGGCTTACCTACTCTGGGCGTCAACGCATCTGACCATGAAGTCCTCCTCTCTGCAGTGTTTCCTCCAACGCAGCAACCCCAGGACCGGAGGCAACCGCTTTTTTACACTAACACATACCCCAGCCAAGGATGGGAGTTGTTTTTTCTTTCTTGAAATTTTAGGAAAAAAATAAAGACTTCCTGACTGCTCTGGCACTGGAAATGGTTGAAAAATATTGGTGTGTCTCATTGAAAATACCCTCGGTTCAGAGCCTTTCTGAGCACTTTTTTGAAGTTGCAGTTACCTTTTCTCTCTCCTCTGCGTCATAGTTGTCTGGAAAGACAGGTTTATTCTGATTTTCCTCATTGATTTCTCTCTCCTCCAAATAAAACTGCCACTTGGCTTCGAAGTAAAACCAGTGCTCCTGATATTCTGAATGCAAAAGAAATTAATGATGTAGTATTTCATCTCAGCAACATTTGCAGTTCTACTTAAATAAATTTTAAAGCAAATGACAGTATTGACTACCTGAAAAACTGGGTATTTTACAGTAACGTATGTTAAACAGGCATATGTACTAAGTATGCATTTTAATATGAAGTGGGACATCTAACTGGAAACAGAAAATGTGAAAGAAGGTAATATTTTCAGAATCTCCTGCTATTTTTATGATATGTTAAAATTACATTAATATACATCAGGATGAGATTTTTGGAGAACTTAGTAAGGAACACTGCAAAGAAAAGATAAGAGTCAACAAAAAGAGAGAGAAAAAATCAATTCTATGCCAACTTTCGTATTCATTTGCTACGATTAAAGAATATCTAAAAATGCTTACACGTCCTAAATACAAATTGCCTCCCGCCTCAGTTATCAGTTTTTAATCACATCATTTCTCCAGCATTTCTCTTCTGCTCTCACAGTATTTCTGTGTGGTCTTTCAAGAAAAGGTAGATAGTAAAGGCCAAAATTTCCATTTACATATATTATAATACATATCAAATGTAGAAAAAAGGGATAAATAACACACACATCTGCTATCTGTGCCCATAAAAATAAGCCTTTTTAAATAACTACAGGTCTTTCTCCTTTTTCTGTCACTTTAGGAAGAGCATCTCTAATCATGTTTAACTTTGCACATGTAAATAATCTTATTAAATTCAGTGTATTTTCAAGCCAATGCTCTAGTTCAACCTTTTTATAAAGGCTTAAAAAGGCACGTAAGTCACACTGACCTGTTAAGCACACACATACCCACCCGTCTGCAGAATTGAGGCCTGAGTGAAACCCTGCCTGGGAAGCAGATGGGGTAAGGAATCAGAAATCAGTGAGATGGATCAGATGGCTAAGTATGCCAAGGCAAACTAGCAATGCAGTATGGGACTACTGGGCACACAGTTTAAAATAAAATTAAGTGTTGCTGTTTTTCCCTGGCTCTGTCCTGCTTGGTTGCTCAGTTGTGTGCTGCAAGTGGCTGAGGAGCATGCACACAACCAAACCGTTTCCCTGAAGGATGTAATCTGATTTTGCTTCTTTTCCTAAAATACCATACAGGTGACCTCTTTGGCATTTAAGATCTTTAAAGCGGTTCAACTCCCTGTAAAAAAATCCAAGCTGCCTTGTAGGACCCGATACTTTCACGAAGTTTCCCATTCCCCAGCCCCAGGCAGGGATGAGCCTTCAACCACGTGGCCCTGTACGCCTGGGAATGCCCAGCTGCCCTTCTTCTGAGTCCATGCCCCAGTTTTGCCTGATTACAAGGAAGCCATTCATTAGAACCCTAAAAAAAGGGGGGTGTTTAGAAAAACGGGGTGAAAATGCACTCACAGCTGTCAGGCCAAGGGGAGCATCTTGAGGAAAAAAAAAGTCACACAAAGAAAATGTTGTTGGTTGAAGTAAACTACCGACACCCGCTCCGTCAGCTGGTTACAAGACTGCTTCTAGAAACGCAGGTGACCTGGCAGGTGTCTTTCTGTGTGGTTTTTTCTCCCGTTTCCCCCATGACCATAAAACATAAATGCCTCAAAAATGAATGTTTGCTATGCAGCACCTCAACAAGCAAGGAAGTGTGATTATTCCAATGCACAGGCCCAGAAACAAAGGGATCAAGCAGTTGCAGGAGATTTTGGTTGCGTGGACGACCTGTAGCATGGTCAGAAATCCCACGCCGCCAGCCCTAGCGAGGCTCTGCCCCATCCCTTGAGCCCAGCCTGAGACGATGGTCACATTCAGGTCCATGGGACTATCTGGCAAGTAATGGCCACTGAATATCAGAGAGGGGTGCTGAGTCGAGCCCTGTGCGACTGAATGCTGTGTTTGTTATCCACGGGGGACAACGCGGCTAAAAAAGTTTTCTAAAACTGGAGGAGTCTGTCTGGCAGGATTTCTTTGCAGTGCATCTCACCAGCCAAGGAGCTTAACTTTAATGCAGGAGACTTTTCCCGCTACCAAAATAGGACGAAGCTCAACAATACGGGCACTGGCCGGAAAGCATGCCTCAGGAGTCCAGCGCGCATACCTCCACGCCGAGGGGTCCTGCTGGGGTGGAGTGACAGGGACCTGCTGCAAAGCCACTCGGAGAGGAGCTCGCTCACACTAATCCTGCACCTGCTCCTCATAGGTCTCAGCTAAAAAAATCCTGGTGCGCAAATGAGGCGCAGACGAAAATGTGGGGTCTTTCAGAAAGGCTCCCTGGGGCTCCTTTCAGATTTTAAAGCGGCAGCTTTCCTTCCCGGGTAAATCTTCATTTCTGAGTACTCTTAAGCAAAGATTTCCATTGAATTCAATCTTTCCCGACAGCTGTCCCTTGAGACTAACAGAAAAACCTCTTTCCTCGATGTTTTAATATAATGATACTCATCTGTCCATGGCAGGTCTCACCGTTACAAACGCATCACTCCCTGGCAAGAGGGGACTAAAATACCTTTGCCCCGAAGATCATATATATTACTAAAGTAGCAATATCAAGTTCAGTAGTTGTGTTACGCTCAGTTATTTTAAAACAAGGATACAACAGGTTGCATCTTAAATATTTGTTCAGAAAAGCAACAAGTCAAGCCTGAATTTGTGGTCAAAAGCTAACTCTTGGTCAGGAGACATCCACAGGTGAACTCTTCCTGGCAAAATGAGGAATGTCAGTGCGTTTTCTTATGGAAAATATCGGCCTGCTAATTGATGGAAGGGAGCCGAATAATTCATATCTCAGCAGTCAGTTTGCCTAATAACCTGCTAAATATCGTTTCCTCACTCCCCCCCGGCCCAGCAATCTTTCAAGACTTTCTAAAAACCAAACTGTGCAGTAGGGCATTATCATTGCTATTTCTCTTCCTATTTTTGCCGCCAATATACCAGGCAACTAAGGGATGGTAGAAGAAGGTGGCTCCACCTGCGAGGAGCTTACAGTCTGAGCAGAGGGAACAGGAGGACAGCCTGTGGAGACGGGAGAGGGAGGGAAGCAGCAAAATGGAGAGACTGGGGAGTGACGTTTTTTCAGCGTCTTTCTCGCTGAACATAGTTTTAAGAAAACAACTCTTTTGATTCAGACACGTTACCTGCCATGTGGCGAATGGTCTTCTTGCAGTATTCTTCAGCCATCGGCACAACCTTCATCATCTCTCTTCCCCACTGCACAAGGGGTTTCCCTTGTATTGCATACGCCACAAAAAGAGCTGTGCACAGGGACCCTAGAAAGCCTGGAATTCATAGATAACAATGATCACCAATGCGCGGTCTGTGCTCTTACCATCCTTGTCATGTCCTTCGTAAAATCATTAGCGGAATGCCTCATGGCTGTCGGATAGATTAACGAATGCACATAACCTATCTCTGCCTGTTTGCAGGCTGGCTCGTGGCATGTTGAGATTCTTGGCTAATGCGTGGTGCCCGTTGGTTTACAAGCTATTTTACACAGACCTCCTGTTCTCGGTGGTGTAACATGACAGAAATTGAGGTAGGGGTCAAAAATAAATATCATCCATTAATGTGATACTGAAAATGTTCTAATTGAAGTCACATGAAATAATTGACTTCCACAAAGTGATTCAATTACAAGCTATATCACCTTGCTTACAGAGTCATCCAGCTCAAGGGCTGTGGTTGTTAGATCTAACACTATTTCTGGCTCACTTTAAGGAGTCAAGTCCACGTCTTACTTGGACAATTGCTTCTTTCTTCTAAGGGGACAAGTCCACGTCCCCTTAGAGGAAAGAAACAATTGTCCAAGTAGGACATGCTGTCTGCCTGCCTAGCAAGGTCTTCCACCTTGGATACAAACATACTTAAGATGAACTTTCGTTAATGGGCGCTCAACACTTCCATGACATCAGAAATAGAGGGGCTCGTCTCTCATATTTGCTTGTCAAATGCAACAAAACCAACCCAGTGCAACATGCAACAGAAGGTTAAGAGAACAACTCAGTCATTTAAATAAGCCCCAGGTGAGCAAAGTATTGATGCGTGTGCTTCTCTCGGTGCACGGGTCCAAAAGCGTTCACTCATGCACAGAGGTAAGCATGAACTTTGTGTGTTTTGCTGAAGGTAAAACCAAATTATTTTAGGAGGTTACAAGTCCAGATGAGACAATTACTTATTCTCTCTGCCACAAGACCTGCAATACTGGATCAGGCCAAAGGCACGTCTAACCCAGGATCCAATAGATGCTTTCAGAAAGAATAAAAAAACTGGTAGAGCCAGCTCAAAGGGTCTCACTCGGATAGAGCGTCTAACCCAACTGCCATAAAGATCCTCGAGTGCCACATTCAGCGTGAGGGTGGCAGCAGAGGATTTAGAAGCTGAAGCAAAGGGCTAGCAGGGGGCAGCGGGACAAGTCAGCGCAGGGGGTGGTAGAGGCTGGGGTGTGCCCAGAAGGTTTTCGGGGGGCTGGCAATCTCTTCCTGCCTGCTCCCCAGGTAGCACCCTTCCCCTGCTGCTATTGCCCGGCTCTCCCTACCCCCGGCAGCCCTCACATAGCCTGCTGCCCCTCACCAGGGAAGAAAGCAAGCCCCAGCCGAGGTTTCCGGCTCTGCAAATAATGCCAGTACGGAGTGAGCCTAATTGGTTTGGCTCCTCCGCTCCCCAGAGCTTCTAGACTAGCTTAGGGATAATTTTAATTACACAGCTTGATTGCTTTTAACAGCGACAGCCCTTGTCGTCCGCTTGCCTGATCCCCTTTGAACCCAAGCGTATCTGTGGACTTTGCAGCTGCCCGTAGCAGCGTGGTCCGTGGCTTAACTACGCACGACACGGGGAAGTATTTCCTTGATCTGTTTGTTTCAGTCTGACAGACACGTCAGTTGGGTTTTCTCAGTCTTTGAGTTATGAGAATCACAACTGACGTTTCCCTGGCACCTTTCAGGATGGTAGTAAGGTCCATGGTGGCCCTTCCACCCCTCTCCTCCCCGCCCCCCCGCCGTGCCACTTGTCTCTTTTCCCAGCTAAAAACTCCTTCTGGATGTAATTTCTCCTTGTATGGAAGGTGTTTGACAACTTGGATGCTCCTTGCTGCCATTTTCTGGCTCTAGTAAGTCCTTTCTGAGGTGGGAGACCCAGACTGTAAGCAGTCTTAGTGCTCCTAATGCACCATGGACTTTATATCTTGGCTTAATGATATTTTCTGCTTTGGTTTGAATTCTTTTCCTCTAATTTTATGCCATCCTGATGGCTTTTCTGACTCTTCAGAGCACTGAGCATGTTGAACATGTCACCATTCATTATGGTTTTATTTATTGCTGTTTTAAGCAGGCAGAATGAATACACGTTTACGTAGCATAAAATTATGAGAATGACAGACCTGAATATTCAAAACAACATTAAATTTACTTATTTATGTTTTGTTTAGAGAATGTTTCAGATTGTGTCCTAAAATACGTGGAGTTAGATTTTTTTGGCATTCTGCCTTTACCTACAATGATTGGATCTGACAAAACCTGTCAAGAGAAAAATGTTATTATCCCCTGAACCACACACTTGCATGATAACAGTGAGTCATCTAGATGTACACGAATCCTAAAATTTGATCAGGACAAGTGACATGAATATGCTTTGGACAAGACAGGTTGTGTTTAGTTATTGGGATTTTAGGAGGGAAAAATCCTATGCCTGAGGTTGCTGTCTGCATAATATACAAGCAAATACATAAGCCTATATAAGTAATAAATACATGTATATATTATCCAAGCAGAATTCAAACAAAGGCCTTGGAGTCTGCAAAGCAGGAGCAGTTTAACCAGGTGAATTCACAGGAGCTGCGTTAGTCCCCGCAGAAGTGAAAAGCAGCCTTAGGGACTTCAGCGTGCCGAGACGTCAGCGGACATTACCTGTAGGATGGTTATGTGTCATTCGTCCGCATTCAATGCTCACTTCAATAAGTGACTCCAGCCTTTCCGGCTTCCAGTATCGCATCCCTAAACACATGGCTTTTGTGGATGCTCCAAATCCAGAACCTAAAGTAAAAAGATAATGCCAAACATTTAAAAGGAGACTAATGATCCAAACATATTGATGAAATGTGAAACAAACACATTTTATTAATTCAGCTCATGTGTGGGAACTCCTCCGGGAACGGGAAATTAGCATGCAAAGCGAATTACAAGTTTTAAAAGTTTCTTGCAAGGACTTTTGCTTCCACACAGTCATTCTGGTTTCACAGGTATGTTCCAATGTTCTCACGTACTACGAAAAGCATAGCGGGTTCAGAAAGCAGTGTGCTCTCTTGTTCACAGCACTTGTTTGATTCAAACTCTCATGCCATCTTTACTCATTCTTGGCTGACACCACTGTTTTGCTTGCTCTGGGTGTCAGCACTAGAAGCAGAAGTTTGAGAAACAGATACGCTTTTACTACGCCCTTATTTTTGTAGACTTCATGCTGAAAGCACATAATTAAAGCACTTTAAATGAGTATCACAGTTGATCTTACAATTTTAATGCGTGTTTCATCCTAGAGAGACCCACAGGTAGTTCACAAAACAGTTTCTGCTACATACAAAAATGTGTCCAAAAAGAAACTAAAGGCTACGGAGCCAAAATCTCCAAAGTTAGGCAACACCAGAACTGAGGTTTCCCATGCGACCTGAAGTCAGTGCTTGTGTGCACTCGTTATGGTACAGCCTGCACTCACTGAGCTTGGTCTTGGGAATTTCTGCCTCGTGCAGCATGGAGTTTATTTATTGAATAGCTAATTCAGTATTTCTTTTAATCCTCAGCATTGAGTGCATGATCCCCGGCATTCAACTTTTAAACACTTCATTGAATGGAGAGTTAAATTTACTAATGAGTTTCTCTGCAGTACTTATCACACTAATATCAGGATCCCACAGAAGTTTTAATGAGCTTATCCTCACAAGGCACCAATGAGGTGATTATCTCCTCTTTGCAGCTGGGAGCCAATGCCTGAAAAAGCATTAACTCATTGCAGGCACCCACCCTGAGACAGATAGAGTTCGATTTTTCAAAATACTTGGCATTTTTCAGCACTGTCTTTGCTCAATCACACTTTCCAGTGACCTTGGGTATAGTTGAGAGCAATCAGCATTTCTCTACTTGGTCCCTGGAAGATAAGGGGCATATTTATGCAATCTAATTTTAGCATCTGTGGAACCTGCAATAGGAGCACAGTCTCCCTGGCTTTCCCAGATAGGCAGCATGGAGAAAGGCTGTACCTCCATTAGCCAGTACGATGGCGTACTAGGAGCAATTCATGGACCAGAGTGAATTGAAGCAGCAGATGCCAAGGAGCCAGGGTCAGGGCTTTTAGTCACTAGAGGAGTCCTCCCAGCTCCCCTGGGCTGTGCCCACTGTGGCTGCAGAGCACCAGGGGCTCTCCTGGAGCACTGCTTGCTGTTTAGTGTCATCCCAAGCAACTTCAGCTCAGGTGTCCTAAGATCATGAGTGTGATCAAAGTGTGGTAGTGGGGGTGGCAGGAAGATTTGCTTCAAAAGTTCTTGCCTGAGCCAAAGTCTAACACTAACATAAGCCACCGGTTGGCATCTGCAGGTGCAATACGGACCAATCTGAATTTCTCTCTCTCGAAAAGAGCTCTTCTTCTCCCCGGAGAGCAGCCATCCTGAGTGAGCACCCTGGTTAGGTGACCTAATTAGTTAGGTGAAGACATTTCTTCTCGTCCTCCTCAGAATCCAATGTGCAAATTTTGCATGCAATAAGTCTTCCAGTGGGTTTAACCACCAAGGGCAGTCTAAAAAAGGCCAAACATCTGATAAATGCGACGTGAAAGGCTTTGCAAAATACCATTTTATTCCCCACAAACTCAGAGCTTGCTTCCTCCTTGCTAGCCTTCTTGACACTAGTAAAGAGACCCTCTCCAGGACACCTTTGCCCACTGCTCCTGATGAAGAGGCTGGACACTTGTCCTGCAAATGGTGTGCTTGCTCCTTTGTAGTAAAGGTACTATGAAGCTGCTGACAATTGGCTCCCTGATCCAGGAGGCAGCTGGCTATTCATCTTTCTGCCTTGAAGGATTTTCCTTAGGTGAATTTGCCCAGCTATTTTTTGAACCCACATGAACTGTAGCATCTGCAAATTGGCATTGGAAACTAGTTGTGCAGCTTCATTAGGTGTTGCGTGAAGAAGTCCTCCGTTTTGCTTGCTTTGAACTCATGACCCACCAGTTTCATTTGAAGTCCCTAGTTCCTGTGCTGGAGGAGACAGTGAGTTTTCTCTGTCCCTGTTCATGTTCTCCAAGCTATCTATGCCTTTACAGCTCTCTATCGTACTGTCTCAGACATCACAGCCTATGGAAGCTGTTTTTACTAATCCAGCCATCCTTCCTGATATCTTTTCTAGTTCTCTTACATCCTTCTGGGGGGAGGGAGGGACCAGATTATAGACAGTAATCGAGAAACAGCAGCTATGGAGTTATGCACTGGTGCAAATATGTTTTGTGTTTTGTTCTCTGATCCTTTCCCAGTCATTTCTAATAGTCTGTTTGCTTTCTGGCTCTTACTGAGCACTGAAGTGTCGTTCCTGTAGAACTAATATAGCTCCACAATCCCTTCCCTGACCGGTAACTGAATCAGCAACTGCAACTATGTATATAAAATTAGGATTCCCTCCTTGCCCCCCGCCACGTATGACTTTTCATTTATCTGCATTCCATTTGGTTCTCCTACTGTGCCACGCAGTTATTCATCATCGTGAGCATCTTCCACAACTCTGCACCATATTATCTTTGACTTTGCTGACCCACGATGCACTTGCATTTCCAGATAGTTTGTGGACATGTTGTACAACCGTGGTCCAACACAGGTACCTCCTTCTCTATGGAGAAGACAGATGGCAATCTCCTGCTCTTCATTTACTGTCTTTTAACCAGTTGTCTATCCTCAGGAGAACCTTTCTGTCATCCTGTAGCAACTTGGTGCCTCATCACTTAGTGCCTTTGGTGAGGGACGTTGTTGAGAGTCTTTTGGAAATCCTAACAGACCATTTTCACAGTGTCTCTTTTTTCCTCCTTTTGTTTCTTGGATACTTCATGAGCTTTCTAATAGAATTCCAAGGTGTCACTTCTTGTCACAAAAGCTGTGTTGACACTTTCTTATTACATCATTTTCATTCATGCACTACATTATTCTCTTTTAGTACGTAATACCTCAGTATGCTTTTCTTCACTCTACATCTGTAGAATAATAAAGATCAGCTTAATGGCTGCCAAGCCCTGAAGACACCTGATGTGTCTTTTGTGACTACAGACCGTTCTGCATGAGACCTTAGAGCCTGGCCTCTTTATCTCTTGTCCATCTGTGGCTTATCATTCTCTCCATTTTTGCCCCCCAACTTTCTGCATTTAACTCACACTTTTTCCTCACACTCCTCTACCAATGCCACCAGCAAAAAGGCCCTGTTCTCAAGTGGTACTAGGAAGCCCAGCAGCTGCTCCAGTAGATGCAAGTAAGGACCTGCATGGATGCTGCAGCCTCAGCCTGAAATACAGACGGTACCGGCAGAGCCAAGCTGCCGTTTGACTGCCCTTTCGCCGTGGCTCCGAAGGCACGTCTCTGGCTCAAGGGGTACCACCTTACTCAGATTTTGGTTCCAGCTCTCAAACATCAGCGGTTCTCTTCTGAACAATTTGAGCTTTTGTCAATGGAACAAAACATTTTTACCATGTCTCAGAAACAGCAGACTCATCTGCATCAAAACTTTAGACAAATGCTGACAGACAAACAGAGGCAAACACTCAACGGTGAAAATTTTAGCCTTGAGCTTATCAATGTCATAAATCAGAAACAAGCTCTTAAGATGGAAGGTGTTAGACAGTCTTGGGCAGGTCTTCTGGCCATCACAGGGATCTCACCAGCCTTCAATACAATCCGAGTACCTCTGCAATGAGTGTGGCAATGAGCATGACATGAGGTGGCAGGTGAGACACACAGGGCAGCTTGAGTTAAGAACTCAGTGTTATGACTACACCCACAAGAATTTGAGCAGAGGAGCATCATATAAGCAACGCAAAATTACCTAAGCTAAGATTTCACTGGTCCATGAAGGCTGGCACAGGAATTCTTGCTAGAAGTGAGATAAGATAGAACGACTACAGGAAAACAGCATTTTGGTTCCAGCCCATCCAAGATATCATCCGACTGCTGGGCATTCAATGCCTGTGGAATGTTTTTGCCTCGAGAAGAAACTTGTGAAAATTCAAATAAAAGGTTAATTATGTCCATAGCAGTGTCAAGTCCTGCAGTAGGCTGAACATCTCCACCTCAGGTCACTGGTTCTTTTGCTCTCAGGGTGAAAAAAAGGCTTCTTGAGATGTTCAGGATGATATTTGTCAGACCAGATGGAGAAGGTGGGCTTTAGCTGCCAGGTCTCAAGGCAGGAATTCATTTTAGATCCTTCTAGCCCAGAGTATCCCAAAAGCAAATAGTTCGTCATGGAAAGCCACGGAGGAGGAAGGCTAAAAGAAGAGATGTAGCTCCGACAGAGCAACGGGCCAGGGAACAGTCATGCTCCACTGCTGGAGGTATTGAGAGCTGCTCAGGGCCAGCAGCAGCTCCCACAATTATTTTGATCAAATCTTACTCACTGTCAATCAGAAAACATATGACAACTGCCCAAGGGGCACTTTCTCAGATCTGCCTGGCTAATAGCAGGGTGGGCAGAATAAACAGGGAGGGGAACCTTTTCCCTCCCAGCAGCTGTTGTGAGGAGCGGGGCCTGAGTGAGGGATGCTTTTTGTGTCAGAGAAAACTGACGGCAGAGACCCAGAAATAGCCATGGCATTGTGCCGTCAGGCCTTTGCCATGATATTGCATCAATACGCAACGCTTTTGAGCGGTGCTGATACGTACTGCAGTGATAGAGCATCACACCGAACGAGCGCAATGTCCGTGTGAGCTGCCATCGTCTTGTGGCTGTCCAGGTCCACCTCTTCTGATGATGTGGTGCCTCTACAGTCTTTCAAGATTAATTGCACTGTATGGGTATGGGTATATGCGTATGTGTGTGCACATAGCTGCATGCATGCTATTTAACTTGAAGCAGAAATTCAATCCATCATAAAATGAAATTATCATAAAGAGAAAGAAAGAGAGGGTCATGGGTAGGGAAACAGGGCTAGGAATATTAGGGATTATCAGCAAAACAGTCATAGTTGTTAGCAGGGCATCCACCTGGAGAAAAGTCTCTGCTTTTCCTCCAGTGAACACATCAGTGCATAGAGTGTTTCATAGGCTCGGCTTTTTGATTCAGATCTGCCATTGCTGAAAAGATCCAAGAGTACAAACATGTAAACAAAAAATGGCAGAAAATATTTCTTAAAATAACCATTAAACTCAAGGACAAAGATCTGGACCCAGAGGCACAGAGCCAAGAACAAAGTCTCTTTAAATAGATGTTAAAGAGGGAAGGGTTCATTTACGAGAGGACATAGTGCCCTACAGCAGGAATTCCTGGCAGGTCTCTTGCCATCCTCAGGCAAACATGGAAATGTTTCAGGGGTAGTAGCCTTTGATGTCAGGGGGAAAAGGAAATAATTTCCGTATAGCCACAAACGCTGAAAGCATGCATTATTCAAGCCAGAATCTATAAATGGGAAGCGGTACCGTACCCTTTTCATTGAATGGTGTGTGCCAAGCGAGAAGGTAGTTGTCTGGTTTTAATTCCCTGCAGCCTTCGATGGTAGCGGGGTCTGGCCGCCTCCCCGAGAGCTTGTCGATAGCATCCACGTAGCGTTTTACCAGCTCCCGGTACAGGTCTTCCAAACACCAGTAATCTGCTCAGAGGAGGGAAGAGAAGGTTGTTATGTGAAGGCAGAAGAGCAAGAGAGCACTGAAAACAAACAAGCAAGCTCACTGTGCATTTAAGAAATGTTCCTATTTCCACTTCCATTACACCGAGTTGTGTTTCTGCTGCTGCTGTCAACACATTTTTCCACACCATGAGAGCGGGCTGCAGGGACAACAGCCTCGTCCCTCTGTTCTCATCTTTTCCTGCTTTCCTTTCCACTTTTAATTCCTTTAATCAGAAAGATGAAGGCATTCTGTTCATCAACAGTAGCTGCTCAGGGGCTTTATTTAGGCTCCGTGGTGTGAAGTATTAACAGAGGTGTCTAACTGTAAGGTGAATGTGTTGCCGCTGCGGGGACTGGGTGTGCGCATGAAGCCAGCTCTGCCTGGCTCAGCCGGTGCCTTTGCCGTCATTTGCAGACATGAACCCAATTTAAAAATGAAAGCCTATTTTTTTTAAATTACCACTGAATTATTTTAAAGAGGTATGTATGATTAAACACAAAAGCAAATCAGTGACCTTATTTTTTAATCTGATTTTATATTTATTTTGTCTAAAATTTGTAGGTTTTTCATGCAGGGATCCCTATATCTTATGTTGGTACAGCAACTAGAACAGCGAGCTTGTGTAAAAATGGTAATAAAGATCAGTAAAAGTAGTAAATCCCTACAGTCTGTAGCATTTCCAGCAGATAAATTTCTTTCTGGAATAAGTTCACTAGCAATATCTGTTTATTGATTATTTTTACTAAGGCCTACAGTCTTGCCTAAGGAGGAATCTTTCCCCTGTTAAACGTATACTGTTTCTTCAGTATAGCTGCTTCTCTCGGCTGCTGCTGCGTGTTGTTGGGCTTGAAGAGCCCTGCCCTCGGCTTTTGCCAAGGAAAAGCTTCCACTGGCATCTATTACAGCTCTGTCATCAGTGGGAACTGAGGAGACCGTCGGGATTTATCCATTTATATCTTTTCTATGTACTTCGAGAAACCCTGTTTAATACTTCGATTGACTCACAGATGGAATGATACAGCAGGGGAAGTTCTAAAAATATCCTCATTTTGTCAAAGATTGGTGATTTCTTGAAATCCACAGGAGAGGTTTGATTTAAGAGAAAGTTTGGAGCCCTGTAAGCCAGAGCCACTCGAAGGTACCAGTTAGGCAGACAGGTAAGTAAAGAAGATGCAGGGTAAAACCAAGGTTCCCCTCCTTTCACACAAAAAAATACCTTATCCATTACGCTGGCCATCCCACATACAACCCTAGAGGAACAAGATACTTTTAAGCTGCCGACTCTTTCCAGATTTAGGAATCAGGTGTCAGTTTATCCGGATGGGAGCCAGGAGCAGGATTTACCGCCCGGCAGCTTCTGCAGAAGCCTCGTCCCCAGAGCCAGAGTCTCTCTGGTCCAGCAGCTCCGGGCTGCCCGAGCCCACCAGGGTTCCCGCACCTGGAGCCAGGCTGCCATCTCAGCCGTCAAGTCAATAGGACAGGTTCCTTCTTTAGAAATGAACCCTTATCTTTTTTAAATCCGTGTTTAAGTCAGAGAGGAAAAAGCTTTCCTCGTTGCAGGGGTAGTTCCCCTGCCTTTAAGGATGCTGTTCTTGTTCCTCCCTTATGGGACAAATTCCTACTGGAAGTAGACGTTTCGTTATCCTTCATTGTGGGATCAACCTTTCCATCTGTGCACATGGTGGATTTGGGGAGCGCCAGCTTAGTCTGCAGCAGCGCCCGCAGCCGCCGCTGCTTCTGGCCATCCCCTCCTGGGATGTCCTCCACGCAGCTGGCAAAGCGCTGGCCAAAATCGCCTCCCCAGGTGAGAACTGCCGTCATCCTTAACACAAACCTCTGCCTCACGCTTGGCTGCTGCCGCAGCCTGGGGCTGGGAGCTCCCCCGAGGGCAGTGCCCGGGCGATGGGACACCACGGGGCATGTCCGTCCCAGCCTGCGAGCATCCCGCATGTACCTGGAGGTGTGCACCCAGGGGATGCTGCGGCCGGCGGGTGGCCAGCCAGGTGAATGGGATGTGCGGGGAGCGGGGCAGTGAGGGACAGGAATATTTTTATTGCTTATCCCCCTTCTTTTTTTCTCTTTTTTTTTTTTTTTTTTTGTCTGGAAATGTTCCAGGCACCGAATATATTGTTTAAAATCTCAGTCTACGCAGCAGCGAGGTCTCCCCACCACATGAGGAGGGCAGGTCCCCAGGGCTGGTGGCAGCTGCCTCAGCCTTCACGGACCCACATTCACCTCCTTTAACTCTGTTGATTTGGGTGATTTTGCACATGGGCTGGACTATGACCAAGCCCAGTGGCTTTTTTGTGCTCCCCTTGCCAGGAAGAGACACTGCTGCGGGCAGGAGCGGTTCTGTTTCCCTTGTGGGAAGCAGAGAGAAGGACTTGCTTTCCCTTTTTCACCAATGTTACTATGAAATGAAGATTTCTTACTAAAATTCCCCACAGCAGCTTGGTGCTTTCTCACCAGCTCATAAAAGCACCTTTTTAAAAAGCTTGTCTGATCAGGCCAAAGAAATGAGAGTGTAGGATAAACACAGCTGACGGGAATTATAGCTGAGACTTTTTTTCTTTAGAGCCACAGTGCTCCTGCTATATTTAAGAAATAAGATTTATTATTTCACCATTAGTCTAACTGGCTTGATTACCCAGAAGTTATGGTTTTAGAGAGTTCAATAAGCAAGAAACATATGATATGTATTTAATCATAGCCTATATTCAGAAATATGTTAGTCATCTTTTTTTCTTGATAGGCTGACATCTTACCTTTATCTTTAGTGTATTAGCTACCCCTTAAACCATTGGTTAGCTGATAGCCAAGCACGACGTGTCCAACACACTCTTCAACTGATCTCCACGAACTAAATTTAGAGCAGATTGGGAGCAGGCAGATAAAGCGGTAAAACAGAAGCACAAGGGAAATTTCACTGACATGAAGGATACTTAGCTACATGTGAGCTTCTGCTACTGTTAGTTATCCAGTGTTAGGCATGTTGAGAAAAGTCAGGAATATTTTTACAGAGATTAAAACATTTGATTCACTCTGAAGAGGCAAAATATGGCTGAATGGTCACTGCCTTCACACATTCACTTCACACTGAATGGTGTACTTTTGATGTCTATCTTGACAGTTCAGAAAGCTCTAGTTCAATGGGTAGGGTGTCGATATAAATACCATTGCATCTTACAAAAGACGATTCCTACCTTAAAAAAATCCAAATGTTCTCTCTCAAACTATTGTGATTTTAGAAGACATATATTAATAACTTCCACTATTCTGAAAGACTTTATTATAAACATAGTATGTTAGAATACTTTTGGGACTAAAGACACAGAGCTCTCCTTAGAAAGCAAATTGTTCCGTTTCTGGCCTTGCAGGCGCAACCCTTTGCCCGAGGGGCAGCGAAGAGGAGGCAGCGCTAGTGATTTTAGCCTGAAAAAGGTATTAAGGTGACTCTACTCCAGCCTGGAGTTCTGAACGTAAACATGTTAAAAATGCGCTTAGAAGAGCTCTTATCTTTTACGGAAGAATTTCTAGTGGCTATATTATTCCCTGATGTATTCCAGCGTACAGATAATCTACTTAGCAATTATTTTTGTTATGCTGGACAAAAATTTAGTCTTTAAGCTTTAACCAACTGTATAAACCTAGATAAAATATAGGGAGAGCTCCTCCACACTCAAGAAATCAAAACTCCCCAGTTTGTGTGATGGTTGCAAGATTGCGCTCATGGAGGAGACAAGCTAATGCACGTTATCATTCACATAAGCAGCATTTCTGACGCATTTTCTCATGCCTTCCCCAGCACTCAGGCTTATTATAAGAAATGCAGCAAGTCGACAGTTTTGCTCCTTTCCAGACTGCGTTCACTAGTCCTGGCGTACCTACCTGTGATGACAGCCTCTGCCGTAGCCATGTGCATGAGCGTGTTGTCACTTACTGGCCACTTGTCGGGAGAGAGCACCAGGTTCTCAAGCCCTCCGATTTCCTTCAGCTCCTGCTGGATTTTTGCACCTAAGGCATTGTTTTCTCGGGAGAAGTTGCGATAACCGAGAGCATCCCCTACCCCAGCCAGCACAAGCGCAGCTTTAAATTTATCCATCCCCAAGACGCTTTCCGCCTTCCTTTTGTCCGAGACAGCCACCGAATCTTGATCTTCCTTTGTTCCTTTGCCTTCGGCTCAGCTCCCCCGACACTTTATAGCAGCCATTGTGTCACACCGAGAGCGCTCTCTATAAGGCAAGGACTTCCTTTTCTGGCTCTGCAGATGCCATCTCTTGTCCGGGACCTGACGGAGAGGAAATATTTCATAACCCAGGGATTTTGCAGGGGCTTTGTTCAATGAAACCGCAAGAGCGGACCCGCAAAGCGAAGCGCAAAAGCCTCGTTTCTGCAACCCAGCGTAAAGCAAGCCAGGAAATCCTTAGCCCTACCCAGCGTAAGTAACTCTACACCCAGAAAAACAGATGCCTCGCAGGGGTGTTTATTTATTTAATAACTTGTAAATTAATTTATTTTCCTGCCCTTTTCTGACATGCTGGAGTCAGCCTCTCTTTCAGGGACCAGTCAGAAGGAAAGCCTGTGATAAAAGGAGTTTCCAAACTCTGTAAACACTAGAATGATGGGTTAGGCAGTAAGAAATCTAGTCAAATGCAGACAACCTCTCCCACTTCTAATTATGCCCTACGGCGGTATTATGTCAACAGCTTTCTTATTCCATTCCACCTGCTACAAGAATGTTTTCCTAATTCACTGCACCCCTGGATAAACACTGAGCAAAATACCAACTTCAATCCCACGCCTCTTACTCCCTGGCAAAGACTGACTTTTTCCTAAGGCTGAGCTCAGGTGCAGCCTACGTTTGGACTCTGGAAGGAAACTGTTTTGAAAGATGCGTTTAAATGGCATCCTGTGAGTCTAAGAAAGTTCACGTCCGAAGAAATCTCACTTGGTAAGAATCGAGCTTTATTAATACCATCCTTTAAAACTTGATACTTGTGCAATTATGTACTTCATTCTGTTACTGCAGTTTTTTCTGTGCTTCTGCCATGCAGTGCAAGAAGGAGCTCTGTAGTCTTGCAGCTTTTTAAACTTATTTTGCCCATAAACACATCTCCGTGTAGGCTCAACATCTTCCTTCAAGGGGTCTGCTGAGACTGACTCAGATCGTGGTTCTGAGTCACCATTCATGCTGTCCTAAAGACCCACAAATTACTACTACTTTACAGATAGAAATACAAATGTAAATATAAACTTAGGTAGATAAACAGATGCATCCTCCTATCACCCAGAGCGATAAGCAGTTAATCACAGACTGAGTTACTGACGTGTAACAGAAATATCACTGTACTTCACAAGAAACCTTAATGCAGTTTCAGAACACGGATAAGCATCGCCATTCCTATTCTACATTATAAGAATTAAGGTGCCAAAGTGGTGAAAGTAGCCTCTGTTAGTACACTGTTTTTTTAAAGATTAGGATTTGGGTAAGAGAAGTGTTGAGTATCAAGAGGACACTGAGCGCGTCTTCATTTCTAGGAAGGAACAACTCTGCACTGAAAAAGGAAAAAAAAAAAGGCAATTATGCTTTAGGATACTAGGAGCATTACGTAGGGACCAGAGGACATGCAGGGCCAAGTGTTCTACGGCGGGGCTGTGGCCAGCCTGCTCTGGAGATGGTTCGCCACGAGCAGTGAGGCTGCCAGCCCCTCTCCCTGCGTGGCTATGGGAACAGACATCACATCCCACAACCGGGGCATTTAGGCAACGTAGAGGTAATCTTAGAGTTACCTCAGGTTTCACGTGTCTGAAAGTGGCCACTCAGAATGGAAAACTAAGGCCAATGCAGCTTGCAAAAACCACACCAGGCAGAAGCACTGATGTCGATGTCTCCGTTACAGGTCCATGCACCCTTCCCAGGCACCCACCCCTTCTCTAGTCCTGCAGAGCACTACGATTTGGAAGCACATAGGAATTTGATCTTGCAAAGCAAGGGCAAGAGAAATCACCTGCTGGGGCACCACGGAGAGCTAGTAAGGGCCTCATCAGATGGAAGGTTCCTTCCTGAAAATGGGCAAAGCTATTTTTAGTTTTCCATTTATCTCTTCCTCCTGAATGTGGCTGGCAGTTGCACTGCCCTTTCGCCTCCCGTGGACTTTACCCTGTTGCACGCACACTTGGCTGCTCATAACACAGCCCAAATTAGGAATAAAATCTTTGGCTTTAGAAATAAGGCTATAATGAAAACCCAGAAAAAATTAGAGAGAGGTTCTATTTTTCAACTCTGCAAAACAGAACATGCAACAAAGAATTTAGTTTTTATTTAATTTGTTAATTGCACATGATCTCCTTTTCATGCGGTACTTCCAGCCACTATGAGCTTTCTGGGCAGGGGTAGGTTAGGCACACCGATATCTACCCCTACTCCCCCCAAAAGAGGCAATTATTTGTAAAATATCATACTTGCATGTCTTAAACACAGCCAAAATAGAATCCCTCCATTAAGATGGCTAAGTATTCACTTATATACATATTCACAGTAGGAAAAAAAACTAAGTAGAGCTGGCAAGAACCGTTTGGTAAATGTTAAATCAGATAAAAATGCAGCTTTGGTGTCCTCTCATTAGTGTACATATGACTGCTTTCAGATGGGGAGAATCCAGAAAAAAAGGCAGGACAGAGAAAAGACTTGTGTTGGTGGCAATACGCTGTTGTTTCAGCTCAACCGCATTTGAAACCCTGCGTGAGAACACGAAAGCATGCCTTCAGCAAACGTGGCTCCACCTGAGGGGATGCAAATCAATGTTCTCCACCGCCCAGGAGAAGGCTCTTGGGCTGTACAGGGCCTGTCGTCTGTTATGAATAGATGAACTGGCGAAGGGAGCCGGGGCTGAGACTGCTCTGTCACCACAAGCCCTTCAGCATTTTCAGTAAAAGAGGAAGGCTATACCCCAAGTACTTCACCCGTGAGCGAGTGATGCTTCTGCCATTCCAAGACACTCAGTAGGGAAATGCTCTTGGTTCCAAGTTCACCCATCCCAAGGATGCAGAGCCATATCCTGGAAAAGTAAGGCTGATACCGGATGAGTCTCCTCAACAATTCAATTTTCCTCTCCAGCTCCTGGTTAGACTTGAGCCTATTCACTAAACCTCGTCAGACTTCTGTCAGAGCTGCATCTTCGCCACTACTGAAGTGAAGGATTCCACTCTGGCAACAGGATCATTTCTTTAGGAATGATACTAATTATAGAACACATTCATTGAGATCCAGGAAAAAAATAGACTGTTTTTACTCAATTCTTTAATCATAGGGATGAATCATTTTCATACCGCTTTACACCACTGCCTTAAAAGAATATTCCTTTAACACCGCAGCATGGACTTCTTCCTTCTTTACCCTCTTGACAGAAAGCCTATGTCATGACATGAAGCCTACAGAGTTTGCCTAACAACAAATAGCATAACGTAGAGTATTTCACTGCTTGTAAAAGAGGCACAAGAAAAAAAAACATATGGGAATTTGTCACGTATACACGCAAACCAACAAGAGGAAGTATCCCAATAATTATACTCATTAATCAAAATTTGAATGCTCTTAAGCTTCCTCAGGCCTTTCTCATTAAGAGGTGAACGTTGTACCCACTTGTCTGAAATACGGCGTTTTCTGCCTGTGGTTGTAGCAGTAGCTGCAGTTGCAGACCCCTCTGTCAACAGTTTTAACAAAAAAGCCCATTTTAGAGGTGTGTCATTCTCACCTAATTCTACTCAGCACACCGTATATAATGCAAAGGTCAGAAAACATGTTGTGTTGATTATTTTTTTAAAAAAGGTCTCATGGTTGTAAAACATTCCACTTTTTCCCTTTCAGAAGGGCTGTGCCGTTCGGTGTGCCCGATGCTGCGTGGCATCAGCTGAGGGAAGGTGCTGGTGCGGACACTCAGAAGGAAAAGAGCTTGCCATGGTTCAAGTACCAGCCAGCATCAGCAGTTTCGCTGGTACAGGAGAAGGAAGACGGACTCTGTGATACCAAAGCGGCCAGTGGCTGGTGGAACGATCTGCTTACAGGACTGGGACAAGTAGTTCCACTGCTGTGCCTGCTCACCCACCGGGATACTGGGGTGCTCTTGCACTCGCTAGCGATGGGAACCACTTGGACCACGAGTCTGGCTGAGCGTAGTATCAGAGAGGCTGGAGAGGGACGCCAGCTGGGAGAGTACAGAGGACAACTATTCAGTTTGATTCAAACTTTCAGAAGAGAATTAAGGGCAGTTGAATACATACCTCCGAAGGTCTTTGCACAGACTTCTCCTACAGAGTTCAGAGCCTAGGGCTGAGCAAGACCTTCCCTGCAATTACACCTCTCGTTGCCAGTACAAACTAATGACACGAATTGCAGAAAGTTTGGTCGCTAGCAGGTATATGTAGTGGATGCAGCACTGCAGCTAAACACAGCGAGCTTCTTAAAAGTCTAAAGGTGGCACAGATGAGCAAAACACACGTTTATTATAACTGCTAAAAATTCATGAGCTACACCCTTGCTCTCTTCTGACTGATGGAATAATAATGCAAGAATCTAATAAATTAACCAGAAAACAAAAAAAACCCACCACCCTTTGCAAGGTCTCCAAAGCAGAAAGCTGACAAAAACCATACAGACATCTCACGACTGACTTCAGTCCTTTATGTTGACAGTCCATTTATTCCTTTTTCCATTGCCACAAAATTTACACACGTACAGCTTACTCAGCAGCAAATCTCTCAGGTGCATTGAATGAGCAGATGCTTGCAGGTTTGCTCTCCTTGGCATGACATACATGACAAATTACATTTAAATTTAGAATTGGCAAGTACAAATGCTATGGCTCGGTTTCAAACACTCTAGGATGTAAAACTTGGCACCAAGTTTAAAAATACATACAGCATATCTAGGAACTAATACTGTATGCACTGAACAACTTGAAGACATCTGTACCACTTCTGATTATAAATTGATCAGCGTAGGTGCTACCATTGTACCAGCTTACCTAAAAAGCGAGTCAGAGTGCCCTGTAAAGTGGAACAGTGGACAGTAGCAAATTATTAAAATACATAAGGAAGTCATCATTTGAAAGCAGTTTATTTACACTTATTTTTATGAATGTTCAAGTGTGAAGGTGTTACTCCATGCTATTATTTATGGGGACGTGAAATGCGTACATGGTTTCAAATGGATAGAAGACTGGGAAGAACAAAAGAAAAAGTATACTATGCCTATTAAGCTGGCTGATAAGGAGCAACTCCTATCTTGAGAGTATTTTGCCCAGTCCTTCTCTGTTGGAAGGTGTCTTCTATGAAGGATCCTCACAGGAATGAGGCTTAAGAGTAAGTGAGTGTGTATATGTAGAAACTCAACACTGTGCTAAGCACCTTTCTTCTTCCTCGGATTAACAAGGCAAAAAACCTCAACCCACATGCATTTTTATGCTCTATTTATTTTGAAAGGTAAAAGGTGCATCAGGTTGATTTGAGGGAATTCTCAGCATGAACAAATGTTTCACAAGCTCTGGCGCTGTAAAACTATTCAGTTACATCACATACCAATAGATTAAACTACTTCTGGTCAGTTATATTATAGCTGTATATTTTAAGTGGCAATTGTGTGAATAACAAGCATTCCACCGCTTTTGGCCGGCTAAATGCACTTGATGTTATGAGGTGTTACACATTCTCCAAAGCCTACAGGACAGATACAGAAATGGCTTGTTTTGGGAAGGAAGAGTAGGTAAATAAAATGCATTAAAAAGAGCGTAATACTGGTTTTAAATCTCTGTTGACTTCTGTAGAATACCTGGACTTCTGTACACAAATGCCCTTCTAAAAAGAAGTAGTCAGAAAGTAATAATTTGGCTTAATATTACTCCCTAACTCTCCGCAGCAGAGAGAGGCAGCTGAAGACTGAGACGCTGACATCTAGTGGGTGCCATGCAAGATCCAAGACTTACAAATACTGCTTAGGGTAAAAAGATCACTAATACAAATCACTCATGGGGCATTTGTAACTTGCCTGCTACATTCTTATTAAAGAAAATTTGCTACTGTTTTCAAATTTGTCCTAACCCTGCTTTTTAAACATCATGCACAACTGAAATTCTCTCAAATGGAAGAATGAAGGTAATCTTTCTGTACGCAGCACGTACATTTGTTCTTGTAGGCTGCAGTGACATAAATGAAAGCTGACTGCTTATATGAAACTCTAAATATTAGAGTTTAAGAGAATATTGTAAGCTTTTATACCCTCACAACTACAAAATAAAATAGTATGCTGTCCTGCAATACTTAAATGATCTAATGTGATCCAAACAGATATAAATTATATAACTTAATGCATCTATTAAGCTCTGATTACAGAAAATATATTGATCATAGCTGTACATACTCTTTAGCAACTCTTTGTTTTGTTTTAACAAACTTTTACAGTGCCTATGACAAACTCATTTTGATGAGGTAGCATTTAAGAGAGCCCTGTGTGAAGACGTGTTGAATAGTTTCTGGTAAAACTTTTTTGTGCTTAGCCTTTGGAAGAGACACTGTTGAGCAACAGGAGACTGACTCCTGTACGCTTTATAATCGATAGCTGGTGAAAGGGTAGAAACAAATGACAACAAATTCAGATTTGGTGAAAACTAGTCCAGCTCCACTAGCCTTGAGATCAATGATACTGCATTAATTTACTTTTTTCCCCTTAAATAAATGTTACTGAATCCACAATACATCCAGAGGCATGAATGCTTATCATCATTAATGTCAAGTCTCCTTACCCCTAACTATTTCTCCAAAGTGGAAGCCAACTAGTTAAGTCTTTGGGCTTATTCACACTTATTTTCTGTGAGAAGTGCCAGGAATTGCATTTATAACTATGTTGCATTTAGCTAGAATTTACGATATGTTTCAGGCTAGAAATAAAACTAAAAGTTATATTCCACCAGTTCATTATTTAAAATAAAGTAAATGAAACACATAATTGAAGACTAACTGAATTATGATAATCAAATGTGAATTATAAAAGCATCTTTGGTTGTTTAATGTCTACTTTAAAATGGTTAATAAAAAAAGCTGGAGTTGCAACATAGCATAGAGCAGCAGCCCTTCCTCAGCAATGTTACTGTTACATGTCCAAGCACTTCAAGAAGAATAATGAGGAAGTTAATCTCACTGGGAGAAAACAAAAGGCCGGATGTAATCAACCTATACATCTAGGAGCTAAAAATAAAATTTAAAATTTTGGCAATAAGTAAAAAAAGCACAAGTGTTTTTTCGTTTTGCTACAATTCTATATCAGGACAAATCCACAGAACTAACTTTTATAAAAATACAACATACTGCATAAATTTTATTTAGGGATTTAATTTATATACCACAAATACTGCTTTTAATATAAGTACAATATAATACAGTTTTATTTCTGTAACTGCTGGTGTTCACTTTGGATCACGAACTGAATTGCATGCTGTGCTGTCAAAACTGTAATAAAATGGCCTCTAGTTAAACTTCTCCAAAGTATAAAATCATGCAAAATCTACATCCTATATGATACAACCAGTACAATAATTGAAGCCAATAGCTACAAACAGCCTGGACTATCTTCTGAGTTTGTTCTTGCAGTGTCCACGAGTCAGCCATCATTTTCTTTAGGCAGAAAGGAAGAATTTCAGTTTTGTCTGCAGAATGTCATCACGACCACTGAAACCAGCAATGCTGTGCACAGTTATCAGTCAACAAATCTTCATCACCTAATGCAGTTCAGAGTGCACATTTAGTCCATATTGATAAGTCTGGGGTTAGGAAGTTTTACGTTTTCCTCCTGTGACTACTGGTCGTGCATATTCCACAAAATCATCTATAAGAACAGGCCACGCTCCTAAAGAGAAGTCAAGCAATTCAGAAATTAATGTACCATTATTAGCAACAAATTGGTGTAGTTTCTAAATACAAAGGATCAGAAGCTCACTTTGACATTTCTGGGCTTTAACATGCATGACATGATAAACACTTGGAAAAAAGCATTTAACTACTAAATTAAACATTTGAGTCTCTTCTTGCAGCAATAGTTCTTAGTACAAACAAAATGTATTTAAAGCATAATCCACACTACAAAGTTTATAAACATTAGATGACAGCAAAACCATGGCATTCCTATTAGAGCCATTCATAAATTAGGAAATATTTCTGTACACAGTCATTCCAAAATAGGATTCGCAGGATTAGTAACAGAGTGTAAATTGCTTTTAGGTTAGTAAAAAAAATGTTCATGTAGACATTCTTGCAAGCAGAAAAATGATGTATTTCCTTGCAGTTGGCAGCACTTTTATACAAAAAAATACAGTTTCACTGAGACTCTTGGAGCATAACAGGTTCAAATAGCATGTGCTATATCATGGTGTGACAGTATCTTTACTTCTATTTACATATTACAGCAAACTAGTTAACCTTCTTATCATTACTGTTTTGGCAATGAGTATAACACCGTATTTGCAGCTACACCTCTAAGGGTAAACAAATTAAGACAGAAGGTAGCAGCATGTTCTGTTGTTCGTTTACAGCAATATTTTATTTCTGCTGTACCAATTTTTGAAGATATTCAAGTACTGCTTACCTTCTTCATCATAGTTGGACATATCATCTGCAATCATATTTCCAAAGTCTAACAAAAGATTCCAAGTATCTTTTGGAATTGATCTTTTATGATGTTCCTGTAAAGGAGGAAAAATGGTACTGTTCAATCCAAACTATTTTCAAATTCCACAGTAGTATTTTATATTGATATATACAGAAATACATGTTTTACAAGTATTTCTTCTTTTTTTTTTTTTTTTTTAAATAAAGCTCAGAGCTTCCAAAGAAAGCTACAAAATAAATTGCAACTAAAGAAGGCAGAAAAGTGTAAGAAGTCTTTGATAGTCTTCCATTCTGCTTTTAGGGTATGTGTTCCTAACTTGTTATGGAAAAGAATAAAACAAATGCACTTTATACTTCTACTTAACAGCATCCATTCCAGGTTCTGAAACTGTGCAGCCATGTGTTAGCATTCTGCCACATCAACTTGAGCCCTTTTTTCCTTATCCCTTTTTACTTACACTTACCCAGTCTCTCTTTCAACCTGTTGGTTATAGTTGCACCTACACTCTTCTCACTTCCTCCCAGATTGCCTTCCGGATCCGTCATCCCAGCCTCTCTTCAGCTATTCTCACCATAATGCACCACCTGCATTTGCTCCACTTCTGTCCAGTCTCCTTTTTCCCAGTCTGTCCTATTCTTCTCCACTACCACTTCCTTGTCTGATTTCAAATACACTCTTTCTGCATCACCCCATTCACAAGTACTAGTTGCCACCCTGGCCAATTTGAGTAGCACTCCAAAAAACTTCAGCCCCAGTCAGTGTTTCTCAGCTTTTAAAGTCAGCATTCCCAAGAAGAGAGGGTGTGCGGGGAAACACAACTACTAAACTCGTGAGCTGTAGGATCAAGTCAGATCATTCACATCTCCCTTCATCTGTTGATACCGCTATGTTACTTGAAGATAGCAGGGGTGGATTAATAGGGAATTAAAGTTCAACAGCTAGTTCTGGTTTGCAGCAAAAAGTTGCAACTGCATGGAAAGAGTTGATCGGTGACAGGTTGGGGTTTTTTGTGTTTGTGGTTTTCGTTGTGTCGTGGGCTGAGGTTTGGTTGGTTGGTTGGGTTTTTTTAAGCAGTAATACTCTAAAGTATTGAGAAGAACAAACTGCATTTCAAAAATCTGGAACTTGATCAAAATGAGGTTGATGTCCAACACAACAGCAAACATGTCCTCTCACTCAAGCCAAATGTCATATCTTGACTGCAAAAAAATATGACAAGCAAACATACCTCCTGGAAAAGGTTCCTTAAAACAAAAACCACAAACAACCCCCCCCCCCATCCAAAAGAGTCCTAAGTTGCTTCTTTCTTAGGTTGAATTTTTTTAATCCAAACACTTCTTCTAAAGTAAACATTCAGGTTAAATATTTGTAGCAAAGATACTTTATACCAGATCATCTAGATTATTGCTTGAAGTAGATATCTGCAGAACTGTCTGTTGCAACAAACTTGATCACATAGCCAAGTGGGGAAAAAAAAATAGGACTTTTCTTCAGTTACATCTATAGATCTGAATTTGGATGTATTAAGGCAGTTAAAATGTGAAACGTTTTCACAAGTTCTCTTGATGAAACTGGCACATTATTAGTGAATAAAATAAATATACTGTCCAAAAATTTAGAAAAAACTTCAGAAAATATTGCAAAAAGCATACACTTTCCCTATTAAGCATTGGTGATTATGAGACAAAATGCAGAAAACCTTAATTCTCCTGAACTACAGATAAAAAGATAAATTGAAAAAAAAAAATCAAGATAAATTATACATTATGTAACATTATATAACGGTTTTTTTTGGACATACATAGAAATGCAAATGTAGAAACACGGATGAATAAATCAGATCTTTAATAAGAATATTTTGTGATTTCTAAAGTTTAACTTATGCATCTTTACTCCACTGCCCACAGAATTGCACGGGTAATAGAAAACTGTCAAGATCAGTTCACAACTATTATCTAAAAAATGAGTGAAAATAATTACTCAGACAAGAACTTTCGCTTAAAAAGAAAAGTCTCCCAGGTTAAGTCAGTCATAACAGAATTGACATTTAAAAATCACTGAGTTTATCCATTAATACTGCAAAAGGCAGAGCATGGTAAAATACATGGTTGACAATAATCACAGCTGTCTTGAGAATGAAGACAACATAGGTTCAATCTACAATCATGGCTTCATTTCATGCAGAAGCTTTCGTAAGTAGGAGGATACAAGATCCAGAAAGCAGGACGCTTTACTGCTTTGCTACATCTTTTTGCATTCTTCTCAAGTAGAAAATTATATAAAGAAGATTTAATTTAGCTTGATTTAAGACTATTTTATATCAGTTTTCAAAAAGGAAAAAGTTCAAAGGAAGTATTCAGACATCTTGTCTTTTTCTTTATTGTAAGCACAGCCTACAAGCCAGACTACTGTGGACTAAGATAGTCGGGAAGGAATATGGTACATACTTACCAACAAAAATTTATTCCAAAGATCTAGAAATTTAAACCTTCCTGACAAAACTAAATTCCAATATGCAATTGCCATTTCTAGATCTGCAAGAGACAAAGCAACACGTAAGTATTACAGCACATTATACGCAATAAAACTCTTATGGTTAAACAATTAATGCTACATCCAGCACATTATGATACAAATGAATAACATTCTTTTAAAATCACTACAAAAGTTATAATGAACTGTTTTCTGCTTTCACTGACCCAAGAGGCGGAAGACAAGCAATAATGGTAAAAATTGCATATTGAACATTGCAGTCATAAAGACTAAAATCTTTTTGTCACCATCCAGCAGTGTCAGATTAAAGCTACTTTCATTCTACAGAAACAGAACAAAATAGTTATCAATAACTCTGTCTACAAATTAAAAAAAAAAAAAAGGATATATGCACAAACACAGCAAATATTGATAGAAACCCAAACATTTAAGTCTGCGGGTGCCAATTCCTGTTAATTTATCACATTTTAGACACATTTGACTTTTAAGGGAATTTAAGGACACGAGGGGATAAAAAAAAGATTTGTCTGGGGCATGGTAATTCTACAGCACCCCTTACAGCAATAATTCTCTTCTTCTGGAGTCATCTGGCAGACAAACACCAACACCCAATACTGAAAATGCAAGTCCAAGAAAGCAGCCCTTATTCTGCACCACGACCATTGATCTTAGAGCAGAGCTCAGCTCATGCATGCCAAGAGGACGATGCAGCACTGCCACACATTCAAGCGGAAAAGTAGGAGCAATATTAGATGCAGCATAAGAGCAGAAAGGATGTTTTCTTAACGGCCTCTCTTCATTCTCAGCAACTCACGATACCTAATGGCTTCTGTGCTTGGTCCCACAGGTAACAGCACTAAATGCATACATACTGCTGTGCAACCACAAAATAAAGCACAGCCTTTCTTAACTACAAGAAGATTTCAGTTTGTGCTTTCAGCGTAAGATAAGTATAAACAAAATATGAAACTTAATAGGAAGTATTGTCATAGCAGATAAGATGGAAGCTTGATCTTCACCTACAAGAAAAGAGTACGGTATTTGAAACTGTACGTATCACATTACAAACCAAAGGACACTCTGTCACCTGAAATCAAGTTTCAAGTCTGAAAGAGATGTTCCAGATTTTAGCATAGCCAGTTCCCTACTGTCTGCATCATAGAGGGCTGGGGCCCAGACAAAGTGCAATAATTAAAATGTAGAGAAATGCAGTATGCCTGTACCTAGCTACATAGAGATAGGGCTGCCAGTGTTTGTTCTACTATGATCAGAGTGCTTTTCAGTACAGAACTTGCTTTAGGCCCTAATAAACTTCTTTCAGTCCTTGCTGTCTTTGCCACCATGCTCACTTGTCACAGAAAATAAATAGAATAGTTAATAGCTGTTTAGATACGCAGATTAATTATTCTTATCTGTTATCCCAAATGAAAAGCAAAAGAAATGGGAAGGCAGAAACTTGACTCAACCTTTCCAAGCCAACCTTGCAAATCTATCACGCGACGACATTAAGCAAAATGCACTTTTAAGGAAAAACACTTTAATAGCAGAAGAGTTTTTATACTTCTGATTAAATATTCCCTGGAAAAAGGAAGAAGGTACAGGCAAGGAAACAAAGATGGTTAAAGGTGCCACAGAAAAGTTAAAAAGGAAAGAAGAGGCCACACTTCCTTGGTTTATTTGGGTATGTGTCAAATTTAGTATTATGTTAAGGTGAACTTGATTATTGCAAAATTGTATTTAACACAATGCATGTGAAATACTATCTTAATTAAGTTGATACTTGAGGGATACATTACATGTATGTGCAAATCAATTCTCCTGCACAAAGATACAGGAATTATTTGCTATAATGTACAACAAAAGCATATCCTGCTGAGGATGCCGCTCTGTAGTGGCTGAAACTGGTCCACAGTGGAGCTGCTCTTGCCATTAAGCACATGGAGGGAAGTCCTGATCTTGGTTAAAATGAGCTCAAAGGAAAAAAAAGTAAATCTTCCTCATCTGGTTCATTGCAATCACACAAACTCATGAACTAACGCAAGAGATATTTGAATGAAAGGACTAGATGGGACTATCACTTTTGGTAGTGGTGCCAGTTTATGTGATCTTAAAGTATTTGAGAAAACTAGGCCTTCGGGTGTGCTACATTCTCAAGGGATATGGCTACATTTTTGTTTGAAGACAATTCCCTACCTAGGTTGAAAAACTTAGCGTTGGAGGACAGGAAAGAGGATTTTTCTGCTTTAAAGGGAAGACCTAGTTACACAGAGTTCCAGTTCTCCATTAGGATGCTGATAGTAGTATCAATGAACAGTGATGCTGTAGAGTTCGTGCATCTGCTACAATTAGTGCAGCACTAAAAGATATTAAGGAAAATAAAAAAGGCCTTATGCCATGGGAGTTCTGCATCCCCACAGGAAGATGCTTTTGCAAGGCGCAGATTTCTCAGGCAGTCTTAGGAATACCTATTTCAATGCTGCATAGATATGAAGGCAGATATCATTACAAATAAAATAAAATCAAACTACAATTACAAAAATATGCTGGTTTTGTACCAAGAAATACGCTTCCCACATCATAGACTAATAATGCAAGTTTTATAAATGGAAAGGAAAAGAGAGCTGCATGAATCTCTAGAAACTAACGCCTAAGCAAGAGCCAGTTTAGAAGAGACTTCATTGCAAACATCCATTTCATATCCAAATCATAAAATTGCTAAACAGTTAATGTTTAAAGAACATCATAAAAATACCACATCATATACTGTACATTATACAATGGTTTGAGCTTTACCTTCACCCCAAAATATTTTCAGTGTCAATATCTAGCGAGTGTTGTATGTCATGCAGCCCCTTCAGTATAATGGCTTTATAGTCCAAAGTTTTTGCATACACTGAAACAAAGCTTCAATATCTAAATATTCAGCTTTCAGGATATCTAGTCTAGTTGTGGCTACACACAGCATCTATAAAGCTTCCTGTACTAAAACTGTAAGAACTGAGTCACCTAAAAGTGATACTGACTACCATTACAAAATTATTAAAACTAAAAAAATTTTAAAAATATATACAATATCTAAGTAAAACAAGTTGAAGGAGGAAAAGGTTAGTAAAATAATGTTTTAATTATTTTAAACATTATTTTGCTAAGTAACATTTATTATAGTAAACATGTTTTAGTATGTTTTAAAAGGAGTTCTTTACACTTCTGAATTATTTAAGCAATCAGCTTTTCACAGTCAGAAGCAAAGCATTTTGCACACAGTATGATCTACTCCGAAACATTAAAGCCTCATTCCAAAATTGTTTTTAAAAAACCCTCAGCTTCTTCTACGCTGATTGAACAGAAAGCTTGAGGTGATAAGAAATTAGCACAAATTAACGTAGGAGAAATATATTATCAGTTAGACAGCCCGTGTCTACTTTCAAGATTTGATCAAATGCTTATCTTGTTGACAAACAAACAAAAATCATTATTAGATTCTTGCATGAATTTAAAAAAAAAAAAAAAAAAAAATCAAACTCAGTTCCTCATCCCTTTGCTATGATTTTGGACAAGGGCAATGAAGTCATTGCACACAAGTAATCAAGGAAGTGAGAAAACAGAAAGATAAATCAACAGATAGCAAGAAATTGGCTGGAGAATAGGATTTATGAGGAACATGAAATGAAGTTCATTTAGACCTGCTGTGCCAACACAGCACTCTGGGACTGCAGCACCCACTTGTCATCCTCTGCCGAATAGAGCTTTCCAGCTCTCAGACTGCCCTGCCAACAGAGTTGTTCATGCAGTCATGTTTGAAGCTGTCAGAATATTAAAACTAATTCATCAAACTACATTAAAATCATTAAAACTACATTAAAATCATTAAAACTACATCAGTGGACACGGGAAGGGCTACAGATGTCATCTGTCTGGACCTCTGTGAGGCCTTTGACACGGTCCCCCACAACATCCTTCTCCCTAAACTAGAGAGGCATGGATTTGATGGGTGGACTGTCCGGTGGGTGAAGAATTGGTTGGATGGTCGCATTCAGAGGGTAGTGGTCAACGGCTCAATGTCCAGATGGAGATCGGTGACGAGTGGTGTCCCTCAGGGGTCCGTACTGGGACCGGTACTGTTTAATGTCTTCATCAATGACATAGACAGTGGGATCGAGTGCACCCTCGGCAAGTTTGCAGATGACACCAAGCTGAGTGGTGCGGTCAATGGGCCTGAGGGACGGGATGTCCAGAGGGACCTGGACAAGCTCGAGAAGTGGGCCCGTGTGAACCTCATGAGGTTCAACAAGCCCAAGTGCAATGTCCTGCACCTGGGTCGGGGCAACCCCCGGTATCAATACAGGCTGGGGGATGAAGGGATTGACAGCAGCCCTGCCGAGAAAAACTTGGGGGTACTGGTGGATGAAAAGCTGGACATGAGCCAGCAATGTGCACTCGCAGCCCAGAAGGCCAACTGTAGCCCAGGCTGCATCAAAAGAAGCGTGGCCATCAGGTCGAGGGAGGTTATTCTGCCCCTCTACTCTGCTCTGGTGAGACCCCACCTGGAGTACTGCGTCCAGCTCCGGAGTCCTCAGCACAGGAAATTCATGGACCTGTTGGAGCAGGTCCAGAGGAGGGCCATGAAAATGATCAGGGGGGTGGAACACCTCTCCTATGAAGAAAGGCTGAGAGAGTTGCGGTTATTCAGCCTGGAGAAGAGAAGGCTTCGGGGAGACCTTATTGCAGCCTTTCAGTACTTAAAAGGGGCTTATAAGAAAGATGGGGACAAACTTTTTAGCAGGGCCTGTTGTGACAGGACAAGGGGGAATGGTTTTGAACTAAAAGAGGGTAGATTTAGACTAGATATAAGGAAGAAATTTTTTACTATGAGGGGGGTGAAACACTGGCACAGGTTGCCCAGAGAGGTGGTAGATGCCCCATCCCTGGAAACATTCAAGGTCAGGTTGGATGGGGCTCTGAGCAACCTGATCTAGTTGAAGATGTCCCTGCCCACAGCAGGGGGGTTGGACTAGATGACCTTTAAAAGTCCCTTCCAACCCAAACTATTCTGTGATTCTAATTCACCCAAATTATTGATACAACTTAAAAGAAAAAAAGGCTAAAGGCATTACATTGGCCTCCTAATGGCATTTTAAGATCTTTAAGTTAGTTATAAGAATACTTGACTATTAGCCACTGTTGCCCTCATAATCCCTAGTTAGCATATTAACTAGGTTCTGTACATTACGATGGTAGAGTCTATCATGTTTTAGAGCTTGAAAACAAATAATTTATTTTAATTTCGTCTTTTGTGACTAACTGATTGTCCCAGTATTGCCTTTTTCTTCCTTTATTGACATTTAATCTTCTTATCAATATTGTAAAGCTTTGCTACTTTATATGTCATCTCTATGAGAGACTTTGGGCAGCTTGTTATAAGCATCAGTGCTCACCAGTGACTTTTATTCAAAGAGTACTCTCTCAAACTACACAGGCAGCATTTTGGTTTTTTTGGTTTGGTTCCCCCCCCCCCCCCCCCCCAAGAGCCCTTTTGTTTGAGGCTTTCTCTCCCCAATGCTTTAACCAAAACTTACTCTCTAGCTTTGAAAACAAAAGGCTAGCCAACAAACACTCCTGTTTCAAAGACTGCATAAAAAAATTAATCTGGATCGGTGCAAGACACAGAGATCTATTTCATCATTCAATCGCCTTGTAAAAATATATGTAGCCTCTGTAAGAGACTAAGCTTCAGAAGTTTTCTTTATAGTCATATAATTTGCCCTAAAGTATTATTTGGTCTATGTTTTTTGATCTCTTTCTTCTTGTTTTCTCACTGTGATCATAGGCAAATATCATACTTCTGTAAAGCTAAAACAAAATCTACATTGCACAAAATTATTTTGTTTCAATAAAATTCATGGACACCGAGCCGAAACTGGTGCAGATGTGGGAACAGAGGAAACTGGTGTCAATCTCAACAATTGGACTATCACACTACCTGACCAATAAACATCAAATGAATACTTGCAAGATTCAGTGAGTTACTTGATTCCTTGTTTCCTCATCTCTGAATGATTTTAAGAGTCTTCTTTGGCCTCCAAATTACTAAGAACATGGACACAAGAATTAGTTTCTTTCCTAATCACTTTCTTCTTCTACAGACAAATAAAATCCACATAGCAAAATAACAAGAAAATACCATCAGGATTCAACCTAAAAACCCTTCACCAAATTGCCAAAAGCTTAGAACAAAATAGCCCTTATCTGCAATTAGGAGCTCCCCCACAGAAGGAAGAGAGAAGGGGAAAAACAGATAAGGGGTATGATACAAATACTGGAAGTGGCTAAACTCAAGATCCAGCCGAGTCGGATCCATTCATCCCTGCAAAGCCATAAGCAAAGAGCTTCCAAGTGCTCTACGTTAGGGGACGTATAATGCACAGTGTCAGAGTTAAGTCCCTGTGGTGGACAGGGAAGAGTGGTGAACCACAGCATGTGGATTTCAGAAGAGCTCTGCAGGAATCAGGCAGGGTCTGACTGTGCTTATTAACTCTATTTCGGCATCTGCCACACTGAAGTAGCCTGATTCCATGCAGAATCTTTCATGTTTATTATCTTGAGCATCAACTGCACAAAAGCAGATAACCTGCTTCTGAATGTGAGCTAGGCTTAGAAGAAGATAGCTATCTAAACGTCAATTTGAGTGCAGTCTAATGAACCTGATTGTAGCCAGTTTCAAAATCCTTCCATCTCTGCAAATCTCTCCATCCACAATTCAGATAAATTACAACAGATGACTTAAAGTTGACCGGATATACATTTTCCAAATAAGAGCCAAACATGAGTAAAAGAATCAGAGGCATTACTAGAACTGGCAGTTATGCCATACTTTTGCTGCTACTATTGGCCTTTCTTGATCAGAGCACCTTGTTCTATACTAAGCTTCTCTTAAATTGCTGGCATTTTCAGAAAGAAAAATGTGAACAAAAATAAAGCAAGGACCATACACACAGACCAAGGCCACTGAAACACCTAAAATACAGCATTCACAGACCTCTTCCAAAGTAAACATGAAATTCATTTACTGAACTCCTTCAACTTCTTCCATCCACTCACTCCTACAAACACCCTACAAATGGATCAATTTAATTCTTCCTTGAAAGTGGAGGAAATCTTGATAACTATGGAGGCGGGGTAGGGGGGAAGAAAAAAAAAAAGAAAAAAAAAATCCTTCCCTGATGTCTAAGTGTCCTTTCAAAGAATCTTGAGATACTGCTATGATGAAAGCCAAAGTTGATGTTGCTTCAATTAAAAAGAGCACATTATACTCATCTGCTCATAGAAGATGCAACCTCCTTGAAGTCCACATACCGGATGCAAAGATAGTCATTCTTCTGGTCTTGAGGTAATAATTGATTCAAGTCTGAATGCCCTCCTCATGTATCATCTCTTGCTTGATCCCAGGAAACTGGCAGAGAGAAGGAAGCACAACCTTTTGAGCCAGCGAGCAGGCGAAGGGACCACAAAGGAGTGATGAAGGACCAAATCTGCTTTTTGTTTCCATGTTGAAAGTCGAAGACCATGAAAGAATGCATTAAGTTCCTCCATGGTGCTGAAACAAACTGTAATAAACTCCTGAGCATGAGGAATCTCCTGAACATGTCTTGTTGGGGCTCACAGGGAGACCCATTAAGAGACTCACAGTAAGTATCAGGGTAAAAAAAAAAAAAAAAAAAAATTGGTGGAACTAAGGCCTTGTTTTGAGCTTGAACAGTGTCCTTAGAAATCTGAACTGTATACAACATGACAAAAGATCTATAATCCTATTCTTCAGTACACTTATCAACCAAGAGCTAGGATGCAAAATTTCATTCAGACCGCAGTAGAAAAAGCTAAAACTTGGGAGTAGAAGGTGAGATAAACCTCTCCAAATCTGCACCAGGCAAAACTTAAAGATTTATTGTACTAAATATAGTAGCAAGAACATGAGAGAGCAGATTAAACAGACAGAATCAGTTATCCATAATAATTCTTTGTAAAAGTGTCCTGGCAAACCACACCTTAATAAACTGCACCTTTTACATTATCTCAAAATATATAAAAAACACTCAGATGAAGTTTAATATAGCTAAATATTATGCCTGCCACATCCAATACAAAGCCATTGAGATGGCACTGCTGTGTTGAAAACTTGCTATCTTTTTTTCCTGAATTCTGTCCACCACTTAGACAACAATAATCTTAACAGTTAGAAGCATCCATCTTTTTCGTAGATAATAATCAAATCTATTCAAATGTATTTGAAAGACACTTGATAGTTGGGTCCTGAGTAACATTAATCAGAACATCATTTGCTGCTTAAAGAAAATCATGGTAGATCTTATGCAATATGCTTTTGCCTCCTACACCTCACTACTTACACAAGCTATCACCTAGGAGGACTGGTACTACTTTTACTTCTTTAAACAGCATGTGTCCAGACTGAAGCATACTACTTGACAATATTAAGCTCATAAAAGTAAATGGAAACATTCAAGTTGGATGAGACTATAGAGACAGAAGTCCTGCAGATATAAAGAGAAATAAAAATTCCCTAGTCTCACCACACGAACTGTGGAAAAGAGATTCCTATAAAAGGCAGTCCTATTTCTAGGAATGAGTATCGGTGTACTAAACTCTGTGCCTATTTTGAGGAATGACAGAACAGATGTAACAATTTATTGGAGAGGATTCTTCCCATGTAATTACATAAAGGCAGCATTTCTTGCACTGGTTTTGAGGGGAACTGTAGAATAAGAAGAAATTAAAAAGCAATGGAAGACAGGCTGTTCTGAAAATAAATAAACCACAAAACTGCACCCACTCACCTCCCCCCGGACGGCTTTCCTGGAGCAAAATCCACTGCATCGTGAAGATGACTGTGTCCGGTATCACCAAAATAACTTCTAAGAAGGGCTTCTGTGCCTCCTCACTTGCCCCCTTACGAATGGCAGCTGGTGTAATAAAAGTTACTATGCGTCCTGCTGATATCTCCCAAAAGAGAAACGTTTGGGATACACAGAGATTTTTTTCAAGATATGCTCCAGGCAAAAAGGTTCAATGAAAACTGACAGTAATCTCAGAAACAACTTTTAGAAATTCAGTCTGAAAGCGCTGGTGCCCAAAGTGAAGCTAGACATGGTGAAATTCATCTCGGGATGCTGAAGCAACCTCAAACTGCTACCTACCATCTTCACAGAGGTCAAAGGAGGTTCTAGAAGAACCTCAGCGGTTCTCTGCCAAACTGGGAGAAAGCAACTCGTCCATGGGGGTCAGTCCTGCATCTACACTGTCCAATATTTAAGTAACTCAGATGATAGAACAAAGAAAACTTTTATTAAATCTGCAACTTATACAGTGTCTGAAAAAAGTGTAGCATGGTAGAGGACAGGATTAGAATTCAAAACTATTTGGACAAATTTGAAAACCACTTGGAAGTAAATAAGAAAGATTTCATTAAAGAGAAGTGCAAAGTCAGATAGCTAGTGGGAATTATCAACCGCAGAAATACAAGATCAGAATTAACTGGGTGCACTGCAGTTCTGCAGAAACCCAATAATGTAACAGATCACAAACTGCAGACTGCAGTATCAGTGTTATAAAAATAAGCAAACTTAATAACGGGATGTAAAATAAGGAGCAAAATATCTAAGGTGAATGGAAGATATCTAGTTTGTTTGGATACTACAAGAACAAGAGAAAGTTAAATCAATTTGATTGCAAAGGAAAAGAGAGTTGGAAGATACAATTCCAATATCAGAGAGTTGGAGAAAAAATTTACCAGGGTAGTCGGTTTTACTCAGTCTAGAGACGAAGGGAAGATGCATACATAGTTGCCAAATATGTAAAAAGTTGTTACTAACTCTAAGGAAACATGTATTCTGCATATTTACTCTGGATGGGTAAGTATTGAATTGAAGAATTCGGGAACAGAGATTTAAGTTATATGCTAGAAAAAAAAGAAAATAAAATATCTAACAATAGGTTTGAGCAAGCATGGACATAGATATATGAGACCTGCCATAGGAAATTTAAGATTATATTATGTGAAGGCAGTGGCTCCCAAACTTTTTCAGCCAGAGGACCACTGCCAATCAAATCTCAAATCTTGCTGATAACTACTGAAACTGAAAAGACAAGTTAGTATATATTGCTAGCATACCACTGAACATTTGGTTAGAAAAACATCTGCGAGGAATGGTTTTGGTAGACGTTGATCCTGTCTGGCACAAGGGAATACACTATATAAGTGTTTTAAATTTAAAGACCACCTGGCATATTAAAAAAGAACCCATAAATCACTATTTCCTGATGTTCTTCAGGGGAGATAGGGCAAAAAAATAAGTAATTACTGCTGCTTACCACTTCTTAAAACAGCAGAAATAGACTTTTAAAAAAAAAAAAAGTAATCTGAAACATATTAAAATACTGATAGACCAATGAACATGACTCATAACGAAAGCATCGCTGTTTGGACATTTTTGAAGTATTTCTGTGATTTCTTACAGTTTCAATATGTTAAGATGATAAACATGAAAAATAATTGCATAAATGGGTCGTCTTTGCCTATCACAGACATTTTGCTGGTGAGCTCTATTCTCAAGAGTTATTTCTGTTAAAAAAAAATGCATTAGCACTTAGCCTGAAGGATCCAACAGAAGGACCATTTTAATTATGTCTTCTTTTATAAAAAGTTTTTATTAACAATCTGCCAAGAATAACAATTTCCCATTTGTCACTGGCACTATGTCAAATATGCTTAGTTTTCAAATAGGCGTATTCACGGGTCATGTGTATACCTGAGGATCGAGCAATATTCTTTGAGACCACTCCCCTAAACAATGAGTGCAATAACTACCAGACTTGGTAATTTAAGCTCTGAGTGTAATAAGAGGAAGCACTGGATACTTCACATCCCAGAAAAATCACATTAAAATATTTTGTAATTGAAAGTTTGGGAAGAATTCCTTTGACTATTTCCATTTCATGAATTAAAACCATTCACTGTTAGCCCTACTTGACATAAACTTACTGACAGCTTAGTCTTTAAGTCATAATTCAAATGTGAACGTATGGGAATGAATAGGCAAGCACTATCATGGGAGCATGTCACCAGAAACATTTTAAGGCAAGCAGCTAGGGCAGTAGCTTAGCAGCATCCCATACTTGGGTAGCACTGCGTGTCATCTAACGTGCATGTGGGGAACGGGAGGTCAACACCTTAAGATGACCTAGACAGAGCCAGGCAGAGATTTATACCAGCTCATTCGGTAACAAATCTAATTATACATTCTGTTTAACTATCTGGACTGAATTCATAAAAGCATCCTGAGCCAAGGCTCCAAACTTAGTAAGAGAGAAACAAACTTTGTACATGGATGAGACAAATTCCCACCTCTCCTTGACAATAGGGCACACAGTCTTTGGGACACAAACACCAAGCACCTCTACATTAGTTGTGGAGAGAGGGAGGAAAGATGGACAGTTTCTCATTCTAGGAGAAAATACATAGTGTATACAGAGAAGAGGATGTAAAATAAAAAAAGCACCTAAGCCTATACTAAATGTAACTGAAGCAACTAGAATTCCCAGCTCATACAGACACTCCTGTAAGATAACTGACTGAATTTTTTTACTCGCTGAACACTTTTTTGCTGAAAGAGAACAAACATAACTCTTAGAATAATAGCAGCAGGAAGCAGTATGTTGTAAACACCAACCTGTAAACTTATTTTTTTCCTCCATCTCTCTGGTCCACTGAATATAATGGCATTCCCTGAAAAGATTCCAACTCCAAACCTAAATAGTGTTAATTTTCATTTGGATAAGCTATCACCGACCTCAGTCACTCAAAAATATCTTACTAATCATCAATATGCTTGCTCAGCACTCTCTTTGTACTCGACCTATAGTGATCCAAGTTCACACCAGACAGAAATATGGTGTATCTCCACTGAAATAAGAGCAGTGGAACCTGTTTATATTTATTTAATATTTAGAAACATCTTAGCAAAACCAGAAAAAGTCTGACAAAAATGCAACCAAAATACTGCCGTGTAAGAACTAAGCACTACTTGAAATTAAGAAACAGTATTACCAGAATTATTAAAATTCCTGAAAACTGAAATCAGCAACAGTTCCAATCAACTCCTTCTACAGTTTATTTTAAGCTTAACTTTAATTTTTGCACTTCTTTCTTTCTCCTAATACTTCAACTCTTAATGCAAGAAGGCACTTAGGTGTTTTATTGCCAAAAAGTACCATTCTTACACAACAGAGAAGACAGACTTACAAAAGGGCCTCCATACCAAATAAACAGAAGTAATGGAAAACAAGTAAGTTTCCTTTTTCCTCCTCATGTCAAATAAACAGTACACTCAGTTCCATAATCTGGGTTGGGCTGCCTTCCCTCCTCCTCTCTTTGTACAGGCTTAGGTGAAAAGCTTTTGAGACATATTTCCCAAGTACATGAGTTTCACCTTGGAACTGATCCAATTAAAACAGGAAGCCATTTGTAATATTTCTTTAGGTATCCCATAAATTCCAACCTCAGCTGTAACTGACTTACCTTTTCCGCAATCTGAAAGTACTAGGCTTTTTAATGAAAAGAGGCAAGAAAATGAACAACTACTAAGGGACTTGAATTCCAACCAGCCTCACGGAACCACTACAAGACTATTTCATTTTTGTGTCTGGAAAGGTGGCATGCGACCCATGAAAGAGTGACATGTGTAATGAAAAAAGAAATTGCTGCAAAAAATAAAGAAAAATGGAAACTGGCTAAAAGTTGCCCACAGTTTAAAAAAGGAAAAAAAAAAAAGACACTGGGAGAGATGAGAGATATTATCCAAAGTAATTCCCAAGAAAGAATGTGGAACAGACGCCTCTGGTTGAGAAGGTCTAAATCAATATTCTGCTCCTCCATCTCACTACTCTTCCAACAATTTTTGAGAAACATGCTGGCCAAGTAACGTAGACGCAGAGTTAAAGTGGCTATGCTAAAAAAAAACCCACTTCCTCTTACCCACAGCACAAAGAGAACAGTGATGATGGTACAGCGCTATTCTACACACAAAACAGTTTAATTCCTTCCTACACAGTGTCTTTTGGAAGTGGACATACATTTGAAAGGATACCAGATTTCATCTTACAGTTTTTTTCATTTATTCACAAACTATAGATATTTTTGATTTGCAGAGAATAAAACATTGGAATTTAAATAACGTATCCATTTTACTCTAGCAATACAAGGCGTGGATTGGGACAAATCTCAAACTTTATAAAGAATAATAATTTAATACTTTATAAACTGTATGCCTATTTCTATTTCTATTCAGTAGCTTTGAACCAAGTTCATAATATTCTTTTTCTAAACTTCACATAAAAACTGTGAGCTAAAACTAAAAATTCTTAGAAGAACAGTAACTTTCTCCCAGAGTTTTCTCCCTCTTTTTAAGCAGATACGGACATCTTGTTTCAGATGTTCTGAACAAAATGGAAAACACAAGGAACTCACTAGCTCAGTCTTTAAAAAAAAAAATTCTGACAGGTCTGTAAGAACTGCAGGAACTTCCTTTGACAAGAGGAGAGAGAATGTCAATACTAGCAGAAAACCCCATTAAATTATCTGTACCTAGAAGAGATTAATTGAAAGAAGATAGGAAAGAGAAGAAGTCAGTGAAAGAAATCAACAATGAATTTACTATACAATCATCAATGAGAAAACTGTATTATCAGAAGTATTTGGAATTGACTTCACTCTCTGTAGATATTTTCTCGATTTTTTTCTACTTACCTAGACCTTTTTGTCCAGGGTTTTTAGCAAAGTTAAAAGTAAACTGATAAAAATCTTTGAACTTTGTTGGATCCTTTAGCTCTTGTTCCAGTCTTGGCAATAGAGCTTTTAGTTTTTCTGTGGTGTCACACCTGTTCAAAAAAGGTTACATTATTTGTAAATATTTAAGATTTCTTTTTACTTGTTTTTTTCCTCATCTTTTTTTTTTTATTTTTTAAGTTTCATAGCAAAATAAAACAGTAGTTAAGATAAAAACAGAGTATCTTTCCGGATAGCATTCTTAAAAATACAAACACTCATGTGTCTTTACTAAACGACTTTAAGCGGAACATTATATATAGGCATCCATTAAGTACACAACCCAAATAGGATTCAGTGGTTTAACTTCTTTTCTCAGTCTCTTCATGAGTTTATGAACTCAAACAACAGATGTTCTTAAAAAATATATAAACCTCACTGAAATCTGCTATCCTTTCCCCTTTTATAGCTGTTGTAACACAAGGGAGTGGGTTTTTGCTTTAATCTAGATAGATGTTACTTATTCCCTGCTGTACCTAAATGAAGAGCTGCATACATTTACAGTTAACGTTAACATCAGAGCCTTTTCCAACGAAATGAACCGTTATTTGCAGTCACCCTCTCCCCACCATAGAACACTTGCAGATAAAACCTAGGAAAAAAATGAGTCTTTGACAATAGCTTCAAGGCTGACAAACCGTTTAACGGCCTGGCACAGGCAAGCTAAGATAGAATCAAGTTACTGAGATTCTAACAGAAACAGATCCCTTAATTTCACAAGACTGGAGCATTTTCAGTGAAAGCACCTGAGCTGACAAGATGCAATTTTAAAAGAAAAAGGGTTTCCCTCACGCCAAGGAATCCAATGAATATTCAAGGTTTATAGCATATTACCAATATTTTGAATTGTACTTAGAAACTCAAAGTGAATGAAATAGGTTTCAAAGAAGGAGCTATCATAACTAACACCTTGCATTTGAAAGTTCTCAGTGGCTAAATGTTTGTATTTATTCTAAAGATTCAAGAATAATTTTATTAAAGGATGGATAAGTATAGCAAAATCCATAAAATGCAGCTGCAGTTTTAACTGTCTTGCATGGTACAGATAAAAACAAGTACCTTTCTGGCCTCCAGCAGTACCTGGTGGAGAAAAGATAAAGAATTCTGCCAACAGTCTTCAACTGAGAACTTCAGTTTCATAGAGACTTTATCTAGTTAACAATAGGGACAAATATCATACCTTCCCATACGTATCCTAAAGGTGCTAAATCATAGAATCATTAAGGTTGGAAAAGACCTCTAAGATCATCGAGTCCAACCGTCAACCCAACACTTCCTTGCCCATTAAACCATGTCCCTGAGCACCACATCTACACGTCTTTTAAATACCTCCAGGGATGGTGACCCAACCACTTCCCTGGGCAGCCTGTTCCAACGCTTGACCACTTTCAGTGAAGAAATTTTTCCTAATGTCCAATCTAAACCTCCCCTGGTGCAACTTGAGGCCATTTCCTCTCGTCCTATCGCCAGTTACTTGGCAGAAGAGACCAACACCCACCTCGCTACAACCTCCTTTCAGGTAGCTGTAGAGCACGATGAGGTCTCCCCTCAGCCTCCTCTTCTCCAGACTAAACAGTCCCAGCTCCCTCAGCCGTTCCTCATAAGACTTGTGCTCCAGGCCCTTCACCAGCTTCGTTGCCCTTCTCTGGACACGCTCCAGCACCTCAATGTCTTTCTGGTAGTGAGGGGCCCAGAACTGAACACAGTATTCGAGGTGCGGCCTCACCAGTGCTGAGTACAGGGGCACGATCACCTCCCTGCTCCTGCTGGCCACACTATTTCTGATACAGGCCAGGGTGCTGTTGGCCTTCTTGGCCGCCTGGGCACACTGATGACTCATGTACAGTCGGCTGTCGAGCAGCACCCCCAGGTCCTTTTCCTCCGGGCAGCTTTCCAGCCACTCTTCCCCAAGCCTGTAGCATTGCCTGGGGTTGTTGTGGTCGAAGTGCAGGACCCGGCACTTGGCCTTGTTGAACCTCATACAGTTGGCCTCAGCCCATCGATCCTGTCCAGGTCCCTCTGCAGAGCCTTCCTACCCTCCAGCAGATCAACACTCCCGCCCAACTTGGTGTCATCTGCAAACTTACTGGGGGAGCACTCGATCCCCTCGTCCAGATCATCGATAAAGATATTGAACAGGACCGGCCCCAGTACTGAGCCCTGGGGAACATTGCTCATGACCGGCCGCCAACTGGATTTAACTCCGTTGACCACAACTCTCTGGGCCCAGCCGTCCAGCCAGTGTTTTACCAGCAAAGGGTACACCTGTCTAAGCCGTGAGCCGCCAGCTTCTCTAGGAGACTGCTGTGGGAGACAGTGTCAAAGGCTTTACTGAAGTCCAGGTAGACCACATCCACAGTCTGTCCCTCATCTACCAGGCAGGTCACCTGGTCATAGAAGGAGATCAGGTTGGTCAAGCAGGACCTGCCTTCCATGAACCCGTGCTGGCTGGGCCTGATCCCCTGGTTGTCCCGCAGATGGCCTGCGAGCGCCCTCAAGATGAACCGCTCCATAATCTTCCCTGGCACCAAGGTCAGGCTGACCGGCCTGTAGTTCCCCGGATCCTCCTTCCGGCCCTTCTTGTAGATGGGCGTCACATGGGCAAGCCTCCAGTCGTCCAGGACCTCCCCTGTTAAATGCACTAAGCCTCAGGGAATTTCTTTTCATTCAAATCTTAGCCTGTGTTCAACGCTAAAAGCCCCAGACACTGCACCTCCAGTATGTAACAAAATAATTCCAAATTCTCAATAAGCACTATACCAGTGGCAAGCAGGTAGGATCAGATTATGCTCCCAAGAACACAATAATGTCTGTTGAGCAGAAAGAGATAAAAATCACAGACCTCTGTGGAACTATATCAGAGACAGTCATGAGGACATAGGAGCAATGTGACAAAGTCACAAAACAAAATCCAAGCCAGAAGTCACAGGTGGTTTAGCAAAACCTTTTTAATCAGTTATATCAAATAATGCTGGCAGCCTTTAATACAACAGCATGAGCACTTGATTGCTATCCATGGCTAGAAAATCATAATTATTCTTATAGTCTCTACCCAATAAAGCAGTGCACTTCAGATGATATCAAAAGTTAATTCATCACAATTTCTGAATACCCTTACCTAAAAAGGAAAGCTTAGAAAGAAGTCAATAACCGATGAGGCCAGTAACAACAGACTGCTAGGACCTCTGCTCAAGAAACAACCACCACATTTGCGAGAAGTTGGTCTGTTGTAGAAAGGTATTGATAAGATGCCATTCTAAGATCAAATGAAATTATTTAGCTACAAAAAATACGCATAAGTAATAAACTGTGATTCTCCATCTATCTAATGCAATCTGTTTAAAAAAAAAAATCATTTTGACAGCTCTATATATTAGAAATACTGCACCTCTTCCAAGGAAAAGTTGTACACACGATATTATTTTATCGTGATAAATGCTTGACTTTATTGCTGAACAGAAGCAATGTGGTTTAACCTCAAAGTCTATTATCCAGAACAGCTCCATAATCCAGGAAGGAAAAAAATTTTGCATCAGTTACCCCACAGTCAGACTAAATGACCTTTTCTACTACCAATACACTCATTCTTATTTCAATTTCTTATAGATATTCTGTACAAATGAAGGCAATAAGAGAAAACTATGGTTTGTAAAACTGGTAAAAACAAAAAACTTGCATTTGGTGGTGATAAGGTAAAGGGAAAGAACTGAAGGTTCTTTTATGCTTCAACACTGACTGAACTTTTTTTTTCCCTTCATACATCTCCAGTGACCTCCAGCTTTTAACAAGCACACAGTCCAACTCAAAACCGTAACACAACCATGCATATGTTTGTACGAATTACAGGAAAAGATGTGCATATCTGTCCGTTTTCTTGCTGTACAGGTAGGAATTATTTTGCTTCACCCTTACTGCGGTCATTGTTGAGGCTTTGCAGTAAAGCACCAATTTAAGGAAGACAGGACACTACAGGCATTTAGCCCCTGTTAAGCTTGACACCTGCCTTACCAGCTTTTTGAAGCTTCATACTTAATTCAACTAAAAATGTTTTAAACATAAACCAAGCTCAGGCTTTACATTTTGAACTATGCAGAAATGGATACTTACCCCAACTCCGTCATGCCATCAACAAATTCCTTTTTACTGAATTCACATTGAGTAGCTGCCCTGAACTTCCATGCTACAACCAGAACACTGATACTGGCTGGGTCCAGGCTTAAATCATCACAGAACTGTTGAATCCCATCAATGCCAATTTTATTTTCATCTTGCGGGTCTGCAGTTCAAAATACAGAGAGGAGAATTGTAATTATTTACAAAAAATATTTACAAATAATCATCTGCACAGCTTTGATATGCTGCGTAATACAGGTCTTCATTTTTTCATAAGCTTCACAAAGGTCTTCACTTGAAATCTAGTTAATTTTAGAAGTACCTTGAAGAGTATCTGTAAATCGATTAAGTATTTTGCAACTTTTTCCTAATTCATCAGCTAACGTCAATGAAATAGTTTTGTCTTCTTTCCACAATGCTCTATGAAAGATCTGAATTAACTGAGGAGATGCCTGACTACATCTAGAAACAGTAAGGCTGATAAACACATCAAAACGTACAATATATTTATTGGTTAGCATATATTAAACTTTAAAAGGAAAACAAAAAACAACCAAAAAACCCCAACAAAAACACACCTACCAAGTGAACCCACAAATTTTTTCCTGATATGGATATATGATAATCCACTATAACTGTTTAAAGACCACAATTAACTCAAACATTTTTGGTTTTTAATTATAAGTCAGGGAAATCACCAAAACATTACTCAAACAATGCCTTAGCATAACAGGGTCTTAAGCTAAATAATACAACTTAGGAAATAATATGTTTCAGTAGTACTAAGTTTACTACGTTTTTGGATGTCAGAAGCACACTTGGTAACTACCCATGTCAGGGTAGATGTCATTGTAACACTTCTGTAACTGTAACAAAATTCTCAAAAAAAACAACCAACCAAACAAAACTCCCTGCATGAAAACTCAAATAATTGGAGGGGAAAAAACCCCAAACCACCACCAACAAGAAAATAACACCTTTAGTTTTCAAAGCTTGACAGTTTAGAAACTACAAAACTGTCTTTCCCAGCTTTTGATAGGAAGACATTTCAGTATTGTAAGTTGGGCTATGTAGAAAAGTATCCCCCAAGTAAATTTAAGATTAACTCCTTAAACTGCTAAGATTTTAAATCAATGCTATTTTTTAAGTCCTCATCCAATGAGTTGATAAAAAAAAAATTAAAAATTAAGCCTAAAGAAAACTTTTTTTTTTGGGGGGGTGTTAAGCCAAGATCTCTTCCACTTTTCCAGCCAATACAGTGGAATAAATGCTAAAATGCAGCAACAAAGTTAATTTAGCAAGCAAAGATTTATACCAATTAAACAAAGAATTACACCCATGGTATAATTTAGGGTCCTTTGAGCAGGAATAACAAGTAAATATCTGTTCTATTATATGACAGATCTAGTCCTAAGACATGTAAAATGCATTTCTTGTATATTTGGGGAGTAACTGAAGAACTGAAGGCAAAAAGTGCACTAGTGTGTGAATCAGTGGAAAAATTCTGATGGATTTCAAAAAGGACTGTTTCATCCTTATCATGTTTCACGTCATCCAGGTAACTAGGAACAAAAATGAAATTGTTGTTTTGATAGAGTTGCTGGATAAACAGATAGGAAAACCAACACAAAGACAGCACAGAAAATGAAAGACCTCTCATCTCAAATTTCAAACACAGCGTAATGTACGCCGCATTCTACAGGCCCTGCAGGACAAAGGAATTCCTTGTTGTTGCGAGGCCAATGACTCAGGTTTAAGCCACATATGAAAAAAGGAAAGGTGCTTAACCAAACCTTTTATTGTTTTCTCTGAAATCTTGTGAAGGTTTTGTTCAAGTTTACAGCTTTACTTAAGTGTTAAAGTGCTAGAAGTGCAAAGGTGTGCTGCTAACCAAAACACAGACATAAAACTGACTTTCTTTCGCAAAAGCCAAGTGGTGCAGTTCGCCACTGTTAGAAAATGATGAATAATAAATAACATTTGTGATTTTTTTTTCATTTTAGATATTCTTAGTAGCATTTATGAATTTGTATATATTTTTGACCCAGCAATCTCTAAGACTGACATGCAAGGAGCAAGCAAAAGATTTAGATATGTATATATATGTTATATATATTTATATATATATATAAAACAAATCAAAAAAGTGATTTTCTAGTTAAGATTTTTTTTCTTCACAAAGGAAGTGCTACAGTGTTGCTGATTCTTTGTCCCTACACAATTCATTACTGCGTAACAATGAAATATGGAAGAATGTCTATACTTAAAATAAAACACATTATGTAAAGAGTAACAAAAAAAGGTGGAAACGGTATCATAAGAACAGGATAAACAAACAGTATACAAAGCATGCCATATACTGCAATTAGAAAAGTACATAAAATCATAGTTGAGTAATTGTTACGAGTTCATTTTTTATAACACGAGATATATGGATCTCAGCAGGAGCTGGTAATGATTCCAGCCCGCTCTGCTCTGACATGTAATGAACAATGCACATATTCGTGTCAGACAGCCACATTTCAGAAAGCACTGTTACCTGGATCACATACATTCTTATATTTACATGACTATCTTTTCCTTTTATTTTTTCTGTTCTTTTTAACAATGCTGTAAAATAAAAATAAACGGAAAAGAAACAACTCTGCCTTTAATCCACTTCTCTGTGGTCTTCCCTCCAAGCCTCTTTGAACAAGCACATCACTTTTGCTGTAATATGCCAGCACAAAGGATAAATTAAGCACGGAGTTTCCATGAGTAGTTTTTGAGTTTTCTTATTTGACTGTTTTGTCAGACTCCTAGCTGTAATGTTATCTGAAACGTTTTTGATTTGAATTTATAGAAATACTACTATCTTTGAACAAAATTACTCCCCCAAATATTATGTAAGAATCATATGTATTATTTTGCTACACAAAGTGCATTGTACATATACTTAATAGCACCCACTGGCAATAAATCAAGTAAGTTGCATAATAAGCTTTACTCTCCTTTCCATGTAGCTGACACTACTTCCTCATGATAGCTTTAATTTCCTATTGTGAATTTACTTTAAACTCTACAGGAATATCTACAGAAGTTTTGTACCGAACATTAAAAGCGTTTTAAACCTTTTTCATTTTTACCACAATACCACAAACACAGACTGAGAAGCAAAAGCTAGCAATCTTTCCTTAAAAGTCCTTGAGAATGGCAGAGGGAAAAGGAGAAACACCACCCAAACAAAATAGGAAAAAAACAAAACCCACAACAAAAAAACAAGCCTTACCTTTGTATCGATTATACAATTGTTCTAATTTCTTCCTGTCTACTGAATTTTTCATGGATTCTTTGTAGTACAAGTCTGGGTTCTGGAAGTAGTTGTCTGTTGCCACCTCTAGTTTCCATTCATTCTGCATTAAGCAGTATATAGCAGTCCGTTCACCAGCCTGGGTAAATGCCATAAACTGGCGGACCTTGTCCTTCTGAGACGATTTAAGCTTATGCTTTGGGATGCAAAAGAAGCAGGAAAGCCAATGAAGCTAATCCAGAAGTTTGTTTCAGCATTCTACTACTAACGCCTATGTTTAAAAGGTTTTAGTTTTCTTGTTGATGACAACTTTCACTTCAGAATTAGAGGAAGACAAAGCCTTGTTCTTCTGCAGTTAAAAAGACAGCATTTTCTTCTGAAAATTGAAATGACAGCATCTATATATACATTTTTAGCAGCACATATTCTGGCAATAATAAATTTGTATTTCTGCTTTATTGCTCACATATGCACAAGTTTTTCTGTTCTGTGACAGCAGTAAACACAAGTTTCATCATATAACAATATGGTCGTCTTCTGAAAATATGCCTAGTGGTTATACAAACAAGAAATTACAAAGGCACAACTTATAAATTCTCAGATTCTGTATAAGTCCTTCATACAGGGAGAAAATCTGCTCCTAATATTTTTTTCCTAATATTTTCCTACGAACAATGACCAATGCAAAGTTTAATCATTTTAAGTGATCAGATGAAAAAGACAGAAGCATTTCTCACATTTTTACGTTAGAAACCATTGCCAAGAGAAGACATAGGACAACAAGAAAATAGATAAATCAGACATGTCAGAGATTTGCTGAATGTTACAATGGGACTATAAAGTTGCTGTAAATGTGATCTAAAACTTGGATTAACTCTGAAAAAGTTGTTTATACTATTAATACGTTAAACAACAAAACTGCCTATTATAGTGGTATACAGGAACCAGTAAGATGTTTCTCTTAATGGCAGCTAATTGCAGCAACCATATCTACACAACATCCCTAAACTTCTGCAAAACCCAAGAGGTGGGAACAGGGATTTTAGAGGGAGCAAATTTGCTATACTCAACATTATTCTTTACATGAAGTTGGAAGAAGGAGGAGATAGCTTAAATCAAACTCTCTTTTTTATTATATTCTGATACTTTCCAATTTTGTTAAACCATACTTAATACACGTTCTGGGCCAACAATTAAGCTGAGAAATTTCTCTAAGTTTCTCACTATTGCTTAAATCATCAGGTATAATAGGAAATTTACTGGTGTCTCAAATATCAGGGGAAAAAAATGAATCCTGATTCAGTGAGCAGTAAGCAGTAAACATAGGACCATGTTATCAGTTTACTCGTTATCTCTCGTACACATACGGACGGTGACATCTTGACTACAGATGGTCCTGAGAACACGCACATCATGTGAACAAGATAAGGAATTTGGTCTTTCCTACAAGATTTTTCAATTTTATATGAGAAGAAACATGTAAATTTTCTTTTTATACAAAAAGAAACATGTGAAGTGGGAAAACAGCTGCAAAAGTAACTGCAATGTATTTTGTCAAGAAAATACTCAATAATCCTTTAACTGCAAGCTCTGTGTGACCTCCCCACCCCTCCCCAATTTTCATTAAGATCTAACTATGAGAGTCTCTCTGCATCAAGATCTTCCTCAGTTACATAAACTTCTTTTCAGCAACAAACTTGGCGATGATCACTTCAAAACAGAGGCCTCTGACAACAATTCCAAAGTAAAACCCACGTCCTCGTGCAAGTCTACTTACGCCAGGCATTTAGGGATATTTTCTAGGTTCAAAATGAAACGCCGAGTCATTTGAAGAAATCAGAGAGAAGAAACACATTCGACTACCCAATCTACTACTCCGCCATGTACTCTAGTTTCTACTGTTGTGTTTGACGCCCGGCGCAGCAGCCGGCGGCACCCGCGCACTCTCTGCAGGGCAGGGGCAAGGTCTGGAAGTCGCGTTTCTAGCACGACTTCTCACTGACGGAACCCAAGCAAGGCGGTGTACTTGGCACCACGGCACGATTAAGTCACGTTGCAGAAGCCCTCTCAAGGCGGCAATGACCCCCTACCGCCAGCCCCAAGGCAGCGCTGAAGTGGAAGCGGCGCAGCCTGCGGCGGAGGCACCACGCGCACCCTTCCCCGCGCCGCCTCCTCCCTCCCCGGCGCACCCCTCCCTCACCCCCGGCCCCGGGAAGGGGGTTCGTGCCGCACCTTTCCCACCGCCTCCGGCTGCGCGGCCCGGCCGGCTACCGCCGCTGCACCTGCCGCGTCCCGGGGCGGGGGAAGCGGCCAGGCGGGAGGGACCCGCCCGGTGCCGGAAGGCGGGGCGGCGGGACGGAGGGACACAGGGCTCCGGCAACCTGCCCCGCCAGCCCGAAGCCCAAAAAAGGGAAAGGTACGCGCCGCGCCGGCTGCCGGCGCTCGAAATACCCGCGGCACCGCCCGCCAAGCCCCCTCCCTCCCCCCGCGCCCCCGGTGACCTTCCCCGCTCCCGGCCCGGCGGAGGCGGGAGGGCGACTCCGCACGGTGCGTGTGTTCCCCCCGCGGCCGCTCGCCCCCCCTCCCCCCGCCTGCCGCCGTCCCCCCCCCCCAGGCAGGGGAGCGGCGAGAAACCGCGGGGGGAGGAGGGGGGGGGTGGGCCGTTCAGCTCGCTGGCCCCGGCGGTTGGGGGTTCCCCCCAAATTTCCCTGCCTGCCTCCCCCCCCACCCCAACAACCTACCATTTTATCACCGGCGCTTTGACCAACTTCACCGCCTGGCGCCGCCTCTCGCGCAGGCGCGCACCGGCCCGCCCTCGCTGCCTATCGCCGGTCGCGCTCGAGGGACGAGGCGCAAAGGCGGAGCGCGGGGTCGAGGTTCGAGCCCGGGGCGCCGGCGGAGCCCGCGGCCCTCCCTGCGCCGCCGAGCGGGCGGGGGCGGAAAGCGACGTCCGCCGGGCTGGGGCGCGCCAGAGCAGAGACTACGCCTGCCGGTGTGCGCCGCGCAGAGAGGCCGGAATGGGACGGGGGGGAGGAGGTGTGTGTCCACGGTTACGCTTCCCATGACACGCCGCGAGGAGGCGCTCGGACTACAGCTCCCGTCTGACCCTGCGCTTAAAGGTGCCGCGCCGGCGCTCGGTAACCGGCGCAGGGTGAGGGGGGCGGGAGAGGCCGTTGGCAAGGACGGAGCTCCTCGGCGCCTTCCGTCAGCGGCTGTTGCTCCCACCCCCCCCCCCTTACCCCACTGCTCGCGGCGCTGCGATCCCGTCCTTCCGGCGCTCCCCTGGCCGCTGCCGCCCTCCCTCAGGTGAGCGGGGCGGAGGGAGGAAGCCGCGCCCGGAACCGGCCGCTGCCTCCGTCTCCTTCCCCTCGGCGGCCAGGCCAGCAGCTGCCCTGAGGTGGGCGCTGGGTGGTTGTCGGCGGCGGGGTGGGGGCTGCGAGGAGGCGGCGGCGGGTTTGGTCCTACTGCCACGGGGCTGGAAAGTTGAGTGCCGCTGCCGGGAGCACCGGCCGGGCGGGCTGCGGGGCGGCCGCCTCCCTCCCTCCCTCCACCGCCATGAGGGGGCGGGAAAGGGGCTGGTCGCACCCGCGCTCTCCTGATCTTTCTCTGTTCTCTCCATCCTTTCCCCCCCGCCCGCCTTCCCCAGGGAGAGGTACCGGCAGGCGCCGGCCGGCGAAGAGAGGCGGCGGCGCAGGGAGCTGCCCTCCGGCTGCCATCGCTCGCAGGTGGGTGCGTGGCGGAGCAGAGGCGCCCGGGGAGTCACGGTAGCGGCCGGAGCCCCCGCCTCGGCTGCCCGGCGGGTCCTGAGAAGGAGCTTCTGTTGAGAAAACTGGTGGGTGGCGGCGAACTGGCAGGTGTGGAAGGACCCGCAAGCATTTTGGAAGAGAGGATCAGGGTTTGCATTTGAGGTAGGGTCTAATATCAGCTTGGTGAAATGCGGTACTACGGTATCGTGTTCAGGAAGGAAAAATCGGGAAGGCGACCTGCAATCCATCAGAAAACAAACTGTGCTTAAAAAGGACTCCAAACGACAGGCGTTCCCTCTAATTTGATGATTACTGGTGTATGGAGAGGAGTCTGGTGTTGTGGTTTTTTTTTCTCTTTATTTGCACTCTGAAGCACATCAGATATGCGAGGTCGTTATTCCCTTAAGAGCTTTTCAGCACTGCCCCAGGTGCCACTTTTCTAGATAGTTTTTGTTAGCAAAGTAAAAAACGCTGTTACTGAAACAAAACTGTCCTGTGTCTGAACCACGGCCATAAGTTTACGCAGTGCAACAATGGGCAAACTTACTAGTATAAACCTCTGCTCAGAATTTACTTACGTGGTTTGACATGCAGTAGAGTGTTTTACTTGCTTCCCTGCAAACTGAAGCTTGAATATACACTAGGCGTTTTCGTCTCCCTCTTGTAATAGGTTGTAATATATTCAGCAAAATCTCTCCCCCAAACATGTTAAACAGGAAGAGTGTTACTTTGTATGCGAAGAATATGAAGAAATATTTCCCTACATGCCACTCTAGAATTTTGCCAGGTGGTGGGGATTGTTATTTTTTCCTGATTTCTTAAAAACAGTAAACCCTATAGCTTTTTATTAAAGTCCTGAAATATTTCTACTTTATTATTTTATTGAAGTTAGAGTGATGTAGACATGCTTTTGCTACTTTAATTACACTTTCAGTTCTTAATTTTAAATGTTTTAGCTCTTCATGTTGTTAAAGCCTAGCTCATAGTCAGCTATTGATAGCTAAATACTTTGGCTTGTATTTAATGCATTGAAAAGAAATAAACCAACCCACAGACAGGTTTTCTCAGTTCTCTCTGAAACAGAGATGGGAGGGCATTTTAAAAACCGAGGGAGTACATGGCTGGAAGATGCTTGCCATCTTCCCTTCCCGTGCTATATATTGATGATGGCTGGCTTGGATACTTGTGATTGCGGCCGTTACTGCGTTATGGGGAAAGAAGATTCTTTCTTAGGTAGACTGCTTCCAGATGACTATGTCCATACGTTGGTTCCTGATTAAGGCTGTTGGCCCAGAGATCAAGATTGCAGCTAAAGTTTTAGGCAAATACCTGCTCTACTGATGATCTACTAACCCGTAGTGTGTGTTGTGCATTTTTAGAATGCCATGCTTCAGTGATGAATGTATGTTTTGTACATACATTTATACATTGTTATGTATAGCTTTGTGGTGTGTGGGTTTTTTTGTGGGGTTTTGTGTTTGTTTGGTTGGTTTTTTTTTTAAAGAAAATATAACTTCGTTATTTTACAGTAATGTCAGTATTTTCCTGTAGGATCTGGGGGAAGGAAATTGGTTCTTAGTTTTGAAATTCTATCCTGCTTGGTGTTAAAAGCAAATATAGCAGTTTAAATATAGATCTTCAAGTAGCTTTTGGGAAATGAATTTATGAATCAATTGATTTTACTTTTAGTGTTCTTATAACCCTATTTTAAAATCATGAGGATCAATAATTAGCTTTGAAGTAAAATGCCTCAAGGCCATGTAGCCTTTCAGGTGAAGGTCTTTGATCCAAAATAGTAGTGCTCAGAAATCCAGGAAGTTTTGCTGTTATTTCTTTACTGTAGAAATGTTTCTTTCACAAGTACGATTTATAATGTAATCTGCTTCAGTTAAGCTTTTTTTCATTATGGTTTGTATAGTTGAGTGTGTTAATGCTTCTGACGCTGTATAAATAACAAATGATTATGATACAATTTTTTAGGATAGGTTTGAAAAAATACAAGAAGTTTACTGATAGATAAGAAGAATGAGTTCTGGTGCTAGGTTGAAGTACAGCGTATGGCATCGTGGTTTAATATTTTTAATGGCTTTTCTCTCATCTAAGAAGGAGTGCAGATGACTACCATGTGACATGACTAAGTTTTCCATTCATTTTTTTTAAAACAAGATGATCTCTAGAAAATTCTCAACGGGAAAACAAAAAGCTATCAATAACCTTGGGCTGTTTCGTGGTTTTGATAACTGTTGACTGAAGGAATTTAAATACCCTATACATTCTGTTAAAGATCATAGTGTAGGATGCAGTCTTAGGTTTGTTTTCTACATTTGTTTGACTCAATGGCCCAACATTATCATGTTTGATAACTGATGGGTGCTGTCTTGCAGCATAGTATGCGTACTGGAGATGCAGAAACCATGTAGCAGAAAGCTGTGAGCAGTTGTGGATTATCAGTTTCTCCCAACAGCAATAAAAAGTGAAGAATGAAGGCGACTGGATTTATTTCCCTATGGACGTTGGTTTCACTGCCTTGTGGCCAGTTAGCAAATCCTGCAGAACATGAAGATGTAGTAAAGCATGCGATAAAGTTGCACCGTGGGAAAGGAGCTGTTATCACTCAGAAAAAGCAGTGGGTGTTGGAGAGCTGCAGAAAACTATCTGGTCTTCTTCGCCAAAAGAATGTTGTTCTCAACAAACTAAAAAATGCTATAAGAGCAGTTGAGAGGGATGCAGGACTGTCAGATGAAGAGAAACTTTTTCAGGTGCACACCTTTGAAATTTTCCAAAAGGAGCTAAATGAAAGTGAAAACTCGGTCTTTCAAGCAATCCATGGCCTCCAGAGAGCTCTACAGGGTGATTACAAAGATGTTGTTAATATGAAAGAAAGCAGTAGACAGAGACTGGAAGCCTTGAGAGAAGCTGCAATTAAGGTTAGTTCCCCCGTGTTTATTACTACAGTATTAACATTCTTGTGATTTTAATTTTATTATGGCATTGTTTCAATCTGTTTTAATAAAAAAGTGGATCTACGTGAAACTTGCAATGTTTTACTGTTTAAAATGGATTTTGAATGAAGCATTTGTTCTCATTAGTAAAATTAGAAGTAATTCTGGTGTAGAGCTTAAAACTTACTAGCAGTCAATAGTTCTTATTCCAAAACAAAGCTAAGCATAATCATAAGATCTAAGGCAAATATTATGTTAAAGGGAAAGGAATACAAGAAGTGAGTCAGTACACATAGCACAGTTGCACTAGATAAGCCAGTGGGATTATCAGAGTGGAAATAATGCCATAAATTGGCAAAATACAGTTTAAACTGAATGACTTCTTGCCTTTTATTTCTGTATTTGTATAGATGTGGGTAAAATGGACATGCAAAATACGAGATGACTAGATTTTTAATCTCTGTATAGCTTAGCAAGTGCAAGTTTGAAAAACAGTACTTCCAAGAAAGAGCCAGCTGAGATAACTTTACCAAGAAAAGCACAGATGAGTAACAGTTGAGCACAAGTGCTTCATGGAAAGTTTGAATTCCCATGTCAATGCAGACCTGTAAGGGTGAGCACAATCTGCCACTGTCTACTGGACTTGGTAGTGCTCAGACTGTGTACTGAAAGTCTCCCATTGAGAGAAAACATCATTTAATTGATTTGGTATTTAAGTTGCTCTTTTCCTTGCTCTACCCCTCAACCACTGGAGGAATATATTAAGAATTTTCTTTGTTTTCTGTCTTCTGAAAGAAGGGGCTGCCCTTGCGCAAGGGAGCAAAAGAAGGAAAAAAAAATGTAATTGGGATATAGCATTTGAGCTGGGAGAATCTCTAAAGGGCATTTGTGTAAGAGATGTGCAGATCTTAACACGTGAAGATGGAAAGAGATTGTGTGCAAGAAAGGTGTGCAGTGAATTGTGTGCAAGAAAGGCTGGTGGAAGTAGAAGTTGGGGTGCAGACTTGGGAGATGGGAGTGGTCTGTGCAGTGAAAACAAAGACTGAATTATGACAAATTTGCATAGGGAGTAGCCTGGATCTAGGCGTGTTCCAATGAAGTGCTCAATATGACTGATATTGGTGCTTAATGGTAGTGCCAGCCTCTGCTGCATAGAAATGGTAGCAATTGTCATGAAAATTACTTGATTTTCCACCTTTTTTTTCTCAGAGCTCTTAAAATAGCAGGGGTGAAGCTGTCCAGAATCTTCTTTCTCGTTTACCTAATTCTTGGCAACATTACTGTAAAATACTAAAGTAATCAATCCTTGAACTTGAGAATGGCGCTTCCTCATTTTTCTCATAAAAGGAGGCCTGTGTGTATAATGATGTGTTTTAGATGCGTGTCCTGTCAAAACTTTGCTTCTGCAGAGGTGGATTGTGTAGGCTTTTTTTGTATTATCATATCAAGATATTTACTTGAATGAGCAATCTTTTATACCCTTCCTCCTATGTCACGCACATGATTATTTAAGCAGAATATTTGTTGTTCTAACTTTAGAGTTGTTATATAAAGTGAAACAAAGGATAATGGGGAAATGCATGCCAAAAAGATGAAAATTACATGGGATACATTTTTTGGACTTGTTCTTACTTCAGAAGACACATATTAGGTCCAATTTTGCTCCAGTTTCATTTTACTGTAATAATTACTTTGTTGGTGTACTCCTAAGATGTCCTTTCCATTTTTTAAGCAGCGATTGAATGGAAAATACAAATGACTATAGAGGGTGCTGGGCTTTTCCCTTCATTTTATTTCTGTTGAGTTGAAGTATTTGGAAGTCTTTAGTGTTGGGATATGTATGCATGTCTGATGCATTTCTTGCTGGTTCTGCTGCTGGGAAAAGGTATAGCAGAATCATTCATGGTTGGGGGGAGGAAGGAAGCAGCGCTGAAGATAGCTTCTGTCTTCCTTTGCTCCAGGAACCTGTGTGGAAGCTCAGGAAAAAGCAACAAGATCTTACCTACTTTTTGTCAGCTTCTAATTTTTTGGGTGCCTACAACTCAGACATTGATGGAAAAAATAACTCACAAGTAGTGCAAAAATGCATCCTCTTCTGAATGTGCTTTTTTCATCCCTGATTAAAGAGTAGAGAGCAACAGCAACGCTGCGTTCTTAGCCAGCACTGTCCCAAAGTCCTACTTAATCTTACGTCATTTTGCTCATTTGTTTCTAGGTGTTCCAGTCTCCTGTTTAGTGCACAATCCTTATCTGTATTACCTTGCTTAAAAGATTGTTTGGTATGTACCTTGTGATGAGATGTCTCCAATCCCAGTATGAGTTGCGGAACAGTGTTTGTACTGCGATGCACTTCTGATTGTAGCAGGCTGTTTGAGATAAGTTGTCCTTTTCATGGACACCATTCTCTGTGATTGTCCCACTCTACTGCTGTTGACACTAGTCTGTAGGTGAAAACAGAGGTGCCACTTTAATAGACTACAAAAACCTTTTTCTTCATTAATGAAAGGAACTTACAGTTAAACTCAGATATTTCAAAGCTCTTCTACCTTGCTATTCAGAGAAAGTTAACGTCTTGCAAATTAGAGCGTTATTTATTTTTCTGCAGTTTACCTCTAGCTCTGTTCAGCCTGTTTGTCTCAGCTGACAGAAAGGACTGATGGGCTCCCTCCACCCAAAACCTGTTCCATTTTTGAGGGGAAAGAATCTAACCCTTATCAATTCCATCCCACGTTCTAAGTTGTCGCTGACTGAGGAAAGAATCTGCGGTTCACACGAGGGCTGTTTTTTACATCTTTCAAGCAACGTCTGCTAGCAGAGAACAACAGATAGGAAATGTTTCTCCTCGAGGCTGTGCGAGAGTGACTGTCTCTCTTATGTGTTACATAAGAACTAACGAGTTGACATTGGGCCAAACACATTAAGAGGTACATTTTCCAACTCCAGTTATTTTGGGAACGGGGTAATTTTCATCATGCCAGTGTAACTATGGTAATTCTAAACACCAACAGACAGCAATTCTGTGGTTTCATCACAACCAGAGGTATTCATCTGACTGTCAGGATTTCAAAAGGGTTAAGCTACAGTTACAGGTTGTACTGAACATACTCTTGTCTTGGCATCAAGGAATTGATTAAATTATGTGCATGTTCTTGCAAGTTTCAAGGGGAAAAATGTCCATCCACAAACATGCGTGGAGGAGGGGACACTCCGGTTATTTAAGCATAGAAGTTTAGGACCATTTTAGATGCCCAGGTTATCTAAGATATCTGTGTGGGGTAGGCAGAGAAAACACACAACCTAAAGGATTTCTATGTTCTACCTGATTTCTAACTGGGTATGGCAGGGCATCTAAAATGGAGACAGAAACTTGCGTTTTCTGGGAATTCAGTCTGACCTAGAGATTGCTTGTATTTTTTGCCCAGTCTATTTCTTCCCTTGGCAATAATATTGGCTCTCTTAAAGAACAGAAGTAGGGTCTCTCTCATCTAAATCTTTAAAAGAATGTAGGAATGTGAAGCGAATCATCGTATCTTTTTTCCAAAAAACCTCAAATTATACTGTCAATACACAAAATATTATATTTGGTTATTATCTTGGTAACCATGTAGAAGGGGCAGTGTTAAGACCAGTCTTGATCAGTAAATAAAACTTACTTTTTTAGTTGTCTTTTTGAACCTGAAACATCACAACTTTATCAGGGAAGCTACTGAAATATTTTTACACCATATCAAACCATATCAGCATTTTTTCTTTTCTTACTTCTGGAGTCTAGAAATGGATTTCAGGAGTCATTAGTGCAAGTTGACAAGAGGCCCAAACTGCTAAGATGGACAAAGTCAGGTATTTTACTTCTGATAGGAAGAATGCTTCTTGGGAAACACAAGGAGGAACCTCAGCTAGAGTGCTTAACTGCTCATCTGTACTCTCTCCCAACTGCTTTTATTTTTTTGTAGCTGTTTCCACAGTTGTTGTAATTTTTGAAAACCATAAACAGACATCTTCCCATGTTTATAAAATGGCTTATAAAATTAAGATTCATTGTGTTTTCTTTCCAGTTTGTTTGTTTGTTGTAGCTAGCACAGCTATGCTTTCAACGTTATTATGCTTCCCTGCTAAAGCACTGAGCTCTAAACTTTACTTGGCTCTAAAATACTTCCTAGAGTTCCTCAAAGTAATTCCTTTCTTGTATTTTCTGGATCGTAACCTTGGGGCAGCTCTACTCTTGAATGGATTAGAAAAGGTGGATTGGTGGATATTTTGTTTGATTGTTGTTTTTCTTGCCCACTTCCCCCCATGAAAATTGGCACAAGAGAAAGCAATCTTCAAATGCCATTGTAAAGTCTATATTGCTTTTGCAATTCCGTAAGGTGTATTGTGTCAAAGGAAGTGTACATTTATGTCAAATGTTCTCCTGCTTGAAGGCCTGGCCAGCACTTTATCTGTGTGTTGTAAAATTCAACAGGAAGAAATGGAATACGTCGAACTCTTAGCAGCAGAAAAACATCAGGTTGAAGCCCTTAAGAACATGCAGCATCAAAACAAAAGCCTGTCAATGCTTGATGAAATTCTAGAAGATGTCAGGAAGGCAGCTGATAGATTGGAAGAAGAAATAGAAGAGCATGCCTTTGATGACAACAAATCTGTAAGTGATGGTTTAGACCCAGTCTTTTCATTGGTGTGGTTTTTTTGTAGTTGATATTTGCACTGTAGGGGTGTTTCTCCTGTGTTATATAGTTGTTAGAATTATAGTGACTATTTAAAAAAAAAACAAAACAAAACAAAAAACTTTTGGCTCTACATTTGTTTTTCCTTACCTTTCAACAGAAGACAGTACTTAGTGATAGAATGGTTGCTTGTTAGGAGTGAGCAAACAGGAATAATCACTCCTTTTTGCTAGTGATTTCTGTGTTTTTGATTTGAAAGTCCTCCCTGCAGCTGCCACTTTGACAATGACAAGTGTAGTCCATCTTGCTGATACAGCCCATGGGAGTTATGACATTTCAGTGGTGGTGGTGGGAACTGTGATATTTAGACTTTGCAGGATATGGAGTTAAGCGTAGTCTCCATTTTTTTTCTCTTTCATTTTGTTGAGAAAGTTATGGGAGAACAAGAATCCTTGCAGTTAGTTTTCACAGTCTGGGAAAAGATATATTGTTCAAGGTAAGGACTTGAAACATGTTTGTGGTGTTGCTTTCTTCCACTTCTGACTTCCTCTGCTTTTCGTACCTTGGCCTATTTGCATTGTTCGTTGTTTCTATGTTGCATGATGGACAGTATCCCTCAGGTAAGGCTGTATGTATTTGGAGCTGGGAGTACATCAATTTATTCTAGTGTCCCATTGTGCTGACCTCGGAGACTGACTCTCTAAATTGGTCCTGTTTGCGTAAACATGGGTTGCAATTTTATTTGGCTTTTGCTCTTGAAAGGTTTTTGTTGATTTGCAGGTGGACTTCTGAGGCGAGCATAGCTCTTGAATTCTGCTGAGGAGGAAAAACAGTTGCTCTGTAGTAGAGAGCCAGGCCATTTTTTGTAGTTGTACCTGTATTGAGAGAAAGTGAAAGCAGCTTTTTATTTTGTGTACACCAGATCGCAGCAATTGTACCCAGTAGGAATCCTACCTAGCAGGACCAACAGCGGGGAAGGGACGAGCTAGCTGGAGTGCCCTCGTCTGTTCCGCTGGGGTATAACGGCACGTTTTAAAGAGACCAGGAATGAGGTTTCTTCTGCTACACCTGTTAATTGGCAAAATGCCAATGCATCCTTTTTCTCCACTGTATCTCTTTGGTTTTCTGTTTGTATCTCTATTCATGAAAGAAAAGGAATCATGAAATGCAACTTGGAGGACTATTTACATCTCCATCTTTGCAAGAAACATCTAGTGTGTTTTCTCTTAAGCTAGAACACTGGAACATTAGAACAAAGCAGCTCTCATAGAATCATCAGTAGTCTGATAAAGATACAAAAGCTTCTATTAAAATATAATCAAATGGAGAAGTGTAATTGGTAAAAATGAAAAAAAAAAAAAAGAACCTGAGCTAACCCACTTAATGCAAGACGAGTATTTGCGCCCTGTATTCTGTTACGTACAACCTGCTTTAAGGAATTGCTGTTTTAGGAAATAAAATCCTGAAAATAACTTTTTCTCTCATTATGTCTTCAAATTTATTAGTATTTAGAAGCTCACATGAACCTGTGCCATCTATTCTTGCTTTTCTAGCATAGTTTGTCTTTTGTCAGTTCCCTTTTCTTTTTGTAAAAGTGGACCATAATATCCACACAATGTATGATTTTTATATATATTACACAGAAAAAAAGATTGTTTTTCATAATGTCTTAATCTTACAAACATCTTCCCTTTTTTCCTAACATTGTTTCTGACCTAGACTGTGAATTCCACTAGATGAGGAATGTATTTATCCAATTGCATTGCTTTTATATGATTTTTGATATATTTTTAATTTTGATGCAGAGAAGTTTGGTTAGATTCCAAACACACAAGGTACCAAATACAAAGGAACATGTAACAAACTATATGGAGTTCCAGAGCTTCAAAGTAGATGCTTCACTGCTGATGTATTTTATAAGATAATTTTGCCTAGTAAACACTATTGCTGATGTCATAACATTAAATCCCCAAGAAGATACTAGAACAGATGTTGGCTTAGTAGCATTTTGTTTTTTAGGCAAAGTAATAGTCATCTGCAAGACGGGGACACTGCACTGAACAGTGAAATGATTCCAGTGTGAAAGTCAGTGTAAAGTATGCTTTATATTGCAGAGCCAACATTTAACAGTAAGCTCTAAGCTCTGTTTTAGTATCCCTGGAGTAGCAATGAGGTGTAGGAGAGGGGGTCAGGAACAAAGATGACAGAAAAATAGTAGGATTGAGCACTTACTGTGTATTCTGATTAGAAACAGTTCTTCCTGTTTGCTGACTGTCAGGAAGCCTTTCTTCTTTGCTCCAATACTGTGAGAATAGTTT